>NC_091824.1:96840967-97153050 GCF_038994185.2 Dermacentor albipictus | reverse complement strand
TCAATAAAAATTATCCTAACTAGTGAGTCATTAGTGGGTCTAGAACTGATGATTGCGAACTTATTTTTGGAAGAACTAATTGCAAGTTTGTTTTTAGCACACGACGAAGAGATATCTTTAAGATCAGCATTAAGGGTCGCTGTAAGATGCTTAAGCAGCTACTCTATGATAAGAGTGGTGTTATCGGCACATAGGATGTATTCTGTTGGTGAAATTAGTCATTTAGATTGATCGTTAATATAGTTAATGAAAAGGACCAATAATTGAGCCTTGTGGAACCCCAATATTAATTATTCTTTTCTTAGAATAAATGTCAGAAAAGTATACTATACTTGCTCACGATCAGCGAAGTATTATTGAAAAAGTCTTAGAGGGATTCTTTCAGTGTCACGAGAAGCAAGTTTAGGAAATAGGATAATGTGAATAATTGTATCAAATGCTATAGTACAATCTATAAAAAAACAACGTAGTTAACTTTGTCAATTGCGATTTCGTATTCTTCAGTGAAATAAATAAGAGCAAGATTAGTTTAATACCCGTAATGTGATTCATATTGTTTAGGGTGCAACAAGTTAAATTTTTCGATATAGCTAGACAGGCGAATGCGGTTTAGTTTGTATTTAACGTTGCTAAATAATAGGAGAACAGAAATTGGGCTGTAATTAGATATTAGTAATTTATGACCCTTTGTAAATACGGGGTTTAGCTTTCTTATGGTGCCTTTACGACTGTTGCGACTCGGGGTAGCATTTAGGCTAGGGATCCTCTACGCCATAAGGATAGGTGAGTCCGATAGTAGGAGTGAAAGAAAAAATGTCTATTTACACATTGAAATAAGAAGTCGGATTTTATAGTTAGAGCTCTCATGTCCGCTGACGTCAGGACACGTCAGCACTGCACCAAAGGTCCGCTTTTGAAACGTTCTTTTTCCCTAGTCCCATGCACAAGGGAATTCGATCACCTTGTTCACAGAACTCCGCTTCTGATATCCAACCTTCGAAGCAAGGACGAGGCCTCCGGGAAACAGATTTTGTTCGCGCTCCTTCAACGAAACAGTTCACGCCCCCTCCACGAAAGTAGACGCCTGGGTTCCTTGCTCTCTGTGACTGTCACCTTGTGAAGGTCAGAAGATTACTCTTCGCGCTCGTTACCGCTTCCACGGAGGGCGGCAGCTGCCGTCGCTTCCAAGCAAGCCGCTTGTTTGCCCATCACGGTCGCTGTCGGGCTCCGTCGCCGCGTAAGCGGGTGCTGATGAAGGGGTCTGCCTCGCGGTAAGGTAGCAAAGGATGCATACAGCCAATTTGGGGCGTAACACGGCTAACAGTTGGTGCTCAGAAGCTCTGGCCAAAAGAAAAATACCTGGACAAAAAAATAAAGTAAGTTCGCAAATTGGATCATTGGCGATTGCGCTCTGGATAAGGAGGCATTTGTTCTTGTAACAGAATCTGCTTTTTAGGATTGGAAACATTAACGCATGTAACAATCCCGTTGAAGCAGGTGTGCGGATTCATGCACGATACTGACAACCGACATTAAAGAGCGGAATATGAAAAGAAGCATTGTGAACCACGGCTGCTGAGCCCGCTTGGTGACACCCGTTAGACAGGATTTAACGTTACACGGCCGTATATTTGAAAAGAAAAACTTCCTGAACATAGCCATAGGTGGTCCCTAGGCCCAATAGCTATCGTCACGCAGGCGCGTCGTTAAGTGATTAGCTCATGCCACATCCCGCAAAGGCGTGTTTCCTAGAACACAAACATACAGTGTGGATAAAACGGGATATACAGTGCCTTATGTAGAGGGCGACGCGCGCACAGTCGACACAGGGCTGGGAAATTCTTGAACTGCTATGTGAACGTCACGTTCTAGATACATTGTACGACCCATAATTACGTGTTGTGCCAATCTTCTTCTAGAGCCTGTGCTAGTTTCATAGTATGGTCCGCACAGCATGCCTATGAGCACAAATTAGAAGTTAATTTTTTCGGCAACAATCGTGCAAAGTCGCAAGAAGAAAAGCATTTTCAGAAGTCTCCAAAGTGCTGTCCTGCACTCATGAATGAATGCATACTCTTTGCTTATATAACTCACGCGAGCTACGCAAAAGCTCACCAGGCTTAACTCGATCATAGTTGCAGGCACTTGCGAGAAATGCGTACTGACTGGACTTTTTTTCATTCAAACCAAGCTCAAGTGAAGCACAGTAAGCATACTTTATTGAGTTTTCCATTACGTCACCTTCCTTCGGTGCTACATATCTCGTCAGCCAGCCGAAGAGCTCCAGCTTTTAATATTGCACGGTGCCTAAATGCAGCAGCATAATTTATGTGACTGATCTGCCTAGGTGCAAAATCCGCTCACGTTGCTCTACGCTGGCAGGCACAGGAAAGAAAGCGTTATCAGAAAAGGTTATATTGGGTGTGTTGGGATATCACATGGCAGCAAGACAGCTGTATTATACAGTTACTATTGGCTGGCCTTTGTCAGGTAAAGGCAACTACTTTAGCTGTTTGTGAATAATTACAGAGCAGTGTACTCGAGACTTTACGGAAGCTACTTACTGTGTCACGTAGTTATTGTATACTATACGCGTTTCTTCTCACTGGCCACATCAATTGTCATAAATCTTTTTTGTATCCTTTTCGATTTATACTGAGCAGAATACCAGACCAGAGCATAAAAACCCCAGACAAATATTGTTGTTCTTTCTGCAATACATTTTGTAAACGACCAGATAGAAAACTTGCGACAGTAAAGTTTAGAATACCTAGAACTGAAATTCATGCATCAGGTTCGTTTTAGCACAAACATTCTTTTACAAAATTTTACTTTGATATGTTTAGTAAGCAAGCAGGAATAGCTATAGTTAACTGGCTTGCCCAAAGAAACCTAATGTAACTTTTTATATTTAAAGCGCCCCCGAGGCCCGCAACATTTGAATTTATCCAGCATAATTCTCTTACAACGCATTTCATTTCTGCTGAGCTTCCTAATACGATGCGCATTTCTGTAATGAAGCACTGTGGAACGTACCACCGAGTTTCAACGTATAATGAAGAAAGCTTCAATAATTTCACGCAGCGTGCGTAAGTATCCTGCTCTGCCTTTGCTCACACATCTGGGCATTTAAACATCTCCTGTACATTTTATTGCGCAAACTACCATGGTTGACTCAAAGCATTCTCAACGACATATGGTGTGGGAATTTTTAAGCTGGAATTCTCCACCACGTCTAGTCGGCACAAGAACGTTGCTTTGAAAGCCCCTAAGCTCGAGTAGGCGCGCTAATGACACAATGATTGCGTCTCACGCAAAGGGCGTTTAAGACGTTGCTGTCTGGTGCGTACAGAAAGTCACTGCAGTTACAACGTCCATCTTCTGTTGCTTCAGCAATGTCATTGCGACCTCGATAAACACCTACGCTGTCGGCGCTTGGAGAAACATGTGACCGAAAATATTCATTGTTGAGTTTAAGGCAAAGGGTATATTCACTCATATTTGCTAAACTGACCAATTTCTACATTATTGCTTGCGGTGAACCACTATTTTGTAGTGAGTGCTTATGTCGACCAACACCAAACTCTGTGTGTGTACGTCTTGAAAGCGTAGAATTTGATGAAAAAATAGCCTGTGTGACTACCAACTATCGACCGGTTAAAGATCTTGCGGAAGCAACTGTTTGTTGCGGCAGTTTATTTAGGAGCCCTCGCTTCCAGCGCTGCACTGACATCTGTGAATTGAAGACGCGTGAAGACAAGCCCCGAAAAGGAATTACATTTTCTTAAGCACGTGGAAACATACTAATACTACTATATTTGTTTCCTGGAAGACGCGTATTACAAAATGTTTCGAAGTTTATTGATATGGAGAAGTACTTAAAAAGTTAGTTAGTAGTGATACTATGTTTCTGTCTCTAGACAACACAAAAATACCACAGTGTTAGTTCAGCTCTTAATAAAGCTTCTGGCTCCTTAAGGCTGTTCATGGCCGGCATGACCAAATCGGAAGACGGGGTCATTTTATTCTCCTGACGCACCATTACGCGCCTAGCTGGAGCGCTGGAGGCAAGAAAAGCGTTTACGCAACGTTCTATTTTCTCAATGTAATGAGGTTACTCAGTACATTGACTTCTTTTTTCGCTCATCTGCCCGTAGTTCCAACCCGAAATGAATAGGTTGGGCCGGTGACTAGTAAGTAACTTGTGTAGAAAGGAACAAGAAGAAAGAAAGAGTCTTTATTAGTCAGAATAAGTAACTTGTGTAGAAAGGAACAAGAAGAAAGATAGAGTTTTTATTAGTCAGAATAAAAAGGGTATTCATAAAACGCATGTCTTTAGCCAACTACTGAGCTCCGAGAGAAGTATAAACGGTATAACAATAGGGACAGTGGAAGCAGACGAAGGTCCTTATATTTATGGGGTGGAGCTCATAGAACGAAAACGAACGCACTCGATGCTCTCGAGACTTCGTACTGTAATCATGAGGATTTCCTTTTTTCTGTGTATTGTATCCACTATTATTGTACTTCATTGTTTTCATATGTGCATAGCAATCACCATCCCTGATCTGCTTCTTCTCGCGTGACCAGGCACGTTTTCTTTTTCGAATAAAAAACGCAGGGCAGCTTGTTCGGTCTCTGTCTCATAACATATCTTTCGCTATCAGGAAAATATTGAGAAGTATTGGAAGGCTCACCAGGTTATGCTAACGCATAGAAAGGTGCGACAGCAAAGCACAACCCCATAACGAGCAAAAAGAATTACAAAAATTGTCAAAAAACATTATGTCGTTGCGTACAGCGATTTCTTTGAGGTGTTACTTCAGAACACTTCAATGTAGAAATATTGCACCACCTAAGGCTGAGAAGTTCACCTCGAAATCACATGTCGGAGT
Organism: Dermacentor albipictus; assembly: GCF_038994185.2. Lineage (NCBI taxonomy): Eukaryota > Metazoa > Arthropoda > Arachnida > Ixodida > Ixodidae > Dermacentor > Dermacentor albipictus. The sequence goes on along the minus strand of NC_091824.1, from coordinate 97,148,155 downwards.
ATCTTCATCCCAAGTGAGTTTTTGAAAATTACTCTTTTTTATCGTACAAAGCATTCGATGTCACGAACCTATGTATGCTGTCCTTCAGTTGCATATTCTTAGATGCTAGCGATCGAAATCCGCTCTACAACTTGAAACCACTGGCAGAATCTATATTGAGTCTAGCCTCACTCGAGTTTCTTGTAAAGCGTTATGCCCTTTTCACAGCTATTCTAGTCTCTTTCAATGCCCTGCTACCACCTTCGATATTTATTTATTTATTTATTTATTTATTTATTACAAATGCCCTCAAGCGCAAATGCGTTATAGAGGAGATTGGGTTACAACGGAACGGTAAGTTAGGTAAATTTATACAAAAAGAAAACGTAATGCAGAAACTGTTAAGGGACGATACAACAAGAAATAACAATACAATTCAAAGCTATTAGACATTACCTGCTAGCAGCGGCGGAAACATTAACAGCTCAAATTCAAATAAGCGAAGTCTACAGACGACAAAATATGCATCCAATGTTTTACGCATTGCATAGATCATCTGTGGGCCTCAAAAGTTAACTTACCCAGTATTGTCCTCAGATATAGCAGAGTATTTTTGTAATTAGCAGTTTCGCCCGCACGGCGATATTCTGAAGCGACAGCAGGGTTAAGCAGTGAACTTATGCCCTTCAGACATTGATCCAACAATTAGTCGGGGGCGACATGTTCACGTGCGCAAGGCAAAAGGAACGCAAGGCAAAAGGAACGAAAGGCAAAAGGAACGCAAGGCAAAAGGAACGCAAACCTGCCACGCCTGGTAGCTACCAAATGTCTTACAACGTTACGCTGACATGTCACCAGTGGCGTTGCAGGTGTCCCAATGCGATGTTGCACGAGATGAGACCAACAGGAAGCCGTCTATTTTAGTCAGAGCCCAGTGAAATATAATGTTACCTTGACACATGAAGTTTCTTAGAAGTATGACTAGAAGGGACTATGGCGCAAGTAAGTATCTATCGGAAATCCCAGTAAGGCGGTTTTGCCATCTTGGCGATGACGTAAATTCAGCATTCGCGTAAACAGTGGATTTGCCTAAACTTCGCAATTTTAGCTGAGTATTCTGTAAGTGTCCATCTAGAGGACATGATCATTTCTTCTGCTGCTGAAGTACTGATTGGCGTAGCGGACGTGTTTGCTTCCGACGCGTACGCCTGCTCAGCAAACCAGAACTTCAGCAGTTGAAAAAATGTATATGACCATTAGGCCTACTATTACAGAATTCCCCTTCTCTCCCCTCCGGCTTCAAATGGCGTTGCGCCTTTAGAAACTGGTGATCTACAACTTATTCGCATTCTCAATAAATATACATGAGCACGAATACTTATTGCATTCGGCGTTAAAAAAACTCAGTGCACTTCCACTCTCTGAAAAATAATGACCAGCGAAGATGTGAACGTGGGCCCCTTAATGGCGAACTGCACCTCCGCGGCGGGTCGGCCCGGCATCGCACTACCTTTGGGATCGGTGACCGTATGGGGAGCGCTCAACGCCCGATTCACCTCCTCCGCGGGTCGGCCCGGCATTGCCCTATCTTCGGGATCGGCCCACGTACGGGAACTTGTGTGTCTACACACGGACACGATCCTGGGTGAACTACTCCTTTACAGCTTCGATGTAACTCGCAGTAAAGTTGGTTACGTGTTTGTGTTTCTTAACTGTTGAATTCATCAATTAATTAAGTGGGAGTTAGTGGTACCGTCCGCCTGCTCCTTTCACACCCATTTACTCCAGTAACGTCTCTCTCTCTCTCTCTCTCTCTCTCTCTCTCTCTCTCTCTCTCTCTATATATATATATATATATATATATATATATATATATATATATATATATATATATATATATATATATGATGTTCAGCGTCGGTTTCAAGGAAACAAAAAACTGTCAAACGCTGCCGGACTACTTGGTGCGGTAACACATGAGCAAGAAACTCGCACTCGCAGCTTTCTCTAGATAGCCGCTGAAAGTTGTCCGCGGGTATATTATGCTCATGTTTACTGGTTTATACGACCGATAAAACTACTGTCCTTGCTTCGTATAGTTGTCCACTAATTTGCTATCGCGTTGGATGCTTCGCCTTTCGGGTGAAGCTGCGACTTCTTCTGCAGTCGCATATGTACTAAGCGTTTCTCGAGACCCGCCCATCTCTCCGCGTGCGAGCAATGTATGGGCCGTCGATAGCGGTAAAACGCGACAATTGCGAGCGGCGGCACATTCTAAAAACTGCTTGCACCCTTTGGGGTGTATATTTGTCCCACAACAATAATCGTCATCTGCCTTGCTTGCGTTTCCTTTCTTGAAAAATCGGCGCTCGCTACTTTCCTGTCGAGAATGCTGCGTCACACTGATAACGCGCATGCCGTTCGTGATTGGGGAGTACCGGGCTCGCAGCGTTAAAGAAAGGAAACGCGGGCAAGACAGATGACGATTGTCATTGTGGGACAAATATACACCCCAAAGGGTGCAACTGTTTTTAGAGTGTAGCGGTGTTGCACCTCTGACGAAATGAGCTGCACTTTTCTTGCGGTAATGTACTTTCGATGTGTTATCTAGGCAGACATATTTGGAGGAGTTGAAGATGCGCATGCGTCGGAGGTTATCTGCGGCAATGTGAATTCCAATGAGGTGCAATTGAAAGTTCAGCGTCCGTCCGTGTCCAGCGCCTTTTCCCTGTGTGCGCGTCCTTCGTGTTTTGCTGGTACCCCCTTTTTTCAAGTTCATCGTGCACCAGTTCGCCCAAGAGCTTGCGCTAAGAACTGCACTGCTCGCAGCTGCATCAATACAGCTGTCTCTGAAGTGGAGCGAAACGCACGATGGATGAAAAGAACTTCTCAATGGCGTAATTTTCAAGGTGCAGTTTAGCCCACAGAATCCAGCAACGTATTACAATAGAAGCAGTTTGTGGTAATCCCCAGACAGGTAACAGAATTCGGTACTAATTCAAAGAATTCCACATTTATCAAGCTAGCATATGGCTACCTGCAGCAGGGATTAAAATGAATGCAGCTCCAACTTCAAAGCGCTGTTTCTCCAAAGCTAGCAATCTGAGCCATGGAGAAACCTTCAGACATTAACTGCATTCTGAGAACTTATGCGTATGGAAACTAAATGAAATTCGTCGAGCCCCGGATTGCAAGCGTAGAAACCGGGAGAAGTTATTAGTCCTAATTAAGCTTTAGCATATTCAAATTAAATTGCTGGTTTTCATGGCTTTCGACTTGTATTGTTATTACTGTCATGTGGCTATCACGAACTTGTTTTGCGTAATGAAATTACAAGAATCTTAATGGTCGTACTTAGCTTCCTAGAATGGCTTACCAGGTAAACGTATATTTGAACACCAGAAGCAAAGTAAAATTAAAATGGGCTCACGTACCACAGCCGCACTGCAGATCAAAAGAAAGAGATAATTAAAGCGTAAAGGAGGTAGTGGAACGCCACGACACTAGGAAGCATTCAAACAATTAATGAATGCCACGCATTTTTATACCGGCAGATAACTTCTGCTTTTTTGTGCAGTTATAAACATCTTCACTATGTTGGGGGGTCTAAATTAAGGAATCCGTGGCTCTAATTAGAGAAAGGCCTCTCACTGCATTTTGCGTATGTATTTAATATAAAACTGTGCTCTGGTCAGACATTGTTTTGCAATACGCGCCAATCTCTGTGAAAAGACCGAACTTGTAATTAACGCTTTTATGGTTATTTTCGTCCCTAGGCGTGTTTACAACTTTTTTTGCCGAAGCTTCTTGAATATATACATACTCGAAAAAATGTTTTTTTTTTCTCTTTGAATGCGCACAACATATCTATAGTAAGCATAATCAACGAAAAGAAAAAGAAGGGAATTTTTCAGAAACGTCTACACTAATCTCGAAGCCAACGTCTAAGCCATACGCGAGAAACTAGAAGTGGGCTTCACACCAAGCCGTCTGTAGATACGTTTGGAATTTATGCACACAGCGCTCATCGTATATGAACTTGCAGGCATCTAATTTCCTTTAGGTCATGTGTGTCACATCACTGCAGCCGGAGATCTCGCTCTAGTCCGTTTCTGTGACTGCGATCTTAAAAGAAAGCCATTCGCTTGCCGCACTTCTACCTTGTACTGTGTTCCTGCTCTAAACCAACAAATTACACTTGCTTCCCACCATTTAGTGTTGACCGAAGACACTTAGGCAGAAACGTTATACACAATGCCGAAACTCGGCAAGCAACATTTTATTTTTCCTGTATGAGGCCACAGGTAACATTCGTCAATAAAGGGTAAAAAATTCTGAAAGGCAATGCAGAGATCGACTAGTTATGGTTCGTCGTTACTTGATAAGGTTGAGCGCGTGCTCTGCTAGTTTTGAACTTGACTTCTTCTCATGACAAATTGTAGAGATCTTAAATAGTATTAGTAACCTAGTACAAAATTTCAAAGATATCGAAAGGAAATACAGTAGACCCCACCTTAGTGTATTGCATCTGGCTATTCAGATATGTCATCTCGTGTTGTTTCTTTCCTCACTCCCTAGCTTCTTCCTAACCTCAGCTTGTGTTGCAATATAGGTACGCTCGAGACGCATTCGCGCCGTCGATGCCACCACTGTCGTGAGGTGCCGATATGGACGGCGCATGCGCGGCTTACTCGCACTGGATCTGAGGGTTTCCAGAGACAGAGAGAGAGAGAGCCTTTCGCACCTTTGACTAAGCGTATCCGTGTATTTTGGTGCAGTCAAGGAGCTAAAGTTGTCGTTTTGGTCAGTTAAATAGAGCAGTATCGCCCGATAGGGGAAATAAAAGTTAGCAAAGAAATAACGAAGGCGCCAAAGCTTCACACAGCCCCAAACCACAAGGTATGCAGATGCTTCCAAGTTTCAGCAAATCTCAAAATTGAGACCTTCACCCTTAACCGCTGATTATATATGTATACCATTGAAGGTGAACGTCTCTGTTATATTTTGATTCCCTCGCATTTAGTGTCACTTTAACGAATGCAACACACGCGAAAAGTTAGACTACTGATTGTTGCAGCGTGACAATACTAAACAATAATTAACGCTGCACGAACATTGAACGCAAACCAACGGCACCTTAACATTTAGATCATGTCAGTACTGAACGACATGTGACGTCCACACCTTATTATGTAGACGTCAAATTATTATGTATTATGTATTATGCGGAGAAAAAAAGAAAAAAGTGAGAAAAAACTAAACCACTGACAACAAAATCAGCCCATTCAAATGTCCTTTTTTTCTGCTTTTATCTTTCCATCTCCAAGAAACAGCGTCCTGAGCAGACGCTGCTTTCGGGCGACCGCTCTCACAATATAGATTTTTTTCTGGTATTTCTCATCCCCTGTCTTGCTTCTCTCACATCGTCAACCTCTCTCGGAATACCTTATTTTGTTTCTACGTGAGCCTGCCTGCTTCCGCTCATCCAAATCCAGTTTCCTTTCGGCCTCCCAAAACAACAGCTCCCCCCCCCCCGCTTCCTCCCCGCTTACACCTCATTATCATACCTGATGACACCCTAAGGCGTCATTTGTTTCGCCCTGCCTGCATGCATTTGCAGCGCATGCTACCACGCCGGTGTCTCTTACATTCAATCCCACACACTTTCACCTTCCTCTTCTTGTTTTGAATAGTTCGCTGTCTTGCGTCAGCGGCCCCCTTCTCTCCATACTTTCCAATGTCTCCATCCCTTTCCTGAAATTTCCTCTTGCCTTAGTGGTATGATTCAGCCCCTGGCGGTGTCACATCCACTCGGAGCTTTTGCTTTGTAGCGATATCATCTGCAACTTGTTGATCTAGAATAATTAGTTTTGCTCGCTCCTTGTCCCGTTTTGAACGGAAAACGAACTCCGGGCGCAAACAAGAACAAATAAACGAAAAAGGAAAGGTGAAGTTGACCTTCTTTCTAGTTCCTTATCCACCCACCTGTTGCACAACCATCTTCGCTACCAACTAAGTGATGAGAAAATTGCGTTAATGCGCGGGGGACACACGCCTTGCTTACCTGAAGAGCAAGTACTCGACGGGATTATCTACAAAGTGATGAGTCAGAAATGCGATTCCAAATCTGTATGTGCTTCACTTCTCATGGACAGTGCAAACGGCGTTCGGCACTTGCTTATGCTAATAGTTGAACCTTGTTGACAATATAATTGTTCAGTGTTTCTGCAACGGCTATACTTCTTTATTTTGGTCTTTCTCTGCTCCGCAACTGCGATGTGCTGGCTGCATCCTTGCGCATCTTCATGTTAGTCTGCCAATATCGACATAACAAAAATATTTGTGGCCTCGTACGTTGTAGGCTCTGTAGTTATCCTCCGTTCAGAAACTGAAGCATCCTTCAAGAAGTGGCGATTTATCAAAGTGCCAAAATGCGTGGAAAGAAAGAAAGTTGCCAAAACCACAAAGCGAATCAATACCTTGAAGAGATGTTTTTTTGCTTAGAGAAAATAATTGAGAAAAAGCAGTGTAAGCTCGCCTCCGTCTGCCAGAAAAATAAGGATACTGCAGTTACTTTTTAACCAGACGTCTACCAAAATCTTCAGGATACTAACCCCTATTCTGGGTTTAGAAGCAAAACTTTTTCGTACTGGGCACAGAGTAACGTGCACGGAAGTGCTGTATCTCCGCATTAAAATAAATGATAATAAAAAGATCTAGTGAATGTAAACGACGGACACGAGTCTGGTGCAAAGCGACATGCTCCGGAGCATATTGTGTGGCAGGAATTCTTTCTGGCGTAAACAAATTTTAAATAGTTACTGTAAATATTAAAATAGCTTTAGCCAATTTATTATGAACAAAAAGACGCCGTCTATCATCACAAAGACACTACTGAGGCATTAGATTTTATCTTAATGTGGAGGTTATCGCACCGTAATAGAAAGACAGTCATTGGCAAATTGGAAGCCAGGTGAAAGAAATGATAACAGCGGGCGGGATTGAAACAAAATGATGCACTCGCTCGGCCTTACCCTGCAAATGCGACCGTCGACAAAACTGCAAAGTGGTGGAAAGAGAAAGAACCTCGACGTCGCACAGGCTAATGCATTGCAGAATGCGGAAGGACACCCCCTCCTGTCATCTGTATGTGACTAGAAAGCTAACATGAACCATTGATAAAAGAAGCGGGCGCAAGCAGCATGTGTAACCGCTCCAGCGGCCCGAGAAAATCAAAGTGGACCATATTTTCGCAATTATATGATAGTTTTTCGCACGCTGCCAGGAAGCCAAGATGAGCGTACGGGAATGCCAGCGCCTAGAACTACATGTCTGGGACAAATAAAAATATCCGAGAACACTTAAGTACTTCTTAGGAGTTGTGAATTTGAAAGTATTATTGTCCAATGGAACGCCATTGAGCAGTCCTTCGAATCCTTGCGTGCCGCCCGAGCCAGCAAAAAGCAGCAGCCTGCGGCGCCAGCGCCGCATACCCCCTACGTTTTGCGCGATGTGAGACCGAGGGAGCCGCAGCGGCCACAATGGCTAGCAGGCGCTTGCCGTAGCTAAGCCCCAGCGGGGGTTAGAGAGAGAGAGAGAGACGTACCGTGCAGGTACTTGTCAAAATTGCCGCCATTGTTCAAGTGGCAATAACGGTACAAAGTAGATTCAATACAGTTATTTATTTTATTTTATTTTATTTTCTTTATGGTACCCTCAAGGCCCGAAGGCATTACAGAGGGGTGTGGAAAAAGTGGAAGCATACCAAGGAAATACGAAAAATAAACAATGTATTGCATTAGTAATTCCTAATTATACAATACTAATATCTTGCCTAATGGTGGCAAGTACAATAGATAACGTAAACAAAATAGCATCTTGATAATTCCTTTTCATAAAACGTTAGCCAGTGTCGCCCTTAGTCGTTTGCAAGTATGGCACGTAAATGAAATAACATGTTAATAATTCCTAATTATACAATGGTAGCTAATGCCTTACGAAAGAGTTTCTTGTCAACAATGGATACAATTTCACAGGGCAGGTTTAGCGTTATATTTTGCGATATATTTCAAAGCAAAATTTGTTTGGCAGAAAGACTAAAGAGCATGGGTCAAAATTAATGGGTGGCTACAGTGCACAAGTATCTGTAGCTGAAAATTCTTATGGTCCTTTTCCACCGATTCCGTGCCCTGCTCGGCCTTTCGACCACGTAGGCACCCTGCTTTACGGTTTTTTTCCCTGCAAATCTGCTGGCAGCCGCTTGGTTGTTGTTGCTGTCGACAATCCGACACGCTATGCGGAAACAGCTGCCTTACCAGCCGCCATAGCGAATGATGCTTTGTCCTTCCTGTTTCAGATTTTCAATATTCCTCACAGTACGCCCTGAGAAGGTGAGTACAGAGGGCATGTCTTCGTTTCAGATGTAGTTAACGCGCTTCTCAGTGTATGCCGCCGTATTCGTCGTACAAATACTGCCTATCACCTTTAGGCTAATGGCATGACCGAGCTATTCAATCGCACGATAGGAGACATGCTATCCACGTAACTTCGCATCCGACCACACCAACTGGGACGTTATTTTACCTTATGTCGTGTGCGCCTACAAGTCTGCCCACTACGGCATATCCTCCGTTCTTCCTGGCATGCGGCCGTGAACCACCTTTCACACTTGGTACGATTCTCCCGTACAGGCCTCAAGCATCCGATTGTACGCCCCTGTTTGAAGCTTCGAAATAAGCTGAAGTATTCCGAAAGCTCGTCGACTCCTTTTCGACCGCAGACAGCTGGCATCAAAAATTTTCTCGTGATGACATCCGACCCACAAGCTCATTTCACCCGGACTCTCTAGTCTGACTCTGGGTGCCGTCAGCCACTTCCGGTCTCTTCTCTAAACTCCTAGTCAAGTACCACGGTCCTTACCATGTTATGAAACAGACGTCCCTGTGACCTCGTGTAATTCGTCGAGCCGCTGACACTGTCGACTGACCTTAGCCTCTGGGGACAAGAAAGCGTGCACGCGCAGCATCCAAAGCCGCATTACGACCTTGTTGTCTTCAATTCCCCTTGAGTTACCAAAATTCTCTCCTATTCTGCGGCGGGCATTTGTAGCGAAGAAGATTGGCGCGTGCTTTGGCCATATCGGCAACGCGCTGCTTGAGAGAAGAGGTCGCACTTTCGTAAAGCGACAGTCAGGGGCCCGGAGTGGCAGCGCTGCTGGCTGCCCGCTGGGGAGTGGCCTAAGCGGAACATCTCCTCGAGGGGCGCGGCTTTGGGCTCGGCACACTCTCCCAGTTTAGTTTACGCGCGCTCTGATAGCTGAGATTCGTCGTACCACGGTTCCTCGGGTAATCGCATTTTCCCTGATCCAGAAGTTGATATGACTTCTACGAAGACCTCGTTCCAATTTCCCACTTATGATGCGCCTGCTGAAGTAAACAATTTTTAAAGTTGCTAAAAATGTTTCTGGTAATTAGAGACCAATTACCGCGTATCACTCTTCCTCCATGGTCGCCACCGTTGACGGCATGTCTCCGAAGGATCCATGTTTTTATTTCAGAACTGCTTTATTTAAATATTCTTTGAAGTCTTCGTAGAAACACCCAGCAGCTCTCTTCAACAAGCTCACACGGCACGTGATGAACAAGTTCACGTCGTTTCGCATTTGTCCCAGCGCTTTAGTCTAAATCCCTACAGTACGATCGCTTCACAAGTGTGCACGAATGATCACAATGCTCTTCATCACTAATTCCGAGATCACGCCTCTGGGTACGAGTGGAGAAAGTGGTCACTTTAATCACTGTGATTTACTTTAGCGGTGCCTCTACTTCACCCTCCCTGCAAGAAACGCACCAGCTCGGGAAATCGCAGAGAAACAAATGAAAGCGTACGTGTAGACACGTTGGAAACTCCCTTAAAAATGGAAGCAGAATGCTCGTAAAAATGTCGTTTCACGCCGGTGCCCTAAACTAGTGTTCCGGAATATAAATGATGCGGCCGAGCCACGTCAATAGACTGACGCACGCCGCGCCCGCAAAATTACTGATAGAGTGGGCGTGCTACGAAGGTTACAAAAGCGAAATCGATACGCATCTGCTGCGAGCCTTCTATAGAGCACGCCACGGCCTACTGAAGCAAGGCTGCTGGTCTTTATTCGGAAACATTATTGTATCGATTTACCCTGCGCCAGTGACGTAAAGTGAGGCCTGTGGCACAAATATAGGCTAAAGTGGGTGTGGGCACGCACCGGAGAGTCGACTAGCAGTTTCACATTATCACTTTGAAGGGCCCAAACACATTGCTGCTTAGGCTGTAAGTTGATAATTTTTGTCTTCTTTGATCAAACCCTCTTTTACCGGAGCATGAAACGTGGATCTCCTAAGTGTTTCGTATTATTAGTATAATTGTACTTGTGCAGCTCCAAGACATTAGGGATAACTGCCTGAACCTCTCATAAATTAATAATAGCAGTATTACATATTTACACTAAACGAATATGACTTTGCTTGTGTTACTTCTTGTCTTTATCTTACAGCGCAGTCATAGCCAACTCTTTTTAATTTGATCTGGGTTAATTCAACATTTTTGCGTAATTAGAACACACTACAAAGTCCTTATGAGACACCATACATTGGCTAAGGCAGAAATACTCGTTGAGCTCGAGCGCAAAATCATGCCGCTTAGGCTAACTCCACGAACGGAGGGCGTCCCCTCATGGACCCGGATGGGTTACTAATGCTGGAAAGAACAATAAGCCCATAAGACGATGGCACTGTTTCACTAGGCTCGAAGCTATTTTACTTCACTTGTATTTTACTTTCCCGTTCAGTCCAACACTGATGCAGCGTTTAAACTTGGCGGCACTCGTAATTGCATGCCCGTTGATTTGCGCTTTAATAGAAACAATTAAAAAGACATTAGAAACTTCTTAGAGCAAAAAAATATTTGAAATGGTTTATTTTACCACTGTCTGCTAGTACGACTTTCGGATAATTCGGCCCAATTTTACAGACTTGCAAGGCTCGAATTAGCCGAAGTCGACAATAGTAGAAATAGGTCATGGCACTCCACGTTCAGACAACGGAATGAATATGAAGTAACTATTTTAGATTATTCCACAAGCCAGTCATATTGTTCCATACATATTGTATTTCATACGTTACGTCGTCTTGTTATGCTTCTTCTTTTCAGGAACTAAATTTGTGATTGCCGGTATGACTAATATTAGTGTGTCGTATCGTACCACTCTCCGTCTATCAGATCCACGGTTGAATTCGTGATGATGTGCACAATGCAACTGCGGACAAAGGACGGAAAGGAATGACGCAGACAGTTTGTCTGCATCTCGTCTTTGATCGCAGTAGTGTTGTGCAAGTGACGATAGAGTAACAACTAGTCAGACCTAACACCTTGCTTCCTTATATTCGTATAAATATTGCGCTACGAATATATAAGTTACATGGAATGTACAATCGCCCAATTTTTTAACCTGAACGCGCGAGCATCGACCGGCCAGTCGATAAGCGCCGTATAACGGAGTACAGCGGCGAAGTGTGCGAGAATACGCGCGTGCGCGCAATGCACAGTCCAATGCAGCTTCCCTCTGCCAGGCGTATTCTCGCACACTTCGCCGCTGTACTCCGTTATACGGCGCTTATCGACTGGCCGGTCGATGCTCGCGCGTTCAGGTTAAAAAATTGGGCGATTGTACATAATCCTCCTAACAAAAAACGGTCATATACATCCTAGTACGCGATTCAAAGAAAGATTGAAGGAAACGTTAAAGTGCGCCGCCTTCGACATGACTTAGATTCCAAGCAGAGTTGGTATAAGAGGTAAATTCTGTACTCGTCTGATACAATTTAGACAATGTAAATTGCTCACCGGAGATCCAAATTATATAATTTGAAGTTTCCTTATTAGTCTGTGAGTTAGTCTGCAAGTCTATAAATTGGTCATTTTCTTTTTTAGTTTTCGCTGCCCACTATTCGTCGCCATAACAGTACGAGCAAACCGGCAGGTTTCAAGAAGCATACCGGTTCTACTCCCAACAGCAGAACCTATTGTAGCATAGCCTTAGTAGGCGAAGAAATGGTTTTGCTTGCTAACATCAAAATGCTATTTATTGTGAGTGAGCGACAGCGAGGTATAGTCAATATTGTCACGTTGTGGAGACGGCGAACGAAGCAGCAAAACTGGGAATGACGAAATTTTCCTGGGGGAACCTGTGCCCTCAAAAACAGGCTACACTCAAAGAACGGCAACAGTGACGAATACAGTCGGCGATCGGCGAAAATCTTATCTACCGATCAAGCGCGTCGGATTTTATACATGGGTCATTGGAGGCTCCAGAGTAAAGGCTGGTGCCTGCTTGTCTTCCAGAAAATTTTACACAATTCGCGTCGCACATGCAATCAGTTTACACAAGCTTCGGTGACAACAGACAACGAGTAGAAACATCGATAACATGCGAGAAATTCCGTGTATATGCGGGTGCGTCCCGGGCTGAGCGATCACATTTGTTTAACGGTGAAAAAGTGGTCGCTAGAAAAAGACAACAAGTACACGTGTGAATGCACAAAATAACGACTACTGTGCGCCTTGCAAGATAAGACATTGTCGTGCACGTCGCACAGCATAAGAAAAAAGACCCCCCGAGACGGAAGGGTGCTTTCTGCCCGCAGTGTTAAGGTAGAAATAGACGGGATTCAAACGCAAATCCATAGCGCAAGTTTGTACGCAACAAAGAGAAGCGTGACCGCACCAGCTGTCTGGGCTGCCAGAAGAAACAAATCGATTTGTGCATTGCACGGCTGGTCAGGCAAGTGCAACCATCCTGAAGACGAGGGGAGTTCGGTATGTGGGAAGTTTTAGTATGCGTATGCTTGGTTATTTCCCATCGCTGCAGACAAAATGTACAGGTCTCAATGTTTATTGATGTTCAATAATTTGTACCGAATTGAGCTTAAGGTTCGGGCTATATCTTCAGGGAGAACGCTTGAATAGTAAAAAAAAAGACATGACTGTGGGCGTGTAAGGCACTTTTATGACGCACACTCGGTCAAGGTGCCTCAATGTCAATGAATGTAACCTTTCATTTGTGAGGGGGAGATTCTTTTGTCGCATAAAAGGACAATCTCCTGTGTGAGAACATTAAGAGCACTACGTGAGCCTCGCTTACAATTGTGCTCAACTTTCACTTTTCCCCATAATAACATGAATTTGCTCACGTATTGCTATGCATTTATACTATGTATTTTATGAATGAAAATATAAATTTTTTGACGTTTTTGATTATAATATATTATGCTGTTGCATCTGCGCACAGTGTGCATGGCATGGAAGGATTGCTGTTGTAAACAGACGCATACTTCGACTCTTTTCCGCCAACTCATGAATGCTTTGCGACGTGTATGAATGGAGTTCTCGCAACGTGTCGTTATTTAATTGAACTTATAATAATGAGATGACTTTAGAAACAAAACCACAGTCGGCATCTGCAAAGTGCTTCAACAGAATTTCCTTTTCTTGTGCAGGTCTGAGGCCATATCTGAAACCCCTATAGCTCCGGCCCATGCAAAAGAAAACTGAGATGTGCAACGACAAGTAAGCGAAGGCGAAGCACGCACGCACGCACGCACGCACGCACACACGCACGCATGCACACACACACACACACACACACACACACACACACACACACACACACACACACACACACACACACTTCATGTGTACCATGCTCAAAATGCGAAGCTTGAAGTGTTTCGATTACTGTGACAAGGTGTTAAATTTCTCTCAATTTGTTTATTCCTTGAGCGCATGAGACATGCCACAGAATATCCAAGACTAGATCAATTCACCACAGAGGTCACTCACTCGAGTCATTCACAACATACACCCAAATAACTAGCCCATCTAGTTGCATTACTTGGTCTGATGAAGTAATGATTTGTACCGCCAGCAGCATACACAGTCTACTGATAACTTTACATTTTTGGGTTGATGCAAAGAGAGTTCAGCGTCAACCAAGCTTCCGTGATCTGCTATATCACGCCGAGATAACTGTTTCAAAACTACAGGGAAGGGTTCGATGTGCGTAGATGACAGCTGACAACAAATGAGCCTCGGTGTAGGTGCGTTGTGGGCTTGTTCGAAGGAGTAAAAAAAAAATGTCGAAATTTATTGAGTTTAAGAACAAAACGGCCTTGTCCTAAGTAGCTGTAAAACGTCGTTCACCTTTAGGGATATACCCACAGTCTGCGACTGTAGATCACGGGACATCATTAGTTTATTTTCGGCATATTTAGGTTGCAGCCTACTGCTGGAATATTACAGCATTTCATTTTTTAACTTTCTTCCCTGCAGACCCTCTTCCGAAATGCTACCTGCAGGTCGTCGTTTCAACGCGAAAAGATTAGTTTCGACGGCAGCTCTTGCTTCCTGAACAGTAAACTGCAACAGTTTTTCTTTTAATGCAGTTGCCCTGCGTTCTGAGTGAACTTTACAATGACATACAAAGAATGAAACACACCACACATCGGAAACACTTCAAGTCCTTAAATTTAAATGAGTTTCCTGGAGAGCTAAAGAATAAGCGTCCTGGCACTGTCGCGTTTAATTATTCCACGCGAGGGCACGCTCTGTACTGAAGGTACTTTTTGGACAGTCTGTCGCGAAGAAAAAGAAATATCCGAAGTCACATTTCACTAAGAGTCTGGCTAAAACTTTTGGCGTATTTCCTCATATGGCGCTTATCATGAGAAAGGGCTAGTTCCATTATTACCGTGAATAGCGCAAGCTACCGCCAAGAAAACATAAGAAGGAAAAAAGAACATATTTCCCTTTGGGTGCCCGAGCTTGCCTCGCTGCGTTCAAAGCAATAAGTTGGCTAATAACTGCAGGCAAGGGAATAAACTAAAATAAAATTAGTGCGATATTGCTTCCTTGTAGCTTACCAGAGAGAACTTCATATGAGCGGCATATGTCAGCTTAGATTGAGTTGATATTTGTTATAATAAATTGGCATCGTGAGAGCAGCTCCGACTCATCATGCTGCTTTGAACAATGGGAAGAACGCAAAGCACGAAATAAATGAAAGAAGCGTGAAAAGGCAATACGGCTAACGCAAAGAATAATGGATGAAGAAAGTGTAAGTAAGGGCTGTTCATATTGTTTCTGCAGGAACCTCTATCAAGATATCAACAATAGCGGACGTTATTTTCTACTGCGCGATCTTTAGTTTGTACACCTCTAACTGTAGATGACCTAGGAAAGCTTGTTTGAAAAATATAAGAAGGCACATTAAAGAATATTCAGGCAGTTCTGCCCAGAGAGGAGAAAACAAAAAGGACAACAAGTATATCATGCGGTTTGCCTGTTTTTCTTTGACGCTCGCATTTTCTCCGCAGTTGCACTACCGAAACAAAAAACACACAAAGTAAAACAAAACATGGAAGAATGGTCCTCTAGGCGGAAATCGAAAATGAATGCACAATACCTTATCCTAAGAAAGTTCGTCAATGTTTACCGAAATCATAAGGGCTTGATCTAGCTGAGGAAAGTAGATTGGAAGAAAGTGGAACCAAGTTGGGCAAGGCGCTGTGGTTTTGCTAGAATAAGGGAAGATTACAGATACACACGCAATGACGGTCCCATAGATTTAAGCCAGAACGGTAAAAAAGCGAAAAGTGCTAAATTTTGGGTATGCAGGAAAACTGGACCCCCTATAGTCGTGCCAAAAAATAAAAATATTTCGTGGGTGTCATCAGCGCTGATGATCACGTATTAACATCAGTGAAGCAGTGATGCTTAGAAAGAAACGAAATGAGGGAGGGTGGAGGGGGGCCTTGCCAAAAAGGAAAGCATCGACACGAAAGTCAACATGACGAATATGTCCAGAAAAAAAAACGAAAGCTGTACTTAATATCTGCATAATTACGGAGAGGCTAGATACCCGGTAGCACTTATCAAGTAAAACGCACGTATTGAAACATACCCAGTGGCCCCTGTTGAACATACACAGAGGCAGCTGTCCAAGTGACATTTCCACTCCACATACTTAGTGCATATACCCAGTGCCACATATTTCAGATTCCAATATCACCGGGACTGGCCCACAAAAACGAGATACCACACCTGCAGTAAAGGTTAAACCCCATGAGCGCGATTTTGTGCGCGACAGCGACAAGCGACGGCTTCGAGCGACGGACTCGGCCGTCGCTGGAACAGATCGCTCGGTCTTGCCGCGCAATCGCTCAGTTCTGCAAATCTAGAATTCGTCGCTCGTCGCCCGGAAGTGCTATGAGCGACTAGCCAATAGCGCGAAGGCGGAACTGGATGTAGTGCATCACCCAAGTACTACCGATTGTGGCACGGAACGAGCAAATGATTGACTTTTTATTGTGCAAGGATAAGAACCTACTGCAAGATCTCCAGAAATATCTTATGTTGCTTTTTACAGTAAAAAACATCAACTTAAGGTAATTAAGCACTCGTCACGCTAGTTTTGACGCCTATATTGCTGACCTCATACCGGCAACACTGGGGAGACATCGCTCGAAGTCGTCGCTCGCATGGGGTACGACTTGTATAGGCGACGACCGAACGCGACAGCCATCTCCATCACGTTGTTTGTCGCTGTCGCGCGTAAGATCGCTTGCATAGGGTTTATACATAAAGTACCTGCACTCCGAGAAGAATGCTTACATTAAGTGCCGTGAACCAGTCTTACACTTTTATTTTGAAGTAAGTGCCGAGGACGTCTTTTTTGTCCACCTGTTCGGTTGCTCTAATATGTGCTAGTAAATGGCAGTAATGGTTCAATTTATTTTGAAGTTCTGGCGAGTTTTCTCATTGGCACCTTTAAGGGGCCTTTCGATTCCGTTCATCCGCGTTCGTCCGGTATAAACTTAAAAATGGCAGCTGTCAGTCGTGTGTTGTCACGTCCGTCGCAAAAGCGTGGCTTTCATTTGAGTGAGTTGTCAAGCTCCGTAGATGATTGGCTTCTGTATTAAAGCATTCACAAAGATGGCAGTGCTTTCAGTGCTACAGACACATCCAGTGACTGTGATTTCGCCGATTAACGGCGGTACTTTTGATACGCATCGCCACAGCGAAGAAAATTATATGAAGGGAACCTTCTGCCAGCCCCTCCTCATTTTATATTTCTATATTTTTAGACACAAGTTGGGAATTTACTATCTCTATGTCATATACATTCCGAATCTGCAAAAACCTTTCTATGCAGATGTGCGATACAAAAAAAAAATGTCATTTTATGAACGAATTTTTGGATTTTTCCCGGCTCTTAAAGGGTTAAAAATAAATAGAACAGCCTAGAAATGGTATATATTAAAACAGCGGAATAACGTAGAAATAGAAAGAAACGGGAACAATGCGTGCAAAGACTGGAGACCGCGCGGCTGTACGAATAATAGGTGCGACCCAAATCATGTTCTGCTAAGCTCTAGACAGCGTACGGCAAGGCACAGGGAGTATGAAAATGCACATGTATACGCTACTATTAAGATATTCCCACCTGATTTTTTTTCCTTTCGGTGGAGCACCAGCGCGAGCCGCAAGAGCCAGTGCGCGCGCACCCAATTAGATAAACGAGGCTGTGTTTTGACAGCCTGTAGTGGGGATGATGCAGTTTGTTCGAGTACCTTCGCGATGACCGTCCACTGACTTTGCAATAACATCGAAACTAACCCAGCTTTCGGCACTATTTCTGCATTGAAATAAAGCTCCCATGTGTACAACTACCGGCGAGATGCGTTGGAGCTGCTGGAATTTTTCCTAATGAATTTTATTCGACACCTCCCCACGTTTTTTAAGGTGCACGTATATCCGGGAACGCCCCACATTTTATAGACTGCGCTACCATCTGGAGCGGTCCAAATCTTTATGAGGTACATTATCACTGGGATCGGCCAACGAAAGACATGCCCAATACAAAAAAAGGGGGGGGGGCAGATTCCTAGAAAGGCATTGCCTTAAAGATAAAAGAAAACGAAGAAAACACTATGAGAGCACATGATGTCGACGTAGTCTAGTTCATTAGTTAACATCGGTTGTTGTGTGCTACC
Source organism: Dermacentor albipictus (assembly GCF_038994185.2). Lineage (NCBI taxonomy): Eukaryota > Metazoa > Arthropoda > Arachnida > Ixodida > Ixodidae > Dermacentor > Dermacentor albipictus. The sequence goes on along the minus strand of NC_091824.1, from coordinate 97,130,090 downwards.
GTTCTTTTTTTTGTTCTTATATCTCCCTTCTTTCCTTATCGGGCTGAGGACGCTCGTGAAAACGATTACCCGCTTTGAATTTTGTGCGCCAATGAGAATCATGCTAGTGTCTGAATGCAAGGATAACGGGGGGCGTGAGCCAGGGATGGTCGGCTAAAAATTTCAGTCTTCAAACGTTCGTCTGAAAAAAGAAAGTGATCATTCTTTTCTTTTTTTTTTACTCTATGGTGGTATGTGTAGTGCTGACTTCACGAGTGGTGCCATGTGAAGGAACACTCTTAATTTTTTCTCAGTAATTACGCACAAAAGCGTAGGCATTTGCCGTGGTCGCAAGTTTCTTTCTGGACACGCTTAAGGAAGAACTATGCGTCATGAAAAGTGCTTTAAGCTAAGAGATTATCAGGCATGCTGAAATAAACAGGTCACAGGAAAAGATCTTTCATATTTAAAACAGCGCCAAAAAAAAAAAAAAACACGGACAATGAGGACACGGGACGAGCGCTGTGTCCTCCCTTGTCCTCCCTTGTCCGCGTTTTTTTGGCTCTGTTTTAAATATGAATGATCCGTACCAACTAGCTCGCACCCAAACCCTTCAGAGGAAAAGAGTTTGCGCAACGAAACTATCATAACTTTCACACAGAAACATTCATAGTAGGTCTTTCATTTCTGTGTCATCTTCTCTTTTTCGTTGATATTCATCTACAGTGCAACAGTAGTCATTTTGAACTTTTTCGGATTGCAGATATAACACTCTGTTAGCTTCAAGACTGAGAAGAAAAAAACGAAAAACATTGTTCTTTGTTCGTTCTCACCTTTAGCATTTATTTGCGCGGTCATCATACTCAAGTATTTAGAATACACCAGGCACATCACAGGTTACTGTAAACATATTTAGGAAATCAATTATGTCCAGGTAATGGGAGCCATTTAAGGATATGTAACATATAAACGTATCCAATGGATCTCCTGAAGTACGTTATATCTATAGTATCCAGTACTCAATGTGTAGAACATACCTATTTTGCAGATCCACATGTAAACATCTTTGTTGTCAATTTTTGGTCTCCTATAACATCATTTGAGCACTCAAGTTCTAGGTTACTCGTCCTCGCTGAACTCGTAGATCTTTCTATTTTTGCCAAAAATGTAATAGACTAGATGATCATCCTTACTGCCGCCTCCTCCAGGGAGAACAACAAAAAAGTGCATGAAGATGTTTGCGCAACTAAACACTTCATTATCATCATCAGCAGCAGCAGCCTATTTGATGTCCAATACAGGACGAAGGCCTCTCCTCGCGATCTCCAATTGCCCATTTCCTGGGCCACCGATTCCAACTTGCGCCAGCGAATTATTTAATTTCTTCACCCCAACTGGTTTTCTGCCGTCCTCGACTGCGCTTCCCTCCTTTTGGCACCCATTCTGTAACTCTTATGGTCCATCACTCCACCAGCTCCAGCAGCTCCATTTTCTTTTTCCTAATGTCAATTGGAATATCCGCTATCCCCGTTTGCTCTCACAACCACTCCGCTCTCTTCCTGTCTGTTAATGTTAGGCCTAACATTCTTCGTTCCATCGACCTTTGTGCAGTCCTTAACTTGTTCTCGAGCTTCTTTGTCAACCTCCAAGTTTCTGCCCCAATTGTTAGCACCTGCAGAGTCGATTCATTGTAGTACATCTTATGCTTCATTGATAGTGGTAAGCTTCCAATCAGGATTTGTCATGTCTGATGTATGCACTGCAACCCATTTTTATTCTTCTGTAAATTTGCTTCTGACTGTAGAGGCTGAGTAGCGATCCGAAACTATTGTTCTCTTGCCAGTATATTGAGCATTATCTTTGTCTTCTATACAAATTGGCTCTCTTCGGCCAGAATTGGCCCTTGTGCCATTAAAACCCAATCACCAATCAATCATCTACATAATAATCTTCAGCCCCACTCTTACACTTTCTCTGTTAAGGTCCTAAATCGTTTCTTGCAATTGATATCTAGTGTTGCTGAACATGACGATGTCATCTGTAAACCGAAGGCTGCTGAGATGTTCGCCATTGATCCTCGCTCTCTTGGAGAGATAGTGTCTTCTTTTCAGACCCCTATCTTTATAAGTGAATTTCTACTTTTCTTGTGACCAATCAAGGAAGCTGTGGAATCTTTGCAGATATTTTCCAAGATATTCACCAAATAAAATGACTTTTCATAATATATCAAAGCCATATAGAGCGGTTGATTGCACTCCGTAAATTTCCTGATTAGCTGATTAATGGCATGAATGTGATCCATTGCAGAGTATCTCTTCCTGAAGCCAGCCTGTTCTCTTGTCTGGCTGAAGTCGAGCGTTGTCTTTATTCTGTAGACATATAACCTATCGTAATGACCTATAACCTATAATGGGCCTATAGTTTTTCAATTCGTTAACGTCTTCCTTTTTGTTGATTAGTATAATGTTGGCATTCTTCCAGTTCTTTGGAACCTTTGAAGTCCGGAGGCTTATTTATGAAGGACCGCAAGCTTTTCAAACATGATATCTCCTCCATATTTGATTAAATCGACTATTATTCCATCTTCTCCTGCCGTTTTTCACCATTTCATGTCTTGCTATGCCCTTCTAACTTCATCGCTAGTTACAGAAGGAGTCTCTGTATCCTGTTCATTACAACTTTCAATGGAGACATTGTGGCTGCTCTGGGTACTGTGCCGCTCAGTAGGAATTCTTCCGTTGCTTTTACTTTATCTTGGAAATTGCTGATGATACTACCCTGCTTATCTTTCAGCGCATACACCTTGGCTGGACGTATGCAAGTTTTCTTCTCACTGATTTATTGCTCCGCCCACTTTTTTACTGCTTCATCAGTCTTTCTCACGTTGTAGTTTCGAAGATCTCTTACTTTCTTCTTGTTGATCAGTTTTGACAGTTCCACGAATTCTGTTTGATCTCTTGAGTTTTACACTTTCATTCTTTGCCTTTCCGTATTAGATATTTCGTTATTTGGAAAAGCTTGGCTCCCACTTATTTGCTGCTCCCGCTTGCCACTTCAATTGCTGTTTCTGAAGCCAGCCTAGATATGGGTTGGCTTCACCACCAGAAATTGGTCTGCCTTTACCATTGCTGCGTCTAAATTAACCTGTTTCTTCTTGACTATTTTTACTTTTTCGCTCTTCATATTGAGGAAAAGTTTTGACCTCACTAACCTATAAACACTGCACTTTACCCTACTTAACACTTCTACATCCTGCAATATGCTGGGATCGTCAGACAGTATGAAATTATATCATTTCTTGTTTCTTCACTAGGGCTTTTTCATGTCTACATTTTGTTGCTACATTCTCGAAGAAGGTATTCATTATTCGGAGCTTATTCCTTTCCCGAATTCTACCAACACCTCTCCTGTAGTGTTCCTTGAATCGATGCCGTAGCTTTCCGATGGTTCTTCACCAGGCTGCTTTTCCCCGACTTTTGAATTGAAGTCGCCCATGACTGCACTATACTGAGTTTGCATTTTTCTCATCGCTAATACAACATATTCATAAAACTGTTCTATTTCTTCATCATCGTGACTGGAGGTTGGAGCGTGCTTGTAGTAATCCTATTCTCTACCTCCTACTTAGTTTTTTTACGGCTGCAGCTATCCTCTCACTAATGCTGTAGAATTCGTCAATGTTGCCCGCTATGTCCTTATGGACTGGGAATCCTACCCCGTATTGAATCTTATCTGGGAGCCCTCTATTGTAGAAGCCATGGCCATTTGTCAGCACTGTATAATAGTCACCAGTTCTAACCTCACTAAGGCCAATGATATTCAACACAATGCCTGCTAGTTCCTAAAAGAGCTCTGCTCAGCTAGATTCTCTCGATAGGGTTCCTATACTGAACGTGGCCTGGTTCAGTTTCCAGTGACGGCCTTTCACAGACCTAAAGTGGCAGACGTAAAGCAATTTTGTCGGAAAAGTAAAAGCCCGAACTCTACCTTGATGTTTCATGCTTAAGAGCGTGCTGGTTATCTTGAAACTCGCATTTTGGCTACCTCAATGTCTGCTTTGGTCATCCAAACCTGCTGTCCCGTGGCGCCGTTTCTCGGTGACGTGAAAGCGAAGCCGTATTGCACACTGCGAGCGCTGGGGGTTTGGCGTGTGCGAAGTGCACGATTCACAGCTCGTTCGCTCAACTTGCCTGACTGCAGTCCTGCTGACGTTTGCGAAGTATTTTGAGTGGAAGGGAGGGAGCCTGTAGGGGGTATAGTTAGGCTCGGTTTCTCTACTCCTTTTTCTCTTTAAGCCAGACTATTTCCCGAAGAACGGTGTGTGTGGGCCGAAGGCGCTAGTCTGTACAGAAGTAGCAGGAAGCAGTGTGCCGATGTTGCAACGGTAAAAAGGAAAACTGGTGAGCGAGTCAAAAATGTACCAGCAAGGCACAGATAAAATAGGCGCAAGATTTAGAGGAACTCGACAGATTTGGCTAGAATTTTAAGGATCGGAGGTCTGTTGGACCTTGACGATGCGAAGAGAAATGAAACTGCCCTAAGTAAAGGTTAATGTCTACAGGCACAGTATTTACGAAAAAAAAAGTTAAACAATATAACCGCGTAGAACTGCGAGTCTATTAAGTTCTTAGTCCTTAAAATCGGCGCCACGTCGGCGCTCCTAATTAAGACTGTCTGTCCTTCGACGGAATAAAGATCTGACGAAGTTTCGGGCTACTTGAATTATCTTCTCTCACTTGCGCCTGTTCCTTCCGTTGCAAGCACATTACGCCACTGTCATGTGAGTTAACCTTCCTTAATTGCATCTCAGCACCAATTCCTCTTGCATATGCAATGGCTTTTTACAAATTACCTTGACATCTAGATAAAAAGTGGCATCTTAATATTAGCGATGTGTATTTCTGATACGACTATCGTTTAAAGGCGCCCTTTCAACACATAGGCGAAAGGCACCTCAAAGTGCCTAAAAGTTATTCTAATCATTTGGAAGAAACTGAAAATATTGGCAACATGCCCTGTTTTGCTGGCTTCTTCCGTAGTCACTTGACACAATCATTCCTGTCATGCGAAGATACCTGTATACCGCCTCTTAGAGTGGATTTTGTTCATGTTTCGTAATCAGTACTAATTTTCTTTTTGTATGTCTCACGCAGTTGAGAAGCACGAATATTACAAGGGTTTCCCTTCATAGAAGCATAAGAACAAATGCCTTACGACATTTTTCCTTCACAGGAGCTAGGCGTGGTGTCAAAAAAAGCAAAAAGCAAAAACTACTAGAAATAAAATAGCAGCCTTATCTAAGAAACCTCAAAGTCTTCTGTGTAAGACTGAACTTCGCGTGTAGACTGCAGAAAACTTCAGCGGAAAAGCGTCGAGCGCATTTTGGCGATTTCGCTACGTGACGACAGCAAAGGAGACATGGCCAGACTCAATAAAAACAGGTTTTCTTCCTGGAATTACGGCCAAGTGTTCGACGTTAGGTTCGCATTCACCATGGTATTATCGACCCTCTGCATTCCTATTGTTCGTTTTATTGCGGGCAGCGTTAGAAATCTCTTCGAAGGGTTCGTCGCACATTGTCGGGGAAATAAATTTCATAATGTGCACTGCGTCCCGAAAAAAGTGAGCCAGGCAAATGCAAAGAAAAAAGTAGTTAAAGAAATCATGCTCATCCAAGGTATTGATGTGATCGACGTAAGTGAAGCTTTTTGTGCTGTTTGCTATGATTGACGATAATGAGCGGTGATTTTGACGGCGAATGTTTACTTTCTTCAGTATTTAGTCTACAATATTAGAGTGGTCAGTTGATAATAAATGTCGTTTGCGTCACTGCTGTTTGTCAGCATAGTACAAATCACACACAGCTACACGTGTTTTCTTGGCGCGCTGTTGTGCGCCATTGTTCATAGCCTCTGATAAGGTTAGCATTGCCATCGGCTTACATGGCACAATGCATGGCGACAGAAGTATTAAACGTTTAATTATGAGGCTGTACGAGCCCAAAGCACAATTTAATTATGAGGTACGCCCTAATGGAGGGCACTCTATTCATTTTGACCCCCTGAGATTGTTTAACATGCACTTTTACCTGAGTACACGATCGCTTTTATACTTCGTCCGCATAAAAGTGCGGCTACCCTGGTCGGGAACGAACCCGCAACCTCGAGCAACGCCATAGCTCCAAAACTACGGCGTATATGGGCACATATGTGTTAATTTGAAGTGCGTTGCTTCCGTAGTGTCACCAGGACGTTACGGTGCTTTAATGGGGCTTTAGTTCTGCCCGCCTTGTCTCTGTTGTCCGTTTAACAAATTTGCACCGTGTAAATTTTTCAGAGATTGCAGAAAGGTGCCGTACCGCACCTTGAGCTTAAAGTTATCAACTTTCTTCTCAAGCAGTGTTGCGTCTACTAGTAGAATTCTTGCCTTCTTACGTCGGTTTTTCATGTGTACACATTCTTTGGCGAGTTCCCCGGGGAAATCGTGTGTGTGCCGTAACGCTTTGTAACAGAGCAATACTTGCACAATGTGGTCAAGTTGGGACATTTAATTGTTATAATAGTGCAAAGTGTAACTGTAGATACCTGGTAGCTTTAGAATGGATAAGAAAAACTGCTCGCGTCCTCTTCGCCTCAACATAGACATTTCACGCGATAAAAAAGTATAAAATGAAAAGAATAACTGATTGGTACATGTGGTTCGAAAAAAAAAAAGAACGCAGTGGTAGCAGTTAGGCTCAGTTTATACGATCGCTTTTGAGGAGTTTGATGTGCTGAGAAAAGTTCTTGCAATGGTACCAAAGAAACGTTAGCTTGGTCAAGCGGAGAAGCGGCTTAGGAATACGGAACAACAACAGGAATATATTAGTCGGCAGAAGGAACAACAACAATTGCGACAGGAACTACGAAATACTCAGCAGTTAGAAGAGAAAAGGAGGTGTTTGAAAGCGAATAAAAAACGACGTTATAGGGTGACGTTCGATAAAAAAATTGTTGAGAAATTATGAGAATTGTGTACTAATGCGTAAGCGCTCGGTGGCTCTGGAAAAAGCGATAGGTAGACATGCGTAAGCGGGCAACATAAGTAGGCAAAAGCGAATTATCAGCCGAGGCAAATAATTATTACGCATTAGTAGACAATTATCAGGATTTCTGTAGCAGCTTTTTTCCTCTCTCACCCTCGCGCCATATATGGTAGTTGCTAGGTCTGCATTGGTTATACTAATTACTTGCTTCCTCTCCCTGCCTTTCCTCTACCATTGTCTCCCCACTGGACTTCTGGACGTTATTTATTTATTTATTTATTTATTTATTTATTTATTTATTTAAACTGTCCCTACTTGCCTCGCATGAGGCATTGGTTAAGGAGGGCATTACAGAAGGATTCAAAGAGTGTATAGGGCATATAACAAAACATAATAGACATACGTTATTAGTACAAAGGTAAGCGCTACAGTTTCGTAATGCTTTTTCAGGACGTCACAAATAATTACAACCGTGAAAAGGGTACTATGTGAACGCCGTGGAAGTTCCAGAAAGCATCGTGGCGACATGATGGAAAGGTCTAAGCGAGTTTCTCGCGTCGCGTTTACTATCTGCCACGCTCCTGTCATATGTGTGCACGCTATGAACTACCTCCCGAGGTGGCGTTAAGACGGCGGCAGCGGCGGCTGGAAAATCGAAGGATGAGGCAAAGACAGCTTCTGTAAAAGATGTTACTAAGGGGGGACGAAGAAATGGAACATCACGTAATGTCTAGAAAGCCAATCACAAGCTACTATAGGATGATAGGGCGTCCAGAAAGTGCAATACGTAAACACAGTATGCGGATGGAAATCAAAATGCAAGGCGTCAGCTTCCGAGTTGACGGTATAGCGATGAAATAAGGACATTGTAAAAGAGCTACTGGGACATCCTGCGATTGTCATTGAGACCATCTTAGTTTTCTGAGGTCGGTATGATGTTTCTCAGAAGATCTTACTCAATATTCACTTATCGTGGCATATCACATACCATTCATATCATATCAGATGCACGCGCGCACAACAAAAAGATGCACAGGCGGTATATTAAAAAAAGCAACCTGCTACGATTTACCTAAATGGCATTATCGCTGAAGCCTAAGCTTGATGAACCAGCTTTCTAATTGCCACACGTGTCAACTTCGGACCTACAAACAGCTGGACTGCGCATGCACAATTGACGTGCTTTCCGGAGGGCACCTACTCGCAAGCGGCACTGTTGTCGGTTGACGACGTGTTGCGCGAAAGTTGGTGTTGCCAGAAAAAGAAAGCAAGATAAGATAAATGTAGGTCTAGGAAAACCAGCGGCCGCTTCGGCTAACTCGCTATCCAGAAATTCGCCACTGGTTTGCCCTGGCGGCAGCGCGGAGCATTAATTAGTGGCAGAGCTTCCCCTCTTCTCCGCGTAATCGAATCCCCTTGAGCTTGGTACTGCTTCCACTCCGTCCTTTCCTACTGGTGACTACGTGAGACGTGGAAACGGTGAAGGCAAACCGGTGGTAGCTGTTCGCAAATATTGAAGCAGGAGTGCTTGTCTGGCGCCATACGCACGCGACAAAGCGAAACATCGACCGCAGTTGCGTCGATCGAGTCGCAGTTTCACGTTTCGCGGTTTTTTTCCTCTTATCTTTCAATGGGGCCACTGTTGTTGTTAACAAGACGAAGATACTGCGGCAGTTAGGAAATGCAGGAGCCTATAATCAGTGTGCACGATGTGCACGCCATGCGTAGATGGCGCAACAAAAAATGCTATTCATCCAATTTGGGAAGTTTTTGGAGTGCATCGGCTTCAGTGACGTTTCATAATCCTACTAAGCATCCTCGTACCTTCACGCAGTGTGTACTTTCTTGTGGTTTTCCTTTTTTTATTCACCCTTTCCCTCGCGCTATGTGAAGAGGAGCGAGCCGGGCGCATGTCTAGTGATGCCCCCTGGCTTTCTCCTCCTTGTTTTCTCTCTCTCTCCTCAGGTCTTGTGTTATTTACGGTGCCGCATGCTAGTAAATCTGCCAATCTATATTTCAACACTTACGCCATACAGTGGTAAAAGCTATCGGACTAGGTCATTGTGCTGCGTACATGTAACACCAAGACCAGAATTGAGATATTAGTCGTTTGCGGCACAGCACAAAGGTAAAAGTGATCTTTAGTCCCATCAAGCAGCGACTACTCTGTAGTTAATGAAATGTGATATACGATACAGCCGCTTCGTAACCAAATATTTCCACGGCAAAAAAAGAAAGAAAGCGCATGAGTCTTCGTAAACTAGCCTTAGCAAGATTGCATTATTTAGTGTAACTGAACGCCACGAAACTATGAAAAGAAAACTGTTCGACACAATGGAAACGGTGTCAGGGCCCTTAAACTTTGTTGGAGCCGCCATTCAAAATATTTGTTACGAACGTGCCAGCAAAAGTACAATGGCAGCCATTTACCGATGCGCAGGAACGCATGGTTTCTACTCGACAAAGGTAAGGGAACAGTTCCCTGATGCGTCTTTCTTGGGGACACTCATTGATTAATTGATAGATATTGAATAACGAGAAAGCCCATTTGGCAACCATTGCAATCCGTTTTAAACGATAAGCGAATCTTAAGTTTTCGAAGTGTCTTTCCGTATCACCGTGTTTCAATATGATACTGCGCCGACTTCAACCAAAGCGCCTTGAAGGGCTCTAGGAGCCCATCAAAATTTAACAAAAACACATTTTTCGGCTGAAGTAAATGTCCTCATGGTGGTTTCCCCTTCCATTGCATGTCAGCGAAAGTCACGTGAGATGCCACTTAGGTGAATACGAAGCACGTCGGCAACATGGCGAATGGGATATATAAAGCGAAGTTTTCTTTTACCTATGCATTTTTGTTGCTCTTTTCCTCTATGCGTCTTCCGTAAAGATTTTAAAGTGCTTCAACCCGCCGCAGTGGCTTAGTAGCTGTGGTATTGCGCTTCTAAGCACGAGGTTGCAGGATCAAATCCCGGCAGTGGCGACCGCATTTACATAGGGGCCAAATGCAAAAAAAAATACCACCCATTTCGCGTGCATTGTGGGCACGTTAACGATCTCTTGATGATCTGATTATTCCGGAGTCGCCCACTACTGCGTGTCATTCACTTGAATGCTTCGTTGGTTTACCGCGCGCTTTATTTGCGGTGATATCACAAACAGACGAGACAAGTTTGCGAAGTGCTAAAAAGAAAAACTGCGAATGGATGAATGGATACGATGAATGTCCCCTTCAGAGCGAGGCGGCGGGTTGCGCTACCAAGAACTTACTATATTGCCTAATGTCTGCCTATGTTAAAAAAAAATGAGAAAGCACCCCACGAAGAAGACTCACCACCAAACTTTTTGAACCCCTATTGGGAATTTTGTTTTTATACACCTCCATTGTCGGTTGTTTCCCTACTTTTCTTCCACCAGTCTCCCAGTAACCTCTTACTAACCTAGTGCGGAGATGTTTACTTTCCCCTGTTCTCGCTGAATGAAAGGGCATCACGGAGGCCAGATGTGCTTGGATCAACCGCTGGACAGATGCCTTCTCATTTTAATAAAACATTCTCCATTGTTACCCTAGCTTTACCGCAGCAAGCGCATGCTTCCTCCACGTTGTACCTCACTTTACAAGTTCGTCTTCTAAGGCATCCTGATCTCGTTTCGGAAGGTAATGAGCATCCCTTTGAGTTATTATAAGCAATTCCATTCCTGATTAGGCTTTTCCTCTAATATGGTACCTCAAAGCAGGTGTTTTTTCCATTGCCGCCACCCATGAGATAACTTCAGCCTCTCTGACTCTCCGCTTGACGTTTTTATTGCCATGTTGCTCGCAATACCAGTCGCATGTTTGCCGGTAAGCTTCCTAGTTCTTTTCCTCCACTGTGAATCAACGTTTTTTCTGTGCAAATATCTTTCTTCCATACTTTCTTCCATATTCTTCGTCGTTCTTCATAATCAAAGTGGTCATCTTTCTTCTCTGGATATTTCAGTATGCTGAGTAAAGACAAAGATATCATCCCAACGCCTACTAATTCAGAAGCCATTGAGAAGTTCTCCCAATATGCCATTATTCTCTGGCCATGCTTGCAGCTTTAATTTATACGACTGCATTTATAACCTCTATACTACCGATATGATGGTCAACGGTCTATATGAGTGAATTCTACCTTTCTCACCCTTACCTTTATAAATGAAATTCATTTTAATTACCGCCAACTGTCTGATGCGCGGTAATATTATAAGGCTTTCCTACTGCTTTCAACAGAGTGTCCTCACTTTTTGGTCCCAGGTAATTAATCACCTTAACGGGAACCTTGTCTTGGCCAGCGTGTAAGGGCAACCGAAATTTTCAAAGGAGGGAATTTCTCAAAAATACCAGGCCATGTTTGAGCGATTAGTAAAAAGAGCGGAAAGTTCTTATAGGGATCGGCAACAGACATATATAACTTCCCGTTTTCATTGGATTAATTTAGCCGTCGTGGCAATGAACTTATCGCTTTATAGAAAACAAACTTTTGCAAATAACAGCTTTCTTTCATTCTCTTCATTTGAGTGTCATTTAAGGAAATCTTTCAACAATAGCTTGTTCAAGTACGTAACGTCGTTCAAACAATGGAGTTTATTATTCAAGGCTTCTTGTGTATTCATCGCATGTTCATAGCAAGGCAACTATTTCAATGAAATTGTTTCAGAAGTGTAGGTATTCTCTGTGGTAGTCGTCCTTTGATATTCCTTTCTCAATACAACTTTTGCCGTTTTTTTCGAATACAACAAGGACACCGTTGTAACCGATGCTTCTTCCCCTAGCGAGAAGAAAAAGGTACAAGCGTTCGATTTGCCGCCTGATTGGTGCTCTGCATGTTATGCGCTCCAAAGCACAAGCATATATGAATCGTACCTGACGCCAAATTTAGCCTTTCTTTTGAGAGTTCGCTCGACTAATCAATATGCGCAGAGTGGCAGTATAGACATTGCCCTTATATACTACTCGGGCATGTTTGGTGAATTCAGCACACCTGTTTATAAATTTCATAATTTATTGCAGCCCATTAACTAGAAAGATTGGTTACCTAAATAAAATACGCAATAATGAAATGGCCACACGCCATAGGCGCCGACTAAGGGTGGCGGGCTTCCGGGGCCTAAGTTCCCTCCGGTGTGCTGAGGCCTACCCCCCGCCCCCAACCCCTCTCCCACCCTGCCCCAAGCACACATGAAAGGTCATCAACAGAGTTTTGTCCCCCACATCAGTTGAGGTTTCTTTTGACTTGTCTTGACCTTTTCACTTTGAATTAACCTGTATCAATGCTGGGAAGATAGGGACCTGCCTAATCGCCTAGATTTCTCGGATTAGACCCTCACAAAAGTAGATGAGTGAGTGGCCTTTTCCCACCGGACCTATTTCACAGAGTGAAATAGGTCCGGTAGGATTGTACGCTTGCGCGTAAAATTTACACATTACGCTAAGCATTAGAAATGCTTAGCGTCAACTTAGATAATTATCGTAGGCTATTTTTGTGATGTTTTACTTTATTGTAGCACGGCAGTTTGGTGAAAAGTTGCGTGACAACCGGATTAGTGTGTTTGCGCGAAGCTTCATCCAGTAGAATACAAAAAGGAACATTACACTTAGATGCTGAAAAAAAAAAGACGTTTTAGGTTTCTTCCTCTTTGTGTAATATTCACCCGTCATTTAACCTTCATATCGCAGAAATTTCTGTCAATGAAATTAAACGCCTCTAAATTTTCAATTTGTGATACTTTTTGAGTGTACTGATTAGTATTTAAAACATTATGGTGACACTGAGAGTAAACAATTGCTTCGTAGGTTTGAAGACGCTGCCAAAGGCTTATCTGTACTCATGCACTCCTTGCAACATTGCTGCACTCTAATAATCTGTAGCACACTCAAACCAACATCTGTAACTTCCTGCCTCAAGCATTTTTCGTTGCTAAACGCTTCTTTGTCGTTCTACTGCCTTATCTTCCCGGTGTGCAAGGTATTCGGTTAATCGAATGTGAAACAGCACGTGCACAGGGTAAGCATGCCTACACGCATGGTTCCTTCCCGGGTCGATCTGCTAATGAGGCCACAGACTGCAAGATGTAATCCCTAATGAGATCCAAGAAGAGGTATTACCTGCCGCCGCTTTCCTGGCAGAGCGAGCACTTGACTCGTGCCTACCTTATTCCCGAGGCCATGTAAATTTAGCCAATGTGGCTGACCAGCTGCCCTTTCAAAGTGCCCGAGTTTCAGCTCTACTGACTAAGTAGCTGTGTAGGCTATGTTCTCTATGAATGGAGAAACCATCAAGGGCTTCAGTGGCAGCTCTGGTCTGTCCTTCACAGGGTGATGAGGGTATCGAGCGCCATTTACCTCATAGGATGCCAGGAGCATGTACAAAACACATTACAAACAAAAAGGCTGAAAAATAATGCCATTCATCTAGGTAGTTGAGTGTGTTAGATGAAACGTTGCTGAAATGCGCTTTATAAGCTACAACAGCATCGATTGGGTACGTCAAAGGTTAATTTCTAAAGTATTCATTCTCAATTTGTTTTTCTGTAATTATTTTTCCTTGCAAATACGTTTAATCAAACATCACCCTGAGAGCATCAGGTAATTGCAGAATTACTGGCATTCGTCGTGTGATTCTGCAACTCCGCTTACAACAGTTGCGATATGCTGCCGCTAAACGTTTCGCTGGCTTCTTTGTTGGCTAATACCACGATTGCCGTGGGAACCGTTATGGTGAACGGTAGTGCTTTTGAGAAGCTTCCTGGCACGGCAACACCAAAACAAGAGAAGAAATCATAAAACAAGCTTGTGAAGTTTCTTAGCTAGAAATGAGCGTGCCCTCACATTTTCGTTGTTTCCGAAGCTTTGATACTCCGCCACAACACCCGCTCATGCCTATCAGCCGGATCTTTTTGTCACCTTGATGAACACACGACCCTCGATGCAATAGTTTCCACTAAAAAAATAACCGTGAAGCATATTAAGCGAAATTTCTCCATAACAATTAATTTTGGACTTATTTCCCACCTTCATTGAATGTTGGACACGGCTGTCTTCAAGCAAGAGCTGTAAAATACTTAAGTTCAATTGTAACAAAGACATTATGTGCAGTGTTGTGCCACTCGCAAAGCTTGCTGTATACCTCAAAGGCTTATGCATCCCTGATAACCTACTATGCAGTTGAGCTTTCACTGACTAAAATCATTCTGTCTTGCAACTTCTGATATGTTTGCATAAAGGAGGCACTGCGATCAGGGAGCACTTTATCGTTACCAGATGTTAAACATGGTTTGTGCATGGGTGTTCAATCATTTGAACAAACTGTCCGTGGTAGCTTAGTGGCTCTAGCGTTCTTGTGTGTTGCAAAAGGTCGTGGCTTCGTTTCGCCCTCACGGTGACCACGTTTTTATTAGAGCAAATTGCGAAACTGGGGATGCAGTTTAGTTATTGTTCACTTTAAAAAACTCCAGGCGATCGAAATAATTACGGAGCCGTTCACTATGCGTCACTCGTAGCTCTAGCGTGGCCCTAGAATATTAAACGCTATAAAACCTTCAGGGACCATAAGTTCGTGGACTGTAAATTCACTATTGCTCCTGTAGAAGCGGCAGAGTCTCTCATTTATGAAGCATTATGAGAATGTTTTAAAAGGCACAGAGGAAGTTGCGTTATTTTTAGGCTGACATAAAACAATTGTTGAAAAAAATTTGATACATGAGCTTTCGGCGTTTATCCTACTTCTATTTGTGTTGTTTGTAATAGATTTGTTAACTTCTTTATTTACTATTTTGCTTTTTTCTGCTGGTGAAACAGTGAGGAGTGTAATTTATTATAACTATCAATAAATATGAATCTTCGAAACGTGAAATTCTTGCACTGGCAGGGACTCAAGGAGTACGGGTTTAATAAGCTATGACCGATCTACTGACCATCCGCAGGTCGTTCACATCAAGTAATGTGTCGTAGACGAAGCCAAATTGTGTAAAGAAAA
Source organism: Dermacentor albipictus (assembly GCF_038994185.2). Lineage (NCBI taxonomy): Eukaryota > Metazoa > Arthropoda > Arachnida > Ixodida > Ixodidae > Dermacentor > Dermacentor albipictus. The sequence continues at coordinate 97,115,087 of NC_091824.1, read as the reverse complement.
CAACGGAAACGCATTAAAAAATCCACATAAAACATGCTGACAAACTCCACTCGCGCTATGACTTGTAACTAAAATTGTAGACGGAAATGCTTATTGTTAGCATCAAAACATTACCTTATGCAGAGAATGGGCCTGTAAACTGTTGACATTTAGGCTTCATTGAGCAGCGTTTGAATGGCCATTAGTGTCGTTGTGTTCATGGCGGCTTGTGCTGCTTTATTTTTTGGAGGCACAGCCATTCGCAAAGAAGTGGTAGGCAAATATTTCCTGTAACATTTATGCAACCTAAACATAGTTCAAGCCTATACGTTACTTTTTATCCCAAGCAATAGGGTCGTAGAGTACCCTTAGTATCGTGCCGGCTTCAGCGTATATATCGGAAAATGCTGCATTGATTGCTATTACAAGAAAACAGGCATTGAAGATCAAATTTTATGAATCTGCCAGGAACAAAGCTAGATGACTCTGTACTAGTCGTAATAAAGTAGCGCAATCTAACGTGTTCTTTGTCTTGCTGTACAACAGTACAAGCGAATTTTCGATCAAACGGAAAATTAACTCGCGGACTGGTGTGACGACAGAAGAATGCAAATAAACTTTTCCAAAACAGTGTCAATGACAACAACATTGAAATGAAAACCACCACATTATATTTACCAAATTGGCAATAGGAACCTTGAATCTATTACCTCTGTTAAATATTTAGGCATAACAATTTACAGTAACCTCAAATGGGACAAACATATTAACAACATATGCGACAAAGCTTTAAAAAAACTTCGCTTTCTATGCAGAAAGCTAAAGAAGTCCCCTTCACCTGTCAAGCTGCAAGCTTATCGTTCCCTCGTACGCGTTGTCCTAGAGTATGCTTCCATTGTGTGGGACCCGTTCATTATTAAGGAAATTGACAAACTTGAATGAATTCAGCGCCTGGCTGCATGGTTTGTTTGCTCCGATTACACAACATCTTCATTAGTTTCTGGCATGTTAGGCCAACGTAGACTGCATCCGCTCCACGTGCGCCGTAAAATCGCCTGGCTGAAAATGTTTTACTCGTTGTTTCATAATCAAACAGGTTCAGCAAATGCTACATATATTAGTTAAAGTTCACAAAGGTCGTCGCGTATTTTTCATTCCAAACTAGTTAAGTCCTACTTTGCCCGAACTAAAATCTTTCAGAAATCATTTCCTCACTTACGAGCGAAGAATGGAATCATTTACTACAATGCGGAATTGAATGCACTTCTTATGTTTCATTTGGAAATATGTTGATAAAGCATCTTTTGTAAACCCTCTCCTGCTTGGGCAGCATTGCTGCCTGCAGTACTGTGTAAATAAATAAATAAATAAATAAATAAATAAATAAATAAATAAATAAATAAATAAATAAATAAATAAATGCTTTGTTCTGAAACAAAGTACCAGTGCATGCCAAGTTCGTATTTTTATATACGCACATGCAACATCAGGGGAGTGTATTACGCTCAAGGTTAAGGAAATGCGGTTAAGCTTTGAAACTGAGTCTGTAATTTTGCAAATTAAGATTTTTCCTTATTTTAGGTCCTCAAAAATTCCTGTAGCAATTTTGGTAATACTTTGGAAACGCTACGATGGTGAACTATAAACTTCACACTTAGATGTGTCTTTTTAATTGAGACTGGCAGTCCCGTGCTTCGTGAGGAACTAACTCTTTAATAGTGAAAGGTATTCACTTCACATGCTATCATCCTTTAGTTATACAATAAAAACATTGTGGATAACTATGGCAGTGACACGCTGTGCATATTGCAATTGTTTTCAGTTCATAATAAATGAAACAACCAACCAACCAGGTATCAAAATACTGATGACGAGTAGGAGCAAGCTGTCTGCTAAACTTCAGTCTCCGAGGACCGAAAAATTTTATACGAATTCTCGCTTAGTACAATGTATTTCTTGCACCAGATCCCTTCTAAAGGCCAAACTCCCCTCCAGGATTAGCACACGTAAAGCCTTATGAATACATGATACTTTACACAGATGACCTTCATCGACGAGTATTTTAGTAGCAAGAGGATTGGCTATATTAGGTGCGCATATGAAGCCACTCAATATTTGAGCCCGCTCTTTCTTATGTTCTTTGTGGTTTTTTGCACTAATGCCTAAGTATTATTGTTTATTGCCATTTGCTTTTGCAGAAATTGAGAGATTGCTTATATACGTAATTTTCCCTATTGCCGCATATTCCTCATTTATTGTGTCCCCAATAAAACGTTTTCGCTTCACCTACACATTCGCACAGATATATATATATATATATATATATATATATATATATATATATATATATATATATATATATATATATATATATATATATATATATATATATATATATATATATAATACGACGAGGACTGTCATGAGTCATGAGAAGTTCGAGACATAAGCTTGACTGATGACTTTTCAGGCGACTCCAGGTGCTACGCGAAAATTTGCTGCGGGGGAGGTCATATTTAAGACAGAAATTTTTAAAAATCGCCTGTGGAAGAATACACCATTTTTATTCTTCAGCTGGATTATTCGACGAGGCGGAAATTACTACCAGAACAAATCGAAATACATGTTCAACTAATCAATATCGCTAATCACATTCTTCGTTAACTCTATATTGGTACATATTGCAATTCACGAATTAAAGGCTGCCAGATTGCGAGACGTACCCACTTTAAGTGAATCTCCATGGTAACACCCGTTCCGATATAATATTGCCCAAAGTGTGGAAGAAAATGCATAGGTGTTCCAGTTACGTTAGTGCTTCATTAGATAAAAGAGGGTTTCTTTAAAGCACGTGGAACAGCAGTGCATTTTTAGGGTGAATTTTATGGCTCATATCTCAATACTGGTGTCATTACGGAAATTAATTCCAAGTTGATATGGCTTGCAAACTGATCAGTAACAGTTCGTAAGCGGGTGCCGTACAATTTTTATTTTTGGTATTAATTAGCTAATTGTTGGCCCTTAGTCGAATATATGTTTCGACTTCTCGTGCGACTAATGTCCGCCTGTCTGAATAATCAGCTCAAGGACTTGAATTAGGTTATCTGCAACAGGCGATATTTAAAAATTCTGCAATACTACAATATGACCACCCCGCATATACCTGATAATCACAACAACACAGAAATAGCTTGCACACCAACGCACACGCGCACTAAGCCACTCTAGGCATTCCGCCAGTGATATAACACGTTTCCTTTAAAGTTACCAACTTTGCTTTTAAAGCATTCTGGCCAAATATGCTTCGGGTGTTCCACACGGAATGTAGTACCCTCACATGCAAGCGTAATTGACACGCCCTCCATCTTTGACATCCGCATCAGCAAGCAATGATATCTTAGCAGTTTATGCTTACAAATTTGTTCAGACGCACGACAATGCATTAGGCAAAAATTCGCGGTAGTGCTACCGTCGAGTGATGCGCAATTGCTTTTTGAAGAATGTAGGGGAGTTTGCTACATTTAGTTGCGACAGTAGCCAGTGATCATACGAGCACGCAAGTGGCACATAACCCAACGAACATGCACACGGCCATCCTATGCATTTTGAGAGTCATGTAGCACATTTTCTTCGAAGCACCAAGTTTGCTTAAAATAACGTTGTACAAATCCGAAAGTGAACTCCCCGAGATACCAATGACTTATTTGCTTTCTTTTCCCGAACAGCAAGACTGACATTCATGCCAATATTCTTGTATAGCATTTGCCGTACTGCCATCCGGAGATTCAGGCAGACAAACTGTGATAAACTCAAAACCAGTACCTAATGAATTTCGAAGACTACAGACGGGAAGGGGATGGCTATTGAGATTCTTCCGGGACTTCCTTGGTTGCCCAAACGATCCGAGCGTAGCAAGTCAGCTCTAGGACGAGCGAGCATTCCTAGAATTCATTACAGAGATCTCCCCCAGTGGAGTTTGTTGTAGCTCGGCGAATCCGCGCAGCCTTGAATCGGTGGTTCATTTTCTTCTTACGACAGAGCGTAATACAGAACGCTGCTGACATTTCGACTCGACAGCTTTCAGCGCTGTTCCCACTCCATTTCTTGTTGGAGCTACTGCAATAACAATGACTAGTAGACTACTCTTCGTCTTCGTTTTATTATCACTTTCTATCTTCTCGATCCACAGCCATAGTCTCTTATACCTTGTGTTTTGTTATTTTGCAATTTAAGCGCAAGCAACCAGCGAAGATGCTTCAAGAGACTCGACTCTCCGATCACAGTGTCTTGGTAACCTACCGTCGAGAAAAGGAAAGTATGAAAGGCTGGCTCTGGAAAGAAACATAACACCATTTAGGAGGCGTTTCTGGCGCAAAAACAAAGAGCAGAAGTCATTGGTGGGAAACAAACCGAGCTCAGGAAAGCCACTGGTCTGGGTATTTATTGATCGGCTTGAATCGAGCTGCATTCCGACAAATTCCTACGGTGTCGAGCCGAACACAGGTTCAGCCTAGAACAAGACATGTAGACTGTTTCACTGGTCATTTTCCGCGAGAGAAAAATAAAGATATTCACAAGTTACAAAGCTTCTCTTAGAAGAATGACACAGGGTGCCGTTTTCAGACTTCCCTAACTGGGTCAGAAATAAAGAAGGCAAGATATAACATGGAATGAATGAATGGCCACCGTTACACACGGTGGCCAGAAGCTACACCTATATCTGATATCTCAGCGCCCACTGTTGCAGCAGCGTTCGTGTCTACGTGGATAGCAAGGTTCGGCTGCCCATCCACAATAATCACAGATCGCGGTCGACAGTTTTACTCAGCGCTCTTCAACGAGCTACTCAAACTACTCGGAACGACACGTTTTCGCACAACTGCTTACCACCCGCAGTCCAACGGACTAGTTGAACGTTTTCACCGGCATCTCAAGGCCTCCCTTATGGCACATGAATCGCCGGAGAAGTGGGTCCTGCATTTGCCTCTCGTCTTACTTGGCATCAGAGCCGCACTCAAGAGCGACCTAGGTTGCTCCTGTGCTGAGCTAGTCTACGGCACCCACCTACGCCTTCCGTGCGATTTCTTTGTCGCCACCCCCCAAACGCCTATGCCATCCCCTGCCGACTACGTAGCCGAACTGCAAGCTTTCTTCAGCCAGATGCGCCCCGTGCCTACACGTTCACAAGAAGCAAGGTCCCCATACGTTTCTCCCGCACTCAGCTCTGCTACCCACGTTTTCGTGCGTAACTGTGCCGTGCGGAAGCCTCTACAACCACACTACTCCGGGCCATATTGTGTTCTAGAGCGTCGTCCGACGACGTTTGTTGTGAATGTCAACGGCCGATCAGACACAATTGCCCTGGAACGTCTCAAACCCGCCTACATCGAAGCACCCGCGCCATCAGCTCCACCTGTATGCGACGCGACCCTGCTGCATCCTTCGTCGCCGCCTGCGCACGTGACACCCAAGACCAACGCGAAGACACGCCGCGTCACGTGGACTTTCCATCGTTCGTCGAACTTTCCTCCTCTCTAGGGGGGGAGCCCTCTGTAGCGGCAGCAGCATCGGCGTCGCACGAGAGTTGACGCAAACGCTCGCGTCTACACGAGGCTCGAGCGGCTGGCGCGTTCCGGCGCGGGCTAGCGTTCCGAAGAAGATTAAAAAGAATGCTACGCTAAGCGACGGAGTGTCGGTTCTTCCTCTCCTGCGAGAGCCCGATACTTTGACGGTCTACGTGGTCGCTCGTCGCCACAAATGAATGAATGAATGAATGAATGAATGAATGAATGAATGAATGAATGAATGAATGAATGAATGAATGAATGAATGAATGAGATAGACTACATGTCATGCAGCGCTTGTTTTAGCCTCCAGAGGGGGATATAGATGCCCTGCTGCAGCATTTTGTTTGCTAAAAAGTCTAGCAAGAGGTCACAGAAGGATGGACAACTGGGTCACAGGGTGAAATATAGTAGCGAAAGGGAAATGCAAGATGGACAAAGACGGAAGGAAGAAAGAAGAGGTTGATATCTGAAACTGGAAGCCCTTCTCTGGACTGGTCTGTCAACCACACGAAAAATTAAAGAGTTCCATGATTTCTTTCGTAACATTTGTCGTAAGGGCAAGTATGCCGACTGGAATGTTTGCAAGTCGTCAGCCACAACAGAGGAAACACTTATTGCGCACGATCGAGGCCTCCCACTAAGGAGGCTCACCAACTCTTATATTATATCCTGGAAATTCGCATCATCTATAAGGAGGCGTTCCACCGAGTATCTGCTCAGGTCTGGGCTATATTTCAAGCTGTGAAACAACCCCAAAAGCACTACCCCATTTCACCTCAATGCCGACAAACAAAAAGCGCACCGAACTTGGCACGATTGTCATTCAGCATATCCAAATACAGCAGCTTGAACGACATAACTCTGCTCTCAGTTGTCATTGCTTTATTGGGAACAATGAAATCGACATGACCTAGCCTAATGCTGCTTTTTATTGCGTTCAATTAAGGCAACGAAACCTTACACCAGGAGGAAGCTACTAGCAGAACTGAACATCAGTGTACCCTCTTGTTTAGTGCAGAATCTGCGGAAACGCGTGGCTTACCGGCAGGCAAGTTGTATGACTTCCGCCAGGACCGACACATTGCGGCATTCAAACCACAACCAGCTGTGTGACAAAAAACGTGTGATTTGTTATTACTTGAGCTATAGGCCGTAGACAGTGCGATTATCCTAGCACATTGACAAATATTGTCGTTTTATTGCCATAGTAATCTTTCGCGGTTTCTTTCGCAACAGCTTTTTCAGCGCTCAGGATCTGAAGAAAGGTACCAGAACAGTTAGCATATGCTACGACATGCAGACGCCGATAGGTCGCCTCCACTTAACATCAAAATCTAGTGATTGGTAAAACGTGGTCATGACGACCTTGATTATCTGACTTCACGCATTCCTTGCTCTGCTTGTTCATCGTCAAACTATCTGGTCGTTGGCCAGCAAGTTACATTTGCTAATAAAATGTTCGTTCACAATTATCCCGTGAGCTACTCAGTCAAAAATGGCCCTTAATATTAATTCGAACTCATAATGATAATACTTGTCTTCACGATTGTTTCAGGTGATACTGATTAATGTTTGCGCTTTCTTAAACGAGCTCACAGCTTGCTAAGATATTCCTGAGAGCAATATCACACAGTTCTGTCAATGTTTCGCAGCGGTGCTGATCTCTCAGATATCGTGGGATTCTCTAAACACTTGACAAGCGTTGACGTACAACTTTGTTTGCAAGTCAGACGACAAGGACAAGCGTGCGTGTTCACTAGCATGTCGTTGTTGTCAATGCGCTTAAACGGCCTTAATTAGGTCTAGCACTGTTTTTAGCCATGTAAATTAACGAAAGCAACCTCTACGCAGGATAATTCACGAGTCAGCAATCGAACACTGGGCACTCAAACACTATGCTCAGTTTAGAGCTCTATGCACACCGCCACGAGTACCGACATCAACGGCTTCATGGGCTGGCAGTGCGACATGGGAATAGCAATTGAATCTTCAATATTGAGACACTCATAACCACGGCCAAAGAAGACGTAGAAGAGCCGAAGTTAGAGCAACAAAGCATGCAGTAGTGGAGGAAGCGAGCTACAATTCTTTTTAGAAGCAGGGCGGCAACGAAGTTGATATAGTTCGCTTTCAAGCTGATGCACTGGGCTAAGAAAGGGGTTAAAATGCATTAGGGATTTAATGCATGTGCGAATGACAGTAGGGTAGCCCCATATTTTGTTTCTTTGTGGACAACAATGTGGCAGAGAAAGGTCTGAACCGGCGCCGTCGACAATGTACTCGCGAAAAATTTACCCACCGCAAACACCAACCACATCTTTTTTTTTTGGGGGGGGGGGGGTCCAAGCTTAGCCTAAATTTTGCTGCGATTGTATGATAATCTCTTTGTGCCACCTGGATTACATTGTCCCGTGATGTCTCCTGTTAATATAAATCTGTTTCCAGGGTCTCCATATACGAGTTTGTTCTTTTATGGTGATGTCATTGTTCTCAAACCAGAGGCAGAGGTCTCCAAATGAACGCTGCCAATCGCAGCGTTACAGTCCTGCTACGTGTCCATCTAACACCTGTAATTTACGGGGGACGGTAACGTCGGACGCAGAGAGATGTGTAAATGAGACTCACGAGTCAACAATATTCTTCCTTAGTGTTACTTACTTAGGGCAATTATATCTTAGTGGTTTATAAATCATATGTGTTACCTTTTACCATATTTATCAACCGATACTGTTCAGAAGCAGCCAAGATAAAGAGTATGACATCCAGCTATTTATAGGAGTTTTATAGAGATTTATACTGTACCAGCGGTACCCACGACGATAATGGAAAAGAGAATAGTCTAGAGGAATTTGAAATCCCACAATAACCCCAGAAGAAGTAAAGAAAGCCTTGGGAGCTATGCAAAGGGGGAAGGCAGCTGGGGAGGATCAGGTAACAGTAGATTTGTTGAAGGATGGTGGACAAATTGTTCTAGAAAAACTGGTCACCCTGTATACGCAATGCCTCATGATTTCGAGCGTACCATAATCTTCGAAGAACGCTAACATAAGCCTAATCCATCAGAAAGGGGACGCCAAAGACTTGAAAAATTACAGACCGATCAGCTTACTGTTTGTTGCCTACAAAGTATTTACTAAGGTAATCGCAAATAAAATCAGGAGCACCTTAGACTTCAGTCAACAAAAGAACCAGGCAGGATTCCGTAAAGGCTATTCAACAATAGACCAGATTCACACTATCACTCAGATGATAGAGGAATGTGCGGAACATAACCAACACTTATAAGTAGCTTTTATTGATTATGAGAAATAGTTTCATTCAGTCGAAACCTCAGCAGTCATGGAGGCATTACGGAATCAAGGTGTAGAGCGGCCGTATGTAAAAATACTGAAAGATATCTAAAGCGACTCCCCAGCCACCATGGTCCTCCATTGAGAAAGTAACAATATCCCAATAAAGAAAGGCGTCAGGAAGGGAGATACGATCTATCCAATACTATTCACCGCGTGTTTACAAGAGGTATTCAGAGACCTGGATGGGCAAGAATTGGGGATAAGAGTTAATGGAGAATACCTTAGTAACTTGCGATTCGCTGATGATATTGGCTTGCTTAGTAACTCAGGAGAGCAATTGCAATGCATGCTCACTGACCTGGAGAGGCTAAGCACAAGGGTGGGTCTAAAAATTAATCCGAAAAAAACTAATGCTTAACAGTCTAGGAAGAGAACAGCAGTTTACGATAGATAGCGAGGCACTGGAAGTGGCAAGGGAATACATCTACTTAGGACAGGTAGGGACCGAGGATCCGGATCATGAGACTGAAATAATCAGAAGAATAATAATGGGCTGGGGTGCGTTTGGCAGGCATTCTCAGATAATGAACAGCTGGTTGCCATTATCCCTCAAGAGAAAAGTGTATAACAGCTGTGTCTTACCAGTACTCACGTACAGGACAGAAACCTGGAGGCTTACGAAGAGGGTTCTACTTAAATTGAGGATGACGCAATGAGCTATGGAAAGAAGAATGATGGGTGTAACGTTAAGGGATAAGAAAAGAGAAGATTGGGTGAGGGTACAAATGCGAGGTAATGACATCTTAGCTGAAATTAAGAAAAAGAAATGGGTATGGGCAGGACATGTAAAGAGGGAGGGAAGATAACCGATGGTTATTAAGGGTTACGGACTGGATTGCAAGGGAAGATAAGCGTAGCACGGTGCGGCAGGAAGTTAGGTGGGCGGATGAGATTAAGAAGTTTGCAGGGACAACATGGCCACAATTAGTACATGACCGGGGTAGTTGCAGAAGTATGGGAGAGGCCTTTGCCCTGCAGTGGGCGTACCAGGCTGATAATCATGATGATGATCCATGTCATCAACAAGATCATCCAGGCATCCAGTCAAAACTTAAGAAAATGGGGCCTATGGCCCCCAAACCTTTGTACAGATACATATTACGTACGTTTCTTACTGCCGAAACAAGTTACAAAAAAGATATTGCTTCCGAGATCTTCCAAATGTTTGTTCACAATGTCGCTCAAGCTGTAACTCAAGCTGTAACACTCAAGCGACGTTCTCACTTAAGCTGTAGCTGTAACACTCAAGCTACGTTCAAATGACGAGTACAAGGCACAATAAACTTGATTGTCATCTTTTGGTGCTGAGGCAGTGTAACGTGTGCTCTTTTCTACGCCAGCGGCTCGTGAGTCCCACGGCGCGTCCGATGCACCGGCAGCACTGGCAGCGTCCGACGTGCCTCGGATGGCTATTTGGCAGTGACGAGACTTTCGATGAGGCTCTTTATGTGACAGGAAAATATTGCGTCCGTATAGACCAAGTCACTGTAATGCGTGGTGTGGTGGGGTGCGGTGCGGTGCGGCGCGGTGCGGTGCGACGTGGTGTGGTGGGGTGTGCTGTTGCGAACATGCACTACACACATATTAAATCCGTTTTGCCGGTAGCGATTTCATGCTTACCTTTATTTTTGTTTACGGGAGAGCCAGCATATTTTACCGCCATGTTAGCCGCTCTCTGTCCACAGCCAATAAATATCTTTACTAACGCAAACACAAACACTGAATGAGCAGAAACAACTTTAATGCTTGTAGAAAACATCAATCGAGAACATTTCACCAAGGGTGCTCGCTTTCGCATTATCCACGCGTAACCAGTCTTAAGTGTCTCAGCCGAATATTTTGTTTCTACATTCATGGAAAGTATAATAACCCTGCCGTGGTAGCCTAGTGGCAATGCCGTTACGCTGCTCAGTTAAAGGCCGTGGGTTCAAACCCCACCACTGCTATTGCACTTCGGTGGGAATGAAATGCGAAACCGCTAATGTACTTGCAGTTAGGTGCACGTTCAAAAGCCCCAGTGGTCAAAATAACACGTGCGTGCCCCGTAATCAAATAGTAGTGTTCTTTCATGTTTTTGGACTCTGACACCTAAAATTCCTGGAGTTCACTTGTTTTTGTTAGCGCACATTAACGAGAAAGCATCGGCATGGCGCTGTTGTTGAAAAAGGACGTGACGTCACACTGAGAGTAGTTTCACTAAGCATGTTTTACTATCACATGCATGTGCCAGGGCACATCAGCCGACAAGAAAGCACGAACGCTGTGGGACTATGTTGCGGCGCTTACTTCACTTGGACTTGTCCCCTGCGTTCTAAGCTAAAAGAAATATCGCGGAGACGGATTCGAGGCGTATCGCAAGACGGTAGCATACAAATGTTTGGTCTAACGCAGAGCGTGCAAAGCTGAGCAGTCCCATTCGTTGACTGATTTTGTGTTTTCCCGGATAAATGTTCGATTTGTGTCCTTCAAACAGACGAGAGGAACCGAAAGGAAGACCGTGTCGAACAGAAAGGGCCTCAGTATTTTGTTTTTTCGATACTCATAAATATTCCAAGACAGCGGAAGGCGTGGCACGAGAACAGCTCTGCTGTCTTCCACAATCAAGCCTGTCGAGCCACGAGAACAGCGCATCGCCGGCGACGGTGAATGGTCGTCAAAAATGAAAACAGTGCAACATTCTTATTTTGGCCAAAACATCTCCACCTTTTCTTCTCAGTCATTCTTCATTGCACAGTTGCTTCCCATTTTCCATGAATGTTGCCTCTTTTCTTGAGTATCGAGCAAAAATATATATGGGATGCTTAGGAGTGAAATTGCCCTCAAAGTTCCGCCGGCGAAACTCCTTTATGTTGCTGTCTCTCATGATGCTTTGTTCCAAGTTCTCTGCTTGAGGCCTACTTCCCAGCCGCGTTGAGCACGGTTTAATTTATGTTTACATTGTACCGGTTCTATTCTCGCCAGTATTAAATTTCCCATGTCTTTCCAGCCTGACGGTGGGCCCAACCGCGCATTTGTAGCTCGTGGATCGCTTCGAAGCGTGTGTTCTAAGGCTTGTTCAAATGCGTTACGTCGAGCCATACTTTTTAGCAGGATTACGCTCAATATGGGTGTGCCACATGCTCGCGGTGACAAAAAAAAGAATAAATATAATAAACACGGAAATGAATATTCAGCTTCCTCTCTCCTTCAGGCGTGTGGACGCATTCAATTCTAACATCGTCATTTCTTTTATATTTCAATAACTGCCAGCATATGTTTCAATACGACCACCATTTCTGCCTTGCACGTGCCTAGGTGCTTGATATCATACGCAGTTGGGCGAGCTACACCTCCCTTAGTTCCTGTAGGGCTTGGGAACTACGCTTCATTCAAATTTACACTTGAATCCCATACATTGTTCTCGGGAAAGATATTACTTTATTCACCGGAGATCAGATAGGCCTTGTCATATATTGCACTTTCTTTCATGTCGATTAGTTTTCTTTTTTTTGAATTATATATAGTTTCTGACATGTGTTCCAGCAAGTCACTGCTACGCTGTATCAGTGAACATTCTAGGTAGCTTATCTTTGTTGTAAACTGATACCTCACGAGGTCCGGTGTAACTGTATTTCTTCCGCAGCGATGCTCTCAAATCGAAAAGGGAGAGGCATTTGCATCATTATGGCCACTTGCCTGGCTGATTTTACTTAACTATTATTACTCGTCCTTGTGTGCTGTTTGTATAGGATTACATGTTTAATAATTATGAATCATTCTGCCAATGTGCAGCGTGCTCAGTGCATCCGCGTCCGAATTCAGCTGCTGCATAGGCATGAACACGGATTCGAAATACGCATCTTAGTCCAGCTTATAAAACATGCACTTTGGAAGCTCACATTCTTCGGCTATTCCCCATAACTATGTGCTTGAAACACACGCAAGGTCGCACGAAAGCATATCCATCGTTGAAGTCTGAAAATGAAAGACATCCGGCCACAAAGCTTGAGACAACGCCTTTTACACAGATATAGAGGCAATTGCTCTCAAATTTGCCGCCACTCTTTGACACGGGGAGTTTGCTGTATTCGAACAAAACCCTTGATTATCGGGACGTTCTCCTCTACGAATAAGAGAAGACGCATTGTTGTGGCTGCGGTTGTTAATCATATCGCTGGCTCAATTGAACTACCTGAGGTGTCGAACCGCGGTATAACGAAAATTCATAACTGGTGGGTATGTCCTTGCCCATGTAGACTTACTTTTTTTGGAATGTCTGGAGGCACAATTGCTGTAGATGACACATGCATGAGCGTGCAATCAGTGCCACTAAACTTCTTAACGGCCGTAATGTCATGCTATGTGACATACATACCCTTTTCGAGGCTTGGGTATTCCAAATTTAACAAATTCAGGTGATCCGTCTAATGTCATGTGCTGTTTTATTAGGATGTCTGTATGCTTTAAATATCACTACGAACGTGAAGCACAGGGGTTTGAATAGTGCTTTATTGTTGAATTACAAAAAGTATGAATGCGCTGACTGGTTCTGTATATTGTGGTGCAACGTCAAGGTTGCATTACTGTTCGGTGGAAAGCTCACCTACTTATTCACTTACACCACCGAAATCATCGCTGTAGTAAGACACAATAATGCTACACTGCAGGACAATCAAGCAATGCCAGGTGTTTAGTTTTTTAGTTTTTTGGACTGCTCGGGCTAAGCTTTAAACGTTCACAATAGACGCCTAGCTGCCGGTAGGCACCGCTGAAATTTTCAGTCGCACTGGCGTGCGCACAAAGGCCTGTTAGCGAGGTTGCTGCGTAAAAATATATAAGTCCGCAGGCATGGCCAGTTCGTGTGACGACAAAACTCGATGACGCCTGTTTGCTCAAGTTAATGACATTTCTGTTGACGTTTCAGGGCTGTGGTGACAGAGCCGCTGCTTCTTCTTTCATCGTCGTTCGCGAGATTCTTTGCTTCGCGATGGTAGGCGCGCCCCATTATGCGGAATTCTTGGCTGCCAGAAAAGTAGCAAGGAAACCAATGGTGGATCAAAGAGAGAAGCAGAAAATATACCGGAAAAGCAGGAAAGTCAATTGAGACGCGGTAGCCACTGACACGGCGTTAAAGCACGGCCAAGATGAAAGGTTACTAGGAAATGAAATCACTAAGCAACCGAAAAAACGCAGAGGGCGAATTTATTAAAAAAGAGGCGCAAATAAAATGAGATGTCGTTCTTGAGGGGAAATGAAAAAAAGAGGCAACTAAATATACGTTTTTATTTGGCAGCAAAGGCTAAAGCTACCTGCTCCTTGAAACTGGTGAGTCCATTGCTGCAGCCGTAAGACTATGTACACTCGCAAGCCTTTTCAACGGAGTGAAGATTGCGTCGAGGTAGAGGCTTCTTTGAAAACTATCGGGCTGTACCTTCTTTTTCTTGCTTGAGCTTCCTGCAAAGAGTCGGGAGCATTGACTGCGAGTCATCTGACCTCCTCTTACCACATTCGTGAGCAGATTAATTTCCTCTGCGTTGTTTGGTTTCTCGAGGGCTTGTAGTTTGGTGGCACGTGGGAAGAAACAAAAACAGCGCTGTTTTACTGCAAAAGGCAGGTTTCAGTAGCGAAACGGTCCTGACTCGTTAGTTCGTTGGTGGTGAGGTTAAGGGGCAAGAAAGGTGGCGCAACAACAAAGAGACGATGCGCCAAGCGCCACATTTCACTGTACAAGATCCCACGCGACGTCGAGTGTTCATGCTGGAGTCGAATTATGTTGTCGGCCATTGTGCAGATTGATAAGGGTATTAAAACTTCACACAGAAGCATCATAAACAGCGGGGGAAGCCTGTCCGTTCAAAGGTGGTAACCCAACCACGGTAACAGAATGTTTTGATACATTGGCGACATTGACCGCAGCGTTTGCGTTAAGTAAGAAAAAACAGATACTTCTCCCCGGAGAAAGAGCATATCTCATCCGAAAAAGAAAAGCTTTACCATGACTAATTCGCGACAATTCGACTGAGTGCAGCTTTTTCTTAACATAACAGGCATGATGACCTTCGGAACACTACATCTGCCATGGTGTGCCATTGGGTGGAATTTTCATTCATATAATGTTCAATCTCGACCTCGTAAAATTTGCTGAGTACTTACTGCGGACAATGCATGTCTTAGTACGAGCCGATAACATTTGCCCCTGGGCATCTGCGGTCACTTGCCTAGTGGGCGGCAACAACGACGGCGTCTTATCTACGAGAACAAGGCCTCAGAGCGTCTACCGAAAAGTAGGCATAAGTTGCCTTTAAGCGTTAAGAAATGTCATCGTATCCGCGTTCAATCAATGGTCAACCTGCATTCTTGGTTAAGACGCATCACTTTGTGGGTTTCATAATTGACGGCAACGTCTGGCGGACTCCCCACTGCGGCTTTCTGAAGAAGTTATCTGCCATTGCTCAGATGTTCGAATTTCATTACGGGAAAACTTGAAGGTACACCAGTGCAATCTATGCTGCAGCCGCAATGGGCAATGTTCCTGGGACTGCTATGCTACAGTCTGGTAGTCTAGTCCAACACATGCCAGAGCGACATTTGCACTCTGGATAGCATACAAGCTCAAGCCCTACATGCGTGTTTAGAGCTGCCTCGGTGCACCTCAATGTCAACAACAATTGTAATAGCGAGAGATCATATGATTCGGACCTATGTATCTGTCGACTCTCCCAGAGCGCACAATTGCCATCCGTCAAGGACCCCGGCCATAACTTCGTTTTTTTGCCGGCAGAGAGAATTCAAGCGACCTTTTCGTGAGTGATTAGTCCTATAAAGAGTGTATACTCTCGACTTGCACATCTCCAGCGAAACCTTCATTCAATATTTTGTCCTTTCAACAGCATCGGTTCCTGGCTCTTAAGCAGCCGACGCTACTTTTACTACCCCGGGCATAGCACGATCACATACAGGCATTTCGAAATCGCCTACCAGCACAGAAGCGGCTTTTGTTGTGCCAGGTGAAGCAGATCATAGGTAAATTTAGATTTAGTTCTGCCAATGTAGACTACATCTACAGCGGCACAACTCCCCACCCACGGTGCCGCTTTTAACTTCGCTACCGATCAAACGTATCATAAATGGGCCACATTTTGTAGCTCTAAAGCTGCTTTTCACAATCTCCGCTTTGCTTCACGTCACTGAACATACGAGTAGATGGTATCCGGCTTTAGGAAAGTGTGCCACCAGGCTCTGAAAACAAGGTCCAACCTAATCTTGTGGTGGCTTCCTGCTCAACCGGGAATCGTCAGCAACGACGTTTCTGACAAGGCTACCAGGTCTGGCCACGAAGACACCCATACGCTTGTAATACATTTGGTGAGAACAAATGCTGCCAGAGAACTTCGTCTGCTGGCCCGTAAAAAGGCACAAGCTTTCTGCAGTTGCCTAAGTGTCTTCACTCGTCGACTGCGTGTGCTGGACCACTCGCTATGGCCGCAACTGCCATCTAGTCTTTCCCTCTGCAAAACAACGTTGCTTTACCACTTTTGGCAGGAAATGGCGTTTACGAACGCTCATTTCCACCTTATTAGAATGGACAATAGCGTGATGTGCGAACAATTTCTAGAACAATTCTAGAACAATTTCCTGGGTTAACGGTCTTTCATGAAAGCGCTATCACAATAGTCTCCGTAAATAGTATCGTCACACAGAACCTCTTAAACAGCCTCCTTCATATAGCACAGCCATTACACGAGGCTATGTCGGCTCACCCTTTTCGAAAAGCAAAAGACTTCGTAGAAGCCACTCCTGCGATATTCGGCAGACCACGGTAACCTCGAGTTGCCAGAATCCAGCTGGCATGCAAAGGCACGGAGAAGAGCCCAACTAAAATAAAACAAACACAAAGATACAAGCTCATGATTCAAGACACCTTATGTAGGGAAAGCTGTTTAGGCGACAACGGCGTTGAAATAATAGAGAATGTAGGCGCAAATGACAAGATTTGTAGGCAGATTGCATTTCGAAAGCGCACAAATTTACGACTAGTATGTACAATGTAGAATGAAACAAAGGACAGTACAAACCAGCCTGAAATATACGAAAAGACGGTCGGATAGTGCGGGGCCATTCTTAGTGTGGTTCTTCACAGCATTGTCGCTGCTCGTGTAGCGTTGGCCTGCTCACGAAAGCAGGCTTCAACCTCTCGGCCACCATTCTTTCTAAGAAATTAGTGCTCAAAGAAATGTTGAAGTCCCAGACAACTCGGTCTCGTCAGCCTAGGTCGTTCTTGTCAAACAAGCCACTTGGCATAGGTGTGGGTGTGTTCTGCATTTGATCTTTCTTATATTTTTCCTTGGTTGCGTCTCGCCTAAATAATTCATGGCGAAAAAAGTGACAAAAAGTTTGTCTGAAGCAAGATCACAAGCAGTTGACAAAATCCCGAACATTAGAGAGACTTGATGAAGCAGTTGGAAAAAGGGACACTGGGGAAGCATCTTTTGTTTCCCTGAACAGCCTTCCAGTCTATTCGAAATGCTGCCACAAGATGCTCCCGACACATTTTACTTTATCCCTCTGTCTCTCTGTGGCCCCTATAGAAGGCAAGAGCGTTTCCCTCATCCCCATTCAGACTACACGAACTGAAATTACCTGCTTTCATTTTTCAACGAAAAAACCGGTCAAAAACACAAAGGACAAGAGGAGAGGTTCGCACCACAACGACTGGACTATCAACTGAGGTTTATTAGAATCGGTGTAGTCCCACCAAGGCCAGCAGAGCATGCGCAACTGCATCATCGCTAATCGCATAGCATAACTTGTCCTTTGTGTTTTTGAGTGGTTTTTCGTTCAAGTGTCTACCAACTGGCCCAGATTTCAACCCTTCTGCTTTCGTTGTTTATTTAGATACTTAAGGTGCGACCATGCCGTCGGTAACCTCGTGCTATTCAGATATCGACGACGGCCCTTGCGTGACCTGCGCGCGCTTAGAGTTAGAATGCATCCGGACACCCGCAGTGCGTTTGCCAGCAAATCGGCTCTGCCAGAGCCACGACGGTGCGTAGGTTTCGTGCTCACACACATTAGCGTTCCTGCTTAAGAACTGTGTACATACCACCCTGGGCGGAGGGGAGGGCGTGCACTGGTCTGAGCGGAATGGCTAATAAACGTCAAGATAAATTTATCTAACCCTTTCGCTGGCCGCCAGCAAACGCCGACGGTTTTCCTTTTGTCTCCTTTCGTGCGCCATTGCCGCACGATGCCTGCAATGCCATGGGTGTTGCTCTTTATCACGACAGCATGACCAAGGCAGTGTTCGCGCTACGAAGGAGGCCTTGCATGCTGCGTCACCCAATGTCGGCTTCATCGAGCACTGTTTGAAGGCCTTCAGCGCAATGATAAAACCTGCTATCTCTTTCAATGCTGCAATGCTGAAACAACTCAGTTCTTTAATGTTTTCGGGATGCTTACGAACGTGCCCAGCAATCTTCTCAGCAGTGCCTAACATTGTAGAGGAACAAAGCACACATTCAGAAGCAACCAAGAAGCAACGGAAATGTCAAAGAATAGAGAAAGCGTACGTGGAGAGCTTGTTCTGCATTTGCATTGATATCAGAGTTTACATCAGCGAGTAGAAAAACCCAGGTATTTTCTGTACCTATCATCACAGCAATAAGCTTTGCGCTGAACCGGTCTGGCAAATATTGATGTTCCTTGCTCGATCTTTTCGTTCACGCCAAGGCACGAGGTCTCCTGCGGGGTCATGGTGTTATGAGGACAACGGATCGTCATCTGTTTTCTGTATTTTTTGTATTTTAGAAAAAGAAGCATGTTTTGCGGTGATCAGTGAAGGATAAGAACGACAAAAAGAGCTTTCTTTCTTGTATATTACTTATGAAAAATTGAGGCTTGATGCTTCGACGCCGTGGCATAAAATTTCACTAAAAAAGTTACCAAAAATGTCACAAAAAATATTTGTTTTGTGTTTACCTGAAAGGCAAAGCATACGCGTGACTAAAGTGAATTTACCATACAATACTATAACATTTAGGGGTTATGGTATTGGCTAACGGAGATGGGCAGGCACAACGCTTTTTTATATTGCGCTCTTTGCAGGCAGAAAGACCGCGGCATTGTTAACTGTATGCAGCGGGGCGCACACAGGATGAACTGGCCTAGATTACCACATGCCTCATTCTGTGCCGCCTAGTGTTTGCCGTGCTGTAGAGTGAATTGCGCCATATTACTTAACCCAAGTCCCTCGGCCCATGACCATGTAGTTGCAGCACAGTTAAGACACATGGACCATGCTAGGGATGCAGGCGAGTGTCACTGTGCGTGTGCTCTCATGTTATCCCTTGTGTCCTAATGTGTTTGAGTACAACGTGATCACAAGTAGACACTCGGTGCGTTGTCTTTGTGACATCCGCCATGCTAGAAATGTAATCGTATATGGACAAAGCAGCCGTAGCTCTACCTACAAGCACAAAACGAACACTTCACAGCGCATTTATTGCAGCAAACAGTCCTCTAAAGGGCCACAAGCGCACGTACACATCTCTCGTGCCAATACTAACCAGCTCTTTAATATGGTCGCGATGTGTTGGTTCTGATGGGTATTTACCGTACTAGGGGCGCAGACTCAAAACGTGGCGAAGTGGATGGTAGATATGGCTCCGCTAGCGCTTTGAAATTATCGCCACACGTTGGTTATTATAATGATGTTCATAGTCTGCTACATACTCGCAACGAGAGATCGACCAAGAAGTGGGTTGTCTACACTGTGCCATCAAGTAGCTCGTTCAGATGATTGCCGTTTGTTGACGATGATAACGATTTCCTAGTATCGTATATACTCACAACGACGGAGTTAGTGAGCATAAAGTTTATTGAATAAAAAAAATAAGAAGGCACGATCGTTGGGGCCCCTATTCCAGGGCCCCACTGGCACGAGCGGCTCGGTGGGCTTGGTCCAGAAGAGCCAATTGGCTCTCCCGACCTTCGTCCGCAAGCCATGCTTTCCACTGCGTATTCTTCATTAGTGCATGGTGGTGTAGTATGGGGCTGTCTATGTGCGGAGGAATCCTGCTGCGCACCCATGTGATGTGCTTTAGTGTGGGTGTGTCTGTGCACCACGGGCGACTGATCGGGAAAGAAGCGTGAGCGCGCGTTGATGACGATAATGATGATTTCCATACAATGGCACATACATAAGGAGTGGGTGGCGCAATGGCGCATGTCCACAATAGTTACAATTGGCATTGTTACAATGCCAATTCTTTCTTTAAGATGATTACCTCGAATTGGTGGTTATGATTTCCATATTATGGCTTATACCCACAATGAAGGATCAACCAAGAAGGGGGTTGGCGCGTTGATTATCATGATGATTTCCATACTGTGCCACATACCTACAACGGGGGATTCGACCGGAAGCGGGTTGTGCATATCGTGAAACTAACTATCGATTTGCGATGATTGCTACGAGCTGATCAATACGATTTCTATTCTACGAAACATATCCCCAATGAGGATCTTGTACGATGCGCAAGATCATGTTGACGATTATTGTGATTTTTTTCATATTATGGTACGTACCCAAAAAGGAGCCATTGACCAAGGAGCGGCCAGTATGCTTAAAATTAGTGAGAAAATATGACGTAATACAAGGCAATTTAATGTTTGTCACAGTGGGTCACACGGGTGTACGAGAGAGCAGAAGCACGTGCTATTTTCCTTTTCGCCAAAGACAAAAGATTTAAATGGGCACATTTACAGCACTTCTCTAACCGCTTCCTGAAATCTTCTCCTCATAACATTCCAACATGTGTGCTGACTCTGCATTTTATTTTATTTTTTATATTTCTCCTCGCTTGACAATGAAGAACAAGCAAGAACCAGAGCTATTTGGCCTGAACGCTTCAAACGCCGCCATTGTTAAATTAACCCGCAAGTTGCAAATGGTTACAGCGTCACACGCCTCGCCAACAAGATTTAAATAAATGCGTAAGTATGTCTGTGTCTACCCAACGAGAAAACCCATACATCTGTTCGTGCATCTATGACGTGCGTATAACAAATCCCTATAAAGAGATTTATGTACAAAACAAAATAAATTCAAAGGGAAGAACAGTGGCGCTGGTCAGTTTCGAACCTATGACCACGCACTTACAGAAGGTGGATATATCTTAACCACGTGAATGTGTTGTGCTGGCGGTACAAAACAAATATCAAAGAACATTTTCTACGAAGGCATTGTTGGAAGATTTGGTGATGGTGAAATAAGAACCATCCCTAGACCACACGTAGAGCCAATTTCTAGCACTGGCGACATCTGGAAAATTTTATTCGCGAAAATTTATTTCTCGACACGCCACATCCCCGGTGAGTTTCGGTCGTCGCAGCATGCGCCATCGGTTGGGGCGTTCCTTCACCGTCCAAATTCCCACCGATCTCTGAAAGCTCATGTGCTTCGTGTCGCACAACACTGGCAGTTCAGCAGTCAATGAGCTTATAAGGATGATAAGGAGTTTCGAGGGGTTATATGTGTCTCATCATGGTTGATAATGGCTCGACGCGAATAAACAAGGTGCTAAAGAGCGGTAAGAGTTTCTAATGAATGGAGCAATTCTGATCAGATTTACCAGGACCAATAAAGATTTAGAAGAGTTGGATTGAGTCAGCAAAGTCGATAAAGACTAATAATAGTTTATAAACGTCGGATCAGCTTCGATAAGGGTGATAAGGGTTGTTAACAGTCGGATCTATTGCGATAAGGTTGATAGCGACCGATAAGCATTGATAAGGGTCGGGTAGAGTCCGAAAAAGTTGAGAACGACCAATAAAGTGGATAAGTGTTTATGCTGGTCCGACGAAGTTTGATAAGATTGATATAGACACTGGGCTGCGTGGAGATTAGCAAGTGGCAATGTTTACGCGTACTTAGACAATTGCAATAAAGTTTCTGGTTGTTTTTTTATTTATTTTGGGCTCCTATTTGTCTTTTACCCATAACATCTTTTTTCTTTATCGCTTTCAGGCGGTAATAGAAAAATGCTGCTTCCGGAGGACTTAAAATCCACAGTCCTCTGTGGCGGAAGTGTCACCCAATGCTAGACGTCAAATGTGCAACAAAGGTCGAAGCATTTTAAAAATTGTAATGGCAGAAGAGAAAGCACAACGAAAACAGAGCACCTAAAAAGAAAAGAAAAAAAGCAAGAACCATGGAGATGAATGGCCTGGGCTCGCGAACTCAAAAAAGAGAGAAAAGTCCTTGCGATGTCCGCTCGAACACATGTTCATGTCCCGAACCGGGGTTGTTCGCCCGGGTGGACTCCCCAAATTCTGCAGAGAAAGAAAAACAAATCGGCTACCGGTGAATAATGGGGAACAGGGCGTTTACAAATTGCAAAGTCTTTCCTACGAGCAAGACTCTTTGCATAGTATCCGGGATACCATGAGAGAAAGGGAGTTAGGGACGCACTGGTACAAAAGAAAGAGAGAGCATGCGGGGAATCGCGAAAGTGAGAAAAGAACACAATTGGGCTGTAGTTGTACAGCATCGTAAGCTTGCTTTCTCCCGCTCTTGTCAATCTTTGATAAGAGTACTTGACAATCTTTGATAAGAGTCAAGTATGAATATGCAAAAACGCGAAACAGGGAACTGTTGCAGTTGAAACGCCTATCGATTCATAGGTTTCCCTTTGAATTTGTCGCCTTCTTTTCCGTCTGACTCTGTTCTTTCAAACACAAGCCCTGAACACGACGATCGAAAGATTCACTTTTTAGCTTGAGAAAAAGAAATCCATTCAGCAATTATAACACATGTTTGAGAACAGAACGCGTCAATGGCACTTGTGGGATGCATGTAGTGATATAAAATCACTCCCCAAGCACTCCGTACAGATGGTTAACCAGTGAAGCTGAAAGTTGCGGCCCCGCTGTTTATTCTAGGTTCATCCGGATGGTTCATTAAATGAGCGCATGGTAGGCTGTGGATCATCCGTACGCAGTTGCTGCTTGCACTCGGCTGCACGAGCCTGTTGTGCTCGAATCGCAGCATCGGCACGGAAAAAATCATTACCTAACATGTAGCAAGTTAGAAGCTTTTCAATCAGATGGTTCCTATAGAAAGCTGTACAGCTTTTGTTATTGGAATTTTGGGTGCGGTGGCTGCAATGCTTTACCTCTGAAGGTAATGATTATTCCTGACTAATTAGAACAATACAAAATAGTGTAATTTGCTTCACAATATAACCAGCGACATGTATTCTGTCGCGTCCTTCTAGAGGTTGTTGACATAGTTTTAAACCTTGGTTAAAGTTGGTAAGACATCGGCGTTCCATCACTCAAACACTCTTGCTTACAGTTTCTGCCACGAAGTTCGGTACTTTGCACAGTGCAACCATATTTCGCTAAGCGTATGGCTGCACAATTGAACCTCCAGCGAAAAATTCAAAACCACGTTTCCGAAACTCCATCAAAGGCCTTCTCAATTCTATTCTCTTAAAAAACAAGTAAAATCAAAAGAAAGCGCTTCATGCCGCGGACTCCATGCATTCTCTTCTATCTCACCGCGAAAGCAAACCGAGGTAGCCGCAACTAACGAGAGGATTAATGGTTTCGGAGCAGACTCTTCATGAATCTCAAGAAACTAAATTTAAAGAAAAAGCTGATATCAAGCTGTACACCACTGAACGGTGAAGGACGATCATCGCCTTTGAACAGTTTTGCCGTCGCAGTTTCGTAGTCGAGAAAGACAGCGTGCGGCCGCCGTACAAACCACTTCGTCATCAGGCGTGCACTCCTCTCTCCTGCGCTGAGCGGATGGTGCATTAGTGGCGGCTGCTGTAGATAATGGATGCACAACCTGAACACACGTTGCTGTCAAAAAAAAAAAAGCACCGGCATCATGCCGATCAATGGCGCCGTTTTTCTTCAACGTGCGGTTTAGTTTTGCTTGAGGTGGACGAGGACCACGAGGAACAACGGGGATTACTCTGCTACTGACGTCAGCATCAGAGGCGGGGGATTTGCTTACCTGTGCCGAACGCTACATGGTTCTAGTTGCCGTTATAGTTCAGCGCTTGCTGACGCTGATCATGGGAAAGGATAGATATGAAAAGCGGCCTTACGGAAGGGTAAGGGGACTGTTTTGTTACATTTATAAACGCCGGTTCCTTGAAATGTTTGCCCATCACATATCGCTGTATTGGATTTCTCAGCCGTTGCCTTCATTTTCTAGGGAACAATACATCGGCCGCTGGGATGCCGTCCGTACTGTTGTGTTATAAATTAGAATTGTGTTATTTGCCGAAACGGGCTAAGGGAATTCTACCTTTCTTTAAAGCATAAATATAAAGCAAAAAAATATATATATAGCATAACTAGATAGGAAAATCGCCTATGTATTTCTTGCGCTTGGCAAAACAGAAATACGTTCTTCTTGTCTTTACTCATTTCTAAGCAAGAATCTCTTGTAATACAGTACTTACAAAGACGCTTGTCTTCGTCAGCGTTGGCGCTACGTATTGACGCCGTGTGAAGAACGCAACGTAGCATTCTTCACAAAGCGATGAAGTGCATCTAATGGGTGATGCAGTGCTCGGAACAGCTGCCGTTTCTCCATGCGCTCATGATTTGTTTATTTTAGCGCTTTATTTATCAATGTACGTAAGTATGAAAAATGTGGAAAACTGTTCGAGACATAAATATAGAAATGCGGTAACGGAGGGCTTGCTTTGCGTTAATTCCATTATTACACATCTCCGAAGCACTTACGCTAATTCGGCTCTGTGTTCAGTTTGCCGTTCCGAGTGCTTTCGTCTTAACGCACGTATTCCAGAGAGCATTACAATCAAACAGTGATATTCGTGCACCTATTATTGGCAAAACTTACAAACATTTTCTATAACGTGCAACCGCGGATACGTAATGAATGCGAAAAGAATGAATGGAACTTTTACTTATTCACACGCTGGCGTAAAAATAAAAGAAAAGAAAAAGAACGAAAGAAATAAAAAAGTGCACACGAAACCCAAACGAATGGTTAGCATTTTTATGTGTTTGTGTGGCTAGGCTACGCTTCACTGCATTGTGAACTGCAAGAAAATTGTTTGTTTTGCTTGTTTTCTTGTCTAACATGTTTTTTTTTCTTTGTGGGCGTATTGTCTGCTCGGGTTTGCTTCAGTTCATCAGTGCATGAATATTTCCCGCAAACTGCGTGGCTACAGTGGTTTTCGCGTAACTACTACTTTTTTTCCAGGCTAGTGGTTAAAACTGGATTCTGCAGTGCGCTGCGCCAAATGAACATCGCAAAGTGCGGGAAAAAGGTGGAGACTCGGGAGGCAAGAGCGCAGGCTACCAAGTTCTTTATTTATCGGACTACGAAGAAGCCAATATCCAGGCAGATTACACAGGTGGCGCCTAGAGAAAGTACGTCCATATCGAGCTTTTCTGGACACGTACCAACTAGCGTCCCAAGCAGCGCCAGCACGAAGCTAGCGCGTTTTCAATGGAAGGAGCGGGTTTTTTGCGAATAGCAAAAACTGCATGTCAATTATTCCAAAAGGCAGGTGACAGACATGTTCTAGAATACAATCCACACGAGCCAAGTGCCGTGATCATGCACTGGCGAGCAAGAATTCTGTTCCTAGACCGGTTGAAGATTCTGCGATGGAAGCGTATGGAAACGCAAAAATTTGTGCTCAACTTTGGACACAAGAACGGCAGCTGTGAAAAATCTAAGGCCTTTATCGTAAAAGTCACTGCAGTGTCTGTAGTCCGGACGCTCAGCCTTCGATGGATGTTTGTCTCGACTCTCTACACATGGCGTAGCACTGTTCCCGAAAGCAATTTTTGAAACACAGTCATGCAAGTTCACGTGGTATCTATAAAAACCAGAGCGTATCATTCGCTGAAACGTTCGAATCCGTGGCCGAGTCGTTTAATCGCTCGCACCTATCTTACTGGGTCATAGTGGCAGTTGTTCGATGCCGTGCAGCGTGATACCTCGTTCACGATGTGATCATCGTGATAATTCACGATGACAGAGGAAAATATCGATAAAAAATAAAAAGGGAATAAAACATACGGAAACGCAGATAGAAGCGCATAGTCAAACCTGAAAACCTTGACGGTGATTAGAGTTAAAATCAAACGTGGTCGTCGAGAACCGCGATCTCTCTGTCTCTTCGTAAAATTGAGGGCACGCTCAAAGACGTGTTATCGTTATGCCTTAAAAATAAGGCTTCAATGATTTCTCTTCCCATCTTTGCCCTTGCTCCTGCCATGATTTCATTTTTGCCAGCCGCAACTCCTGCAACAGTAGGAGTTTAGGTGGCCGCCGGTTTTGATTCGCACAGCCAGGCTGTGCTCATGCGCACATGGTCCTGTTAGTTCTATACGCGACTATTCACAGGACAGCGGACTCTTGTACCCACACCCGCGGATACTCTTTTGGCGAAGTTTTCAGCTTGTTTCCTCGTGCATTGCACCCTCTCTTTTTTGTTCATAATGGGACTTAAGTGTCCCAAATTGAAAGGGGGCTGAAAGCTCCATGTTTACCACATGTCCACCTGCGACCTTCTTGAGGTTATGATATCTTGCGCAGATATGGTATTACTTACACCGGCTTTTTCTAGTCGTCTTTTTCTTTCTTTATTCTTTTTTGTTGTTATTGCGGTGCTTGTACTTCCGCAGCAAACTCTCACAGGCGTTCGTGGCTAGCTCTCGTGGATATCCCGCTTCCAGCAACTGGTCTGTGTAACACACCTTTTAAAGAGTTTAGAGTAAGTGCTTTCACAAACAGGTGTACATGCGTTCTCAACCTACAAATGCATATGCTATATATATATATATGTATATATATATATATATATATATATATATATATATATATATATATATATATATATATATATGAAGCGGTCTGCGCTGGACGCATGAAAGAAGACGAAGGAAGGCGCTAGGGGAGAAGTGAGAAGGAAGAAGTTGGAATAAAATGGCGGACGACACCCGTCTCACTTAGATGATGTCATTTCTGTTGCCGTTCTAGTTAGGAACGCTACATTTTGGCGCAGTCGACAGTTTTCGAAGACCAGCGATGCGGGTGACGTTTTTCGTCGACCAGGCGTCATCAGAGTCTGTTGTGTTCACCCGATACCAAGTGCACGGTGAGCCAGCGACGGACCTTCCTCTTGAAGTTAGTTCTACCGCGCTGATCAACGTGGTACTGCAACAAGCTGCAATCAGCCGCCAAGCCCTCGTGCAAACAGGATCGGTGACAGTGAATCTACAACTGCAGACACTGAGCGAACTCGTTCTGGAACCCATACGACGTGGCACCCTCAAAGACGAAACGCCTGCCGGGAAGGTGAGCCTAGACTTGAGTGTTATGGAACTGCAAAGGAACATTATACAACAGATCGAAATAATGAGAACTTTCGTCCAAGCGCTTAGTCGAGAGCAGTCAGCACGAAGTATTGTTGAACCAGATGTTTTTGAAGGAAAATCGCAAAATGCACACTACTGGCTGTGTTTTTTCGAGTACGCCTGTGACAAGAATCTGTGGCACTCCGACGACACAAAGATTTTGCATATGCGCCGCTATTTGGGCGGTATAGCCAGAAAATGGTATGACGTGCAACTCATGGATTATGGAACAACATGTTGGGAACTGTGGAAAAGCAACTTTTTAGGGGCTTTCGAAGGCAACGCAGTAGAAAGATGGGATGCGGCACTGCGGTTCAGTTATACAGGTGGCTCTCTGCTTGAGTACTGTCTTGAGAAGCGTCGCCTGTTGTATTCTGCAGAACCGAAGCTGTCGTCTTCTGCTGTTGTAGCTTTGATAACGCAAGGGTTGTGTATCGAGATCCGTTGTCATGTCCAGCTCAAAGGTCCAAGAACGTTTGATGACCTTCTGAACTTTCTACAGACCTCAGTGCCAAGAATTACATCGAGAAGACAGCCAGATGGTAGAACAGAGCAACTTGATTCCAATCTAGAGTCGCTGCCGTCAACTGAATGTGAACACAGCTTCATAAACAAATCTCTGGGAAGCGTAAATCATGACTGTGAGGATGGTGAAGAACCAATTACCGCAGTTCACGGCAACCTACTTCCACATAATCTGTCTACCGTGCATCACAAGCCCCAGAAAAAGAGCTTCAGTGAGACAGTATATTTGGTGTCGTCAAGCTTATTGTACGCCCCCATTAAGGTAGATGGCATTGAAGTGAAGGCTCTCGTTGACAGTGGAGCTTCGGTATCTATTATCAACAAGACTCGAGTGGATGCCAGTCGTCTGCACGCTGGTAGAACATTGCGTGTCCAAGCCTACGATGGGTCAGTGACCATGCATAGCGAATGGGTAACCCTGGCTATTGAATTTCAAGGAAATGCTATTACCAGTGACGTATTGGCCATTCCCAATGTCACCTACGATTCTCTTTTGTCCCGTCCAGACATGAAAAAACTTAAGATGAACCTCTATTGGGATGACAAGGTAATGGCCGAAGACACCATAAGAACAGCAGACCCTGGTGAAGAACCTAGTGTATCAAGGCTAATTTTTCACCACGAAGACATCAAGACTAAGTACCCAGAGCTTATATGCATAGGAAGCTACCCTCCAGCAATGAAATCCCATGTCGTTCCTTTCGAGCTCGCAGATAAAACAGTGGTTCGTAGAACCCCCTATAATATGTCCAGAGATAAAAAGGTGTGGCTGAAAAAGGAGTTGCAAGAAATGTTAGACGCAGGTATCATCCGGCCTTCTGTATCCCCATTTGCTTCTCCTATCACTATTGCACCTAAAGAAGACGGGACATTCCGCCTCTGCACAGACTACCGGGCTCTCAATCGTCAAACTGAATTGATACCTTATCCAATGCCGAGAATCGACGACATCATTGACGAAACCGGTGGTTGCCATTGGTTTTCACGAATAGATCTCTGCAAGGGCTTTTGGCAGATTCCACTAAGTGAAGAAACGAAGAAGTACACCGCGTTCATAACCCCATTTGACTTGTTTGAGTACAACCGCCTACCATTTGGTTGGAAAAACTCCCCTGCGTGGTTTCAGAAGATTATGACGGACATTCTGAAACCTTACCTGGGCACATTTTGCAATGTGTACATCGACGACATCATCATCTACTCAAAGACAAAGGATGAACACCGTAGTCATCTTTCAAAAGTTCTTCATGCCCTCAGTCTTGCCCAACTCAAAGTCAACTTCAAGAAAAGTGCGTTCTTTCAAGATACCGTAGTATTTCTTGGCAGGGTGTTTGATGGACAGACTAAAAGCACCAAGCAAGAATCGGTAGAGAGAATCTCCAAGCTGGTAAAGCCTTATGATGTGCACTCCCTGCGCGTTTTTCTTGGCCTTGCAGGACACTTCCGGGCGTTTATCAAAGACTACGCACTGAGAACAAGGTGCCTCACACGTTTAACTCAGAAAGACGTGCCTTTTCATTGGGACGAGAAGTGCGAAGCTGTCTATCGTGAGCTCGTAAAACTAATATCGTCGGACCCCATCTTGCGAATACCGGATTTTTCCTTGCCTTTCGTGCTGAACACGGACGCATCACATTATGCTACCGGTGCAGTTCTATACCAGAAGCCATCCAAACAAGCTGATCAAACCAAACACTACGTCGTGGGGTACTACAGCTATACCCTGAAACCCGCCGAAATCAATTACTGTACCACAGAAAAGGAAGCTCTGGCCGTCTTAAAAGCTGTGCAGTACTTTCGTACTTACCTGGAAGGTGCCAAATTCATACTTTTCACGGACCATCAAGCATTGACTCAACTTCTGAGCATGGCCCAGCCAAGAGGCCGCATTGCTAGATGGGTGAACTATCTGCAACAATTTGATTTCGTAATTTCGCACCGTCCTGGCCCACTCCTCACTGACGCTGACGCGCTATCAAGATTACTTGTACAGGAATCAAGCAATAATCCAGATACAATCAATCATATTAAGCTATGGGAAGGTACAGAAGAGCTCCAGTTTATCAATGGAAGGTATCACGTACCACCAACTATGATTCCAAGGATTCTTCATCTATACCACGACACCCCTGAATCGGGTGGACATGATGGCTTCTGGCGCACTTATAAGAAATTGCTCATGAGATTCACATGGCCGGGCATGAAAAACGACATCAGCCATTACATCCGCACATGCCACCTCTGCCAGGTGAACAAAGTTAAATTCAAGCAATCGACAGACGTTATGACAAACCCTGAATATTCAAGCATCCCGCTCGAAGTAATTCATTTGGACTTCGCGGAGCTCAAAAAGAAGGGGGAAGGAGTCAAGCGAACGCAAGCTTTCTTGCTCTCCATAGATGAGTGCACACGGACGATTGCGGCTAAAGCTGGCAAAGAAGACGCAAACAGCGTAATAGACCTCCTCAAAGCTGAGTGTTTTAAACACACAAAGACGCTCGTCTGCGACAACGGGCCGGCTTTTTGGAGTGCCAAATTATCAAAGTGGGCCCAGGAGCACGGCATCATGATAAAGTATTCTTCTCCATACCACCCGGCAGCAAACGGCCTAGCGGAACGTGCCATACGAGACATCAAACAGTATCTGAAGATGTATCCAGACTTTGCCGGTGGCTGGAAGTGCTGTCTCGAGGCCGCTGTGAAGCATCACAACAGATCATACACCACGAGTTTAGGCTGCAGCCCTCATTTTGTAACTTCAGGTACAGCGCCCATACTTCCTGCAGATCGTGAGCTAGGTCTCCTAGAGAACCTCGAACTTGCGGAAGTAAGGAAAACTGTCAAAGAACAGGAGATCTACAAGCGCCGCATGAAGCGAAACTTTGATAAAAGGCACAGTAGCGAGATACCGGACATACAGCCTGGAGACTATGTCCTTGTAAGGAAAGGAGCTGTGCCCTCAAATTCAAAATATTGCGGACCATTTCAAGTTATTAAGACTGCATGCCAGCATGGAATATTGAAGAATGTCTGGTACGCCGGAGCCTCGGGCCAAACGGAGTGCGCCGCTATTGGAAACGTATTCAAGTATTACCCCAGGAGGTGTAATTAAAAGAAATCCGGAAGAGTGAAGCGGTCTGCGCTGGACGCATGAAAGAAGACGAAGGAAGGCGCTAGGGGAGAAGTGAGAAGGAAGAAGTTGGAATAAAATGGCGGACGACACCAGTCTCACTTAGATGATGTCATTTCTGTTGCCGTTCTAGTTAGGAACGCTACAATATATATATATATATATATATATATATATATATATATATATATATATATATATATATATTAACTTGATATCGAGGTTAGGGCAGTTAACGAACTTCCGACGCTCTTCCTAATCCCCTTACGCGAGGGGTGCCGCGATAGGGTGCCGTGCGCAGTAGCTACCTCCCGTTCTCACCCCCAACTCGCTCAGGAAGAGTCTTTCGTGGTCTTTAAGGGGAGCTTGAACCGCTTTCCAAGGCATCTTTGCTGTGTCTTTTTAATGCCACATTGAGCATACACTTGTTCTATGAGTACCTTGAGCCGCCTAAAGGAGCCAACATCTCATAAATACCATGTATTTGAAAATAAAGAAATAAACGAGCTTCCAAGATTCTAACCTCTTTCGTTTGATGGTCTCGAATAAAGCGAAAAAGAAATACAAATTAAACATCCCAAATGAGTGAACATGACAACAAGTCTCTACGTTCCTGTATGCGGTATGTGACCTCTGTTGTGATCTGTGTTTATTGTATCTATACGAGCCGACTTTCACTCCAGTGTGCTTGAAGTGAACTGTTTTGTAAGTTGTCTTTAATTGCTGTTAGCTGAAATCCCTTTATGTTCCAGCATGTTTTAGGTTATTTTGCTGTGTAATGTTTTTGAGAATATACCTCACCCGACTGTCCTTTTTGTACCTTTGTTTCGTCGAGTGTTGATGCGTTATTTCACATTTATTATTGTATTTGTTCTATGACAAGACGACTAGCTCACCCCGTTTAAAGGCTACAACATCTCTTAAATGTCAAATATTAGAAACAAAAGGACAGTGTGTAACCGCGAGCGAACCTAGACGTCAATAAAGCTTTTAGATTGACTTGCACAGCATCGCCTGTAAATTATAGCTTATAAAAATTATTATATTTTATTCATTTAAGTTTATGCATACGTGAAGGGTGCGCAGCAAGGCCCAAGGTTCGTGGCATACGTTACCTCCAAATGCAGGATTTGTAATCAGTTTGACAGGAAAACGCTGCATGGGCATTGTGTACGTGACATAAATCTTGCATTTTTTGTTTATAACAAAATGGTGGCTCTCTTTTTTTTTAGTTGATAGAGAAGATCGGTGCAAATATAAATATTTCAATAAAGAATACCAGGAAGATTTGGATGTATTTTAAACCGTTAGGTGTAGGTATTCATAGTCATTTCAGGCCAATTCAGTGATACGCAAGCAAAAAAAAAAAACGCCTATTACACACACCCTTTGAACAGTCACGCTTGATTTGGCTTTAATATCGTCAACATCTACAGCTGATTACGGGTATGCTAAATAATGCAAACCTACAAAATTTTGCAAATTTATGTGCTCTTTTTATACTCCCGCTATTACACATATGCTATCTACAAATCTCTTCAAGCCTACCAAAGAGAATCATTTAAAGCAACAACCGGTTAGTTATATTACATGCGCCATGAAAGATTAGCTTAGTTTTACGAGGTCATGCCGAGGTTATGCCGTAATTCTGAGTGTTGTCTTGACTATAGCTTATGCAGAGACGTCACCTTTCCGCTGTAACTTGTGGGTCCAATCTTTTTACCTGGACGTTTTTCCTACTGAGATTTGCATTGTAGTTAATGTTGAGCAACATTGTTAGTCCTGACTTTCAATCAAACCTTCTCGTTGCTGGGTAAACCACTGTACATGCAGAGAGTAGGTATGTTTCTTTTTGCAGGACGATTCCTCGTTCCCTGTTTGAAAACGTTCGGGAGGTTATGAGCATCATTCATTCTCTTTAATTTTTATTACTTCTGTATTGCCTCCCATTATGCTACCTTCCCATGCAGAATTTGCAAAATGTTTTTACTCAAGGACATAAGTTATCGCTTTCATTTCTGGAATTCTCCTTGAGGCAGATCCTCCTATTCCATCTTCTCTCTCCTTCCTGAAACAAAGCGACCTCGGTTTTTGTCGTCACTGACATATAGCGTTCTGACATCTCTAAATGAAAAGAAGGAAAATGGCAGCCATGGCAGAAGCCTACACGTTAAATACGCAAAGAGGGACCAAGTGACTCAGGCATAGAAAGAGTGAGAAAGACGACGCACCCCTATGTTCGCCAACCTAGAAATAATTTCCCATCAGTACAGAGTTCTCGAGTTCTTGTGACATTTCAAGCAGTCGTGCAGAAAACTACGCCTGCTGTTCTGCTCGCCCGCCTATCAACGTCCCTGCTTTGACCACTCTTAGAATGCACAGGGCTACTGTCTAAACTCACATTCACGCTTGCCGCTTTATGCATGAAGTTCGCGCACTCAAAGAGGTGCAGAGAAGTGCGTGCGACGACAAGGCCTGCTCTTTCCAAGTCGGTGCTTGGGTGAGAAGTCCCCTTCGCTTCCTGAATGGGACTCGTGAAGCGGCACACTTTGGAGCCTAGTCTCCTTTGCTGTGTTCGGCGCTTACGCGTGCACCCTTCTTGAAAACAAAGGAAAAAGCCTCAAGCTCATGTTCTTGTGCCTTTTTATGAGCAGCACCCTATTTCTTGCTAGATTCCTAAATGAACACTTTTATACCAGCGGAAAGGAAAATGTTCTTATCGTAGCCGGCAACGGGCGCGTGCATGATGGCATAGAACCCTTCATTCTGCGAGGCTAAAGATATGTCCAAGACTATGCGACCTCCTTCTGTATATACATTTTTTTGTAATTCATTTAATGCTTAAATAAAACCGCTTCTGACTCTGACTATGACTGCGATAGTACGATCCATGGCTGAACTAGGAACACGTGTCACAGAAAGTCTAGAGGTGCGGCAGTGGAACTGCTGCATGCTTCGTACAAAACATGCTAACTTCATATAATATGTGCAGTTGGTGCCGATTCCTGCTGACATTGTTTGTTTCCAGGAAATGGGAAAGCACAAGAGAAATCTTAAAGGGTACGCCTTGTACACCCATTCTGATTATCCACAGGTCGGCACTTACTCCAAAAACGGTGTCGCGCTAGTGCGAAATACATCCATAGAGATTAATCAATATGAAATAATCACGATATGGTCACATAAGCGCGGCAAGCTGAAACATTGATTGTAAACACATACAGGCCTCAGAGAGACACACTAGTGAACTTTCAGGGTGTGTTTTCCATAGTGATGTGTTTAGCGTCTAGGCTGGACAGAGTCTTTATATTAGGGGACTTAAATGTGCAGCACTGCCAATGGGGATACATGGCAGACTCTGCGAAAGGAAAGCTTTTGCTCGATTTGATTGAGAATTATGATTCAACTATGTCAACTTGTCTTGATTAACCCACCAGAGACGCCTCGAAAGATAGCTCCCCAGGATCAACCTTCATGAACCAAGAGGATGAGTTAACGTGGACGAAACTAGGGAACAACCTCGGAAGTGACCACTACATACTCATCCTTTCGGTAAATTTGTCGCGAAGAAGACGGAAGGGAATAAGACGCGCCCGGGAAGTCAGGCAGCACATAGTGTTATCTCCAGTTCCGAAAAATATTAGTCTGAGACATCGTGCGGGACGCCGAAAGGCCCTAGCGAGAGCCTTGCATCGGAAATTCAGAAGTGAACCGGACGTGTACTACATGGACACAAGTCATTCGGGCAGGAAGAAGTATACGGTGGTAGCCGCGAGCCAAAGTAGCGTTAAAGCGGCGTTGGTCAGGGCAAAATCTGTCAGCGCGGTGGAAGCCACAGTGATTGAACTTGAAATTAGGTGCGCGGAGAACAGGAATATATTTGCTGCAATACTCAGGAACTCACAAACCGCCTGTTACCTGGATCTCTCCGTGTTGGCGCTGGGCTTAGTCCTCAAAATTCTATGCAATCAAATGGAGAGTAACACAAGGGTGGACCGGCTAACTCGCGTACTAAGCATTCGAGCTGCAGACCTACCAAGTGGCGAGCCCCCCTTTACACCCCGTGACAACCTCGAAATATTGAAGAGAGGGGCGGAGGCAATATGGACGCCCGCTCCCAAAGTAAAACGTTCAAAAGGCGAGGAGTTGACACCGACTTCAAACACACACGTACCCAAACCTACATACACTTAGCTGTATTTACCTCACGCGATACACTGACTGGTGCCCATAGTGCGGTGACACCCCAACGTTACCGCATGCCACGTGAATGTGCCCAAAAAGATCGACACATATAAATTCCACACAACTAAAGACACAAGATTTTAACAGGCAGTCGGAGGGGTGGCTTGCGGACGAGGATCAGGATAGCCAACTGACTCTCCGAGACCAAGACCAGAGAGCCGCTCACGCCAGTGGAGGCCTAGACAGGGGCCTCCACCACGGGGCCTCAAATGCTCTTTTATTCTGTAAAGTATGTCTCTCTCTCAATTCAAGTCCACCGCCTTATGGACAGCCTACTCACTATTTATTTATTTTAAGCATGAAGTGTTTTCACCTCCCGTTGTCGGCAACCTTCAAATGACCTTGTGCCAGAAGTCAGAGCTGTTATCCGGGCACTCAAGCGAGAACATCCGGGCAAATTGCAAGAACAAGTCGAAATCCCCCATCCTTCGTACAGGACCACATTACATACGCTAATTACTCCCTAAGAAGTTAAAAAAAATATTGCTTCCGAGTTCTTCCCGCGCCAGGCATCCTGCATCGGACGTCGCTTCGGCAAAAATATTTTCGAAGCACTCATACTTAATCGCGCAGGCCCTCCATATGACGCGAGAAAATTATTGAACTGAATTTCTCAAGGTAAAATAGGTTAAAAAATCGTAAGGTATGACTTACGCACAACCTGCAGACATGACAACGGAGGATTTCTTTTGAAATATACGAAA
This sequence comes from Dermacentor albipictus, assembly GCF_038994185.2. NCBI lineage: Eukaryota > Metazoa > Arthropoda > Arachnida > Ixodida > Ixodidae > Dermacentor > Dermacentor albipictus. The sequence continues at coordinate 97,079,185 of NC_091824.1, read as the reverse complement.
AAACAAAATTCTGTTACGCGCAAAGTCAAACACAAACAACGTTTAACGCAATAGCATTTTCCAACTACATCCCACACTATCGGTTAAAATATTAATAATAATGTTTCACTCTCTTTCCACCTGCCATTTGAGCCGTTTGACGTCTGTGTTAGTAGGAGCAGCTCTGCCCCCCCGGTTCCTTGTACACAATGAAAGTGAGAGCCCCAAAGCTCGCCATCGTGCATAGCGTTCACCACCAATGTTACGGCGCGTAATGAAACAAAAATGTACACGTTTATTTTAAGGAACATTTCAGTGTGGGGGCATTTTGATTTCTAACAGCACAACCTCCTCTGCAAAACGCACTTCTAAGATAAGTTATACACTATTCCTTAATCAAAATTAAGTACAACCTTTCTGTATAACAATCAGGAGGTGGAACTAAGTGGCATGTCAGAGGTGTCGAATGTGTAAGTGGCATGTCAGGTGTCGAATGTGTAATCTTTCTGGCCTAATTTTACACTTTAGAAATATTCATTCAGTAGTGGTCACCCAATCTGCAATGCCAGGATTCAGGCATGGCCATTCTTCGACGCACACATTCACTATCTTTCTGTCTCTTACTTATTTCTCTTCCTCTTTTCTCTTCCTCCAGTGTAGAGTAGCCAAACAGAAACATTTCTGGTTACCCTTACTGCCTTCTCTCTCTCTATTCTGTCTCTCGCTTCACTGAACTCTCGTTTTCTCTGCCATGTTGCTACTTTATACAAAGTACACAGGGGGAATGCCCGCTGTCATCAAGGAACTGGGAGTGACACCAACGTTATAGTTGGTTGCGTTATAGAATAGTGGGCACGTTACGACTGATTTTCGCGAAAGTTTATTGTGTGCAAGGGGTTCAGTTGTGGTACTACGCAGTGGTTATGCACATGTTTTTCAAAGCGCAGCTCTTAAGCGCCCGTTCCTGCGGCGAGTGTCAGCGTCGTACCTCGTAACCTATCGAACAAGCACAGCGAAGGATGAAAGCGAACGCGGAACGTAGTGCGAAAAGAAAGGTGGCGATCGCGAAGAGAGCGATGGTGCGGTCGATCGGTGGAGCAGGGCATGGCGAGAGCGTAAGAATAAAAACGTAGTGCCACGCAAAACAGGCTATGCGGTGACGATGGTGACGAGATGGCGTCAGAGTAGCGCGCGTCATCTGCATGGAAGTGAAGGCCTAATGAGCGCAGGTCCGTCGGCGGTGGCTACTGTGAATCGCACCCACGAGACACCCACGCGCTGCCTCTCTTGGCCTGCCGATTAGTGAGGCAGTCGCGTCACACTTCGCTCCATTTGTAACTTGGCGCAGGAGACAGATTGTCCGCGCCAGCCAATAAATAGAGAAACGAAAACACGTATAGAGCTAGGCTCAAAGATCACATTAGGGAGTATTGTAATCGTCGTGAATTTTTTTCCCGACGTCATCAAAGAACAAAACGTTACACTGAGATTAGCAATCCACAAAAATGGAGGCTGTGTCATGAGTCATGTACAGGCAATGTTATAAATTGTGTAGTTTAATTATAAGTGATCGAAATGTTTAATGCAACTGCTAGAGATTAACAGCTTCGCTCGAATCAGGCTGTACCTCTTTAATGTCGCACAGGTATGCAGCGTCGCTTTGAGAGAGGTCAAGAAGCCTCTACACTTTCTCGCACCTCCCCTTCCCGCACCTCCCCCCCCCGCACAATATTTTATCAAGTACACTGGTAAAAAATTATTTTTCTCGTGGCGTTGTACATTCTCCGTATTACGTGTCAAGTCCGCTTCTTTCGCCTTCTCGTCATGTCGTGAGATGTTCTTGACTACCTGAAGAAACATTCTTTTGGATCTTAAGATGAATCCTGAAAAAAGAAAACAAAACAATAAGGCACGTAGAACGAGAATTGTTAGGTGCAGCACGGCCGGAAACTGCCAAGCATGGGCCAGAACAAACAAACCTATTCCTTTCCTTTCCAACCAACGTTCTCTGCCGTCTCCAGAGAAAATACTAGCTTGCCGTCCACCCACAGCCTGCAAGACGGCGGTTCCGGTGTCAGCACCTTTCTTATAAACACATCAAACGCCCCGTGGGAACGCCGAATCAGCGGCCGCTCAATGACATGGTCTGAGACATCACTCACTCTTGTGCAGTGCATCAAACCGTCGTCCGATGAAAAACTACTAGCACGGGAGGAAGATAACAGCCACCATCGATCTGCCTTGCTTTGGGGCATGACGCCTTGGCTTGTTTTATTCCCATCGCGCCAGTGCTAGCGCATTCATTAGTCGCCACATCCGCAAGTAACGCGTCTTCTCTTGAGCATCAGCGAGGGACCCATGAGAGGTGATGGTGCACTTTGTTAGCCCGCTGCCCGCTGTTTTTACGGTGACGAAACTATGGCATAGAGGTCGATTATCGCGTTTGTTCTGCCACATTATGGAGCCTTACGAGCCGAGATTTAAATGGTTCAGTGCTTGAGACGGAGGCCAACTTGAGAACCCTTGGGTCTAGCTTGTTTTCTCGGCACTTCTGATGCTGGCCCCAGGTTGCGGCAGTGACATGCATGATGTCCACCTCAACGTATCGCAAGAGCAAATATCATTAAATATAATAAATGGTTGTTAGCTTTCAGTGCGAAATTTTTTTTGGTGTTTTCCAGTTACTTTGTGCCAAGTACCTTGGTAGAGAGGTTCCTGTCTGGCTTCGTTTTATTTAAAGCAAATTCATACGTCCGTCGGTGGAACTGATTTTTTGACGCTGAGCACGGCAGCCTGATGCTCTATCCGGCAGGCCATGTTCTTTATTTCTATTCATTTTCTGCTTCGCTACATGTCTAAATAAGGGTTTGTGATCACAGACCACACTCGTTTATATGCGGTGACGTAACCAACATTGACATCACATCTTTATGGCAGTAAATCGGCTTATGCACATCACGCACTTTCACAGCCATTTTCACAAGGTATACGCGCACAGACTGGCCTTTAACATCACGCTGTCTGTATGGCAACATGCCGGGCATGACTGCTTGCAGCCCGAGTAAAAAAACAATAATAATGTCGCTCTTTTGAAAATTACATTCAGGCGGCAAAAAACGTAAGCCACGTGGATTGAGCGGCAGGTCTATTTTTACTCTAATCTGCTGTATCCCCGAAAAAAGATGTCATTATCACAATCAATTAAAACATGTTCATTAGGTTCTGCTTCGTTTCGACGAAAGCACCTGTTTCCCTATGCCACACAAACTTCTCTTGCTCCTAACACTATCTCAAGAGACGAGGTTCCGATGTGGAGCCTTAAGGAAAACGTATTCACGTTCGCTGGTATCAACTTGTTTGTTCTTAACGTTTTTGACCACGCCCTTCTTGAAAGATTAATCGATACAATGATACACATAACACCCTTTTAATAAGGTCATCCATAAGACATCTTAGTTTACATTGGAAAGTGTCTCAAGTGAAAATCTTGCCCTGAAAAACCGATAGGATAGCATAACGGCGCACAAGAACCACGACATTGTGTGACGTGCGTCAATGGCCAAACACACAAAAATTCATAGCCTGTATTCTTCTAGCATGATTTAGTTCTGTATCGTATGTATATGTGTATTATGTTTTACATTCTTTTTCTGTCGTTCACCTATCGCATCCCTTTGTTCCTACCCCGGTACAGTGTTGCCAACCGGAGATAATCTCTGGTTAACCTCCCTGTCTTTCCTTTGCCCTCTCTCTCTCTCTCTCTCTTGAAGAAACAACAACAACCCAGAAACGGGTCTATTTCGTCATTGATAAATATGAGTCGTGATACAACTTGCTGAAGAAATAGGTTTTTCTTGTGCAAACAACTAGTTCTTTTAGATCATTGGCACCTGCGTCGCCTCGCATAGCGCAAGCTATAGCGCGTATTGCGGGCGCTAGCTTACCACCCTTACCACCCTTTCTCTTGCTTCACGAGTGGGACCGACAGTTTCTTCCATTCTTTTCTCGCAGCAGTTAAAGTCTCGCTAGACAACGCCGTCTTCTGGATGTGTCCAAATCTTACCTAAGCAGGTTGTAATCTTTGCTTCTGGAGTAAGGAAAACAAAAATAAGTGCCCTCCCACTTTGTAAAGAACGATGATTAGCGAAGCTGGGAATCTCAGTCCCTCTATGGCCAGCTGCACGTCCGCCGTGGGACAGGCTGGCATTGCATTGTCTTTGGAACTGGCGCACGCATGGGGAATGCTTAATGCCTGCCTCACCTCCACCGCGGGTCGGCCCGGTATTGCACTATCTTCAGGGTCAGCCCACGTATGAGAGTTTGGTGTCTACATATGGAAACGATCATGGGGGAACTAGCCCTTAAAAGCTTCGATGTAATTCGACGTAAAATTGGTTATGTCCTTGTGTTTCTTTATTAATTAATGACGACGACGAACGCGAGAGCAGTGGCACGAGCATGTTTGCATGGTAACGCCGAGGGGCGCCATAGCTGGGAAAGAAAACGACGATCTTGATGAGGATAGTTATGTGTGTACACACGGACACGATCATAGTAGAACTTGTCCCTAACAGCTTCCCTTCAAATGCTAGCTATCCAGTAAGAGAGAGTAGATGTAAGCGTGTATAGCTACTGGCAAATCGGATTGGTTGGAGATAATGCTAGTCACAATCTTAAAATGGGTGTACGGCATGTTCGCAACAACACACCACACCACACCACACCACACCACGCCATACTGTGCACTGGTCTATATGGACGCAATAGTTTGCTGTCACAGACACAACCTCGTTGCAAGTCTCGTCTCGGTCAAACAGCCATCCATGGTGCGCCAGATGCGCCGTGGATGTCACGGACCGCTAAAGCACCGGCAACTCTGTCGCATCTCCAAAAGGGGACAATATAGTGCATAGTGTCCTGTATCTGCCTTTTGAACGTCGAAGCCGCTGAACAGACCGCTAATACCAAACAGCGCCGATCAAAAGAGCACCACTTGCGGGACGCAGACGCGTACTTTCAAAAGCACTTTAAAAATTAAATTAAATAATGGGGTTTTACGTGCCAAAACCACTTTCTGATTATGAGGCACGCCGTAGTGGAGGACTCCGGAAATTTCGACCACCTGGGGTTCTTTAACGTGCACCTAAATCTAAGTACACGGGTGTTTTCGCATTTCGCCCCCATCGAAATGCGGCCGCCGTGGCCGGGATTCGATCCCGCGACCTCGTGCTCAGCAGCCTAACACCATAGCCACTGAGCAACCGCGGCGGGTCAAAAGCACTTTGTCGAAGGCGAATTTCATGCGGCGTGCAGAGCCTGTGGCTGCCTCTGGTTCCGATCATACGCCGTCAAGGTGTCGCAACGCGAACATGTAGCGGTTCTAGAGTGATCGTTTTTCCAGGAGGACGCGAGTTTGTTCGGGCTTTGCACCACGCGCAAGGAAGAAATGCTTCGCATTGATTTAGAGAATAATCGATGATGCAGAATTTCTGGCTGAATTTGTTTTTTAGTCTGATGGGTGCGACATAACTAATGGATTACCAAAAACGCTATGCTAAAAGACTATCAAATAAGTATCCTTAGCAAAAAACAAATATGTCGGTTTAGCTTAGAAATGCTTGGTGCACCTACGCCTCGGGTCACTCGTATAGCAGCACGCTACGTCAGCACTGAGTAAGAATACACATGATTAACATTGTGAGCGCTTTGTCACATAACGAAACACTGTGAGAAATTGTGGTAACAATCCTTTGGAAGCCTGTGGTGCCAAATACTCTCAATAAACGTGTGTCAGCTTGGTATTAGTGAGTCGTTTATTCACTGGTTTATAAGTTTATGTATTGATTATATTATTTGATTACATTATCATCTATAAGTTTATGTATCAGGTTTATTTATCTGCTAAAATTACTGCTTCGATAATAATTAGGTAATTACCTATTTGTTCAATGCATATATTGATAACTCATTTGTGGATTGGTCGATAGATTTAGTTCACGCTTGTGATTCGTACAAAAGCGACTCCCTAGTGGTACACGATACAAACACAGTCGTATATTTCGGCTTTGACAGATAGTGAGGTTAGGTGCCGTAGCCGGAGGCGCCTACTTTCATTATTGAAAGCCCGTGCGCTTGTTTCTTTGCGTAACCCTTCACGATGTAGCACTGTGAGACGCACTTTCGAACAAGCATAGGATATACAACCAATGCACGCCAGTATACACAAAGTGGCAAAGACCTACAGTACTCTGGCCATAAGAAAAATATTTTATACCTGTGCAAACCTATGTGAAGAAAGTACTTATATTCGTAAAGCACGCCAATGGATACCATGCGAGTCCTGAAAAAATACGCTAATGAAGGCAAGCTGAAGACACCAACGAAATATATGACTGCTAGAACTTGGCATTATTTTTTAGCAAACATTATAATTTCTTACGGGGAAATTGTCGAAGCAGATAACAAAGTGTTAGAAAAAAAGCAGCCTCAACTATGTTTTGACACTAAAGAAGACAAGGTAGACGTGCATGGTTGTTGAACTGGCGCCATTTCACTAGGGAATCAGGGAAACGTATTATTCACTGAATTCGCATCCCAACGTATCTTATTTCACATGCAGTTTCGATGATGCCCGTCGATGCACTTTACATTGATAAATTATTTACGCTTGCAAGAAGGGCATCCAGGTAAATGCTAAAGCTCTTGAAACGGCTTCCAGAAGGCGTAATTTCCTCGTTTTATTGTGTGATTTATGACTTTGTTATCGCATGTGGAAGTGCTTATTCACTTTTCACAGGTGAAAGTAGGTTAAAAATTCACCCTTTCTGCAAGCCTCCATATCTCTACAATGTTTTTTACTGCATAACAGAAGACGCAAGACATCATTAGGATAGGCTAAGATAGTGTACATTTGCATGGCAGATTTTCAACAGTCTTATGTTCGAGATTACTCACTAGCATTTTTGCCTGCATCTTCAACACTTTTCTCGTTTTCTATTTTTACTCACGTTACCGAATGCTGATTAGGAATGCAGAGCTCTGATTCTTGCTCACATGTCAGCTATTTAACCACCACAAATGTCTCAGCCTTGCTATGTAAAGTGGATTCTCATTGTAACCGAAAATTTGAAACATTTATTTTGAATCGCCGGAACCAGTATTGGCATAGCCTGTTTGGTGCTTCAGCAAAGGCTTTGATTAGATTAGCCAGCAACACGAAATCGTTGCTTATTACGTTAGTCCTACATAGCCAGACAAGTATATGCAAGCTTTCCCGCTGCCCGTGTTCGTGAATAGCATTGTTTCTGGGTAGCACAGCAACAAAAGCAGTCGCGCAGACATTCTCGTAACGTCTTTTATGGCCTCTCAGGCACTGCTTAATGGCGCATAAACATTTGTCCTTCCACGCCGTCCTTCTAGCAAAAACTGTCGGCGCGCGAACTGAAGAAGACGATAACTGGTCGTTTCATTTACGCGCCATAAAGCTAGCGCAGCTGTCGCATTAGGACTTCATGTTTGTTTGCTGTTGTTGACATCTTTTTCTATTAAAAGCTCACCCACGCTTTGCCGCGTCTCTCCATCGTCAATCTATTCCTCCATGTCTGCACCGATGGTTCCCAAAGAATGTGCTCGTGCAAGGAAACTTAGGTAGCCGGTTGAAAATGAAAAAGGCTGTGGACTCCGTCGTATTTGCACCTCAGTAATACTTGTAAATTTCTTATGCAATCACGGGCTACAGCATTTTACCACATAGAATTTCAGCTGCAAAAGTCGTACGAAATTTCTAAGGGCGGCATAGCGGGCAAACTTGCGGTTTGGTGCTACCACCTGTTTTTCTCATTATTGCGACATCTCAAAGGGCGGAAAACGAAGACAGAGGGACAGCTGTCCCATCTCCGGGATAATAAATTCATGGAGGGAGAAAATAAATTGCAACAGTGGAAATAACACGTATCATCATTACATATTCCTTTCTGCCCTGCCCTTGTCCCCCTCTCTTTTTGCATTAGAGCCGCCGCTGTTCAGGCCTACTACATCGGGAAGCATATTTAGGAGACGGGTAGCCATTTCCGATACGATTCAGACCAGAAATGTAGGGAATGACTATGATTATCCGTGCTGCAGACAGTACAACAGTTGGCCATAACCGGGGTGAGTCAACCGTCTGGTCAGGTTTTTCTTATGTTGGGAAGCAACGGCTCAGGAAGACAGTGCAATGTGTACGGCTGGTTACACGGATCGGTGGTGTGTAAAGCCCTCAAAATAGATCAGACTACAGAGGAAAGATACGGTCTGTCTGTCTGTCTTTCTTTCTTTCTTTCTCTCTTTCTTGGTGGGGGATCGTTCCCCATCTGTAGCAAGTTGTTTTTTCATCCACCGTCTTTACCAATAATTTATCATTTCTTTATTTCAATTAACAAGTACAAGTAATTTGCCCCGTGTTGTCTTTGGTGTCTTTGATTGTCGGCTTCTCATGGCATAATAAACCAAAATCGGGCCCCTCGGTTAACTTCCTTTCTTCTCGTTTTACTTGTTTAGGTCACAACAGGCTCCGATGAGACGCCTTCGGGACAAATAAAAAGCTCCCGCAAGTTTGCCCTAAAGCGACAATTGTTTGAAGCCGGATGCTATTTTGTGAGAGTTTAGAAATATTGTGGCCTGACTGTGCACCTTGCGCATTCAACTTATTTCGTCCTCATTTTGGCAACGGTTCGTCTGTTATATAGGCTCTTGTATCTTCGCAATGTATTTTACCCTGCACTAGTTTTGAATACCGCAAGCGAAAAGTGCTTTTGATCTTTTGCTGTGCCCGTGTCTAGTTGCAAGAGAGGACATATGGTTTTGTTGTGTGATTTATATCTATTTTACCAGAAAAAAATTTACTTTGAAATACTCAGAACCATCACTTGCTAAAATAGTAGAATATACATTTCCTTTTCACGGCTGCCATTCTGAAGCAATGTTAGCAAATGCTAAATGATTTGGTTCTAGACTTCGAAATCAAATATGTGAGAGGGAACTAAAAATAAACAAGCTCACGACCATTTATAAACAGAGAACTAACTGGACTGTCCATTCTGAGGCATCACAGCGTTATTGCCCATGTCGTGTACATTGACATGCCGTGAACGTGTCGTAGGAATATACAAGGCATGCAGACATAGGGAAACCAAGGACGCTAACAATAGGTCATACCCATGTTTTTGGATGGGCCAGGATGCTACTGGTGAGACGACGAGGATGGCAGATAATAGTTTAAAAATATAAAGATGGTGAGAAAGTGCAGATAGCAGAAATAGTAAAGCATGCTGCAAAATACTTTTCAACAATCATAATGTACACGTGAAACGTTTTTCACATAGGCATCAACGAGTAGTAGTGTGTTCCTTAAAGCCGTTTTTCCCCATTTGGCCCAACTCAATAAAAGCACAAAATTTCGCTCGCTATTGAAGCTTTGTCTGGCAATAGAATGAAAGCGCTGGACTTTGGTTTGGGGTTTCTATTATTTCGTCCGCAAATGCGACTCCTCTGAGGAATTCCTCTGGGAGTTGTCCAAGTATGCGTAAGCGCTGTGCCACTCGCTCTACTCCACGTAGCCCTACCAGTACAAACGACAGCTCTACGGCGACACTAGCTTCTGCCGACGGTGATGCAAGATGAATTGATGACCCAAGAAAACTAGTGCGGGTGGCAGCGCCAGGTGCGCCGATGGCGTTTCGATCATTATAAGCCGTTATCGCTCCTAATCGCCTCGTAGATACGCGTTGAACCATTGTGAACCGTCATCAACCGCATTTTGGCACCGACAGCGCAGCCGTGAGGGTCGCATCTTGAAAGCGATCTACGATGGCGACAGAGAGCGCCGACTGCTGACAGCCTCGTGTGCTCTGTGTTCTCGCCGCTGAGTTCGCGTTGAAAGGAGAGGCAGCAGGAAGGTGAATTCGCTCGCTGCTGCGGGTGCTATCTTACAAACAATCGTCTTACGGTACAGGCGGACAATTTTCTCGTTGGGTAAGCGCAGAGATACTAACGCAATGTAGAAAGTAAAAGACAACTGCCGTGGTGGCCGGGTAGCAATAGCATTCTGCTACGGCTGGTTTCATTCCCAGCCGCAGCGCCCATATTTCGGTGGAGACGAAAATGCGAAAACGCTGATGTACTCAGATTTAGGTGCACGTTAAAGAACCCCACGTCCTAGAAAAATAAGTGCAGAACACTACAATATGGCGTCTTTCCCAGCACCAGTGTTTCTTTGGGAGTTTAAATATCAGGAATCAATTGATACAAAATAGATCTATATAAACATTTGTCTGTGTATTTTCCAAATCAAAATTCATTACTGGTGAACTAGTCAATGTCCAAGGCTCTGTTTCTTTTTAAGTGTGTAATCATTTTTATGCTTACTCGCTTCAATAGCAAAGAGGCTCGCCAACAGAATCTCTTTTTCTGGTTAGATTCTGTGTAAGAGATGGTCTCCAGTACAGCAGAATTAATTTTCACGCTTGTACACCTGCCATGGAGCGCGTGGCGTGCCGCCAGCGATAGTTGCTCAAGCGCAACAGTTACATATTCACGCACTAAGTGAGTTCCTCGAACTCCTTGTCACAATAAACCCGTTAAGAGGCACTCAGCTACAGCTACCTGAATGGCTCTGAGTAGCTGCGTTGCTGGAGAGACCTAAAGCAGCTGCCACAAACGCGCAGGTAGTGCTTGAACATCTGAACACTTCGCTCTTTTACCAAACTTATGTAGCTTACTACTACCTTTCCGTTCTCCGATAACTCCGACCGAGTGCGGACGACGTCGTACTTTATAATTAAGTAACCACGTGTATATCATCACATTGTTCATCGAATAGGCTTTGATCAAACTTCCCGTAAGCGTTCCTCCTGCCTTCTCTCACCTATCCCCCTCTTTCTAACTATCTCCCCGCGAACGTAGGCCACGCTTTGATTTTGCCCTAAACTGTCTCGAAGAGTCCCCGAAGCAGTTTTCAAAAACACGTGGGGAACGGCGAGTGGGCCCCTGTCATTCTCTATACGACATAAAATGAAATAAATAAACACTAACCCCGCACACTTTCGCTTCCAGAAGGAACCGGTATACTTAAGACTAATTGTCCCGCAGTTTCTTAAGCCAGACAAACGGTGCGCTATTAAAGTGTCTCGCCCGTTTTCTTCGAGTCCCCATGAGACCTGTACGTGAACTTTTCCCACATTAAGCCCGCATCATAGTGCTAAGTTATAAATCTCCTGCCCTGGCACTTGGTAATGCGCAATACACAAGTACAATGCTGAAGATTATGTGCTATATAAAGAAAATCGTAAACAGATGGAGAACAAGGAATCAGTATATATAAAAAAAAACCTTGATGAGAGGGCGAGAACACTGCTTTCAAATCCACGCTGTTATCCAGATATTCCAACGTGACAAAGAGCCACGCTCTTTGGAAGCGGGCACTCGTAAACTGCGCATTTTGTACGCGGTGGGAATGGGCGAAAACACGTCTGCTCCGTAGCGCGTTTCGGCTTGCTACCATTATTTTGCTCTGTCGCGTGCAAACCGCGCTGGGGTGGCAACCAATTTCGAGCCAAGTGCGTCTAGTGCAATCGTGCGCCGTTGCTACGCGAAAAGGAGACGCTGCGCATTTCAGTGTCCTCGAATTCCCTTGAGGTCTCTTCTCTTCTGCGAACGATTTCTGTGTCCCAGGCGTCCTGTTATAACAGGGCCGCAAAACGGAAATGTTCATATGAAGGGCTTAGCCATGAGATTGTCAGGAATGGAAACTTAGCGCTCACTTGTTTCCAGTGCGATGCGGGTCACACGCACGGCTTCATCAAAGCGTGTTCAGTGATTTAACGCGGCATAGATCTTAGGAAGTGGCTTAAGACGGCTACCGGCACCAGTCGCAATATTGTATGGCTCCCGATTGCTTATGCTCTTCGAATGTTAAAATGCTGTCAGATTCGGTAGGCAAGCTGCAAATATAGCACGTAAGACTCTGCAAACCGCTTACGTATAGCGTCAGCAGAAAGTCATCCAATACTCGGAGCAACCATTGTTTTATGGCGTAAGAAAGGAGGTATTTGTAAAGAGTTTGGTAATATGCTGATTTATTTCGAACATGGAATTTTATGCGTAGCTACGCTCACTAATTCGGTACTGGCAGCTAGAAAATGAGTCATCTGTAGTCATTATTGTGTACGTTCTTCAGGCTCCTGTTCAGGCTACGTGACTTGCGAAATGTACGTGCATGACCAGGACTAAACAAACAGCCTCGCCTTTGCAAGCAGATCATTCCAAACATTACGTCTAGGCCACTTCGCTCAAGTGAAGAAGTTGTCAAAATCTCGTGGTATTCTCGTAGACAATTACAGCAGTCGAAAACTGAATAATGCGTTTCGCACTAGTTCCTTTAATCAAAACAAAGTAGCGGGCGTCTGGGGATATTCTTCATCGTCTATTCCACGCATGTCTAGTTGAAAATCTAAATGGCTAGCATGCAAAGCGCAAAATCTGAACTTAACCCTACGCACCGGCTTCAAACAGAAAAAAGCCTTCCTGTATGCTTCCTAAACCATTCGATTCTCATGAGAATGCTCTGAGTCCTCTTTCATCGGCGCAGGCAGAGCCTTTTTACTGCACGGTCTGTTTCAGAAAGCAAAATTATTTTTCCACGAGAGCTAAGTAACAGATTGAGGGCTCCCGTTTTTCCTGTGAGCGAGGAACTGAGTGAATCGCGTCAGGTAGAACAACGTATGCTTCGCGTGACGAACAAAATGCTGTCCCCTTGCGAACCTTCTTTCGGAGTCATTTGCATTTCCCGAGAAAAACAAAACGAAATGAGCAACGATGCGTGAAAAGGAAGTCGCTGTCGTTTAATGGAAATCAATGCAGAGCACTCGTCCATCATCATAACGGTAGAACCCTAATGCAATTGATTTTCACTCCCGGCTGCCATTAGGGCGACAGAAGAGCTGGTCATCTGAACATAAAAATGGAAGCGGGCAAAAGAAAAATGGCCATGCGAATGCGATCTAGCACAAAATGAAAAGCAATCGTACTAACTCCGCTTTGTACGCCGAGTGGTAGCAAATGTTCGGGGCGCAATTCATCGGCGCAGAAGGGGCTCACGTAGTGCCAGCAGTAACGTGACTTTCGGCACTCGCTTCGTCTACATCTCTGAAAGTGAGACAAATTGTGGCTCAAAAGAAGGCAAGAGAGAAAGGAAGACAAAGTGGGAGGCAACAGAAAAGAGGCATATGGAAGCAACAGCGGCGACTGTACTTTCCTTACGCTCATGCTGCATATCGTAACAATTACGAACGCTATTCTACTCCGCACTTCGTCCGTGGTCTGAGGTGGACTCCGCCGATGTTATCACTATAGATAACGTCGACGACGAGGAAGTAGAAACACAAGAGACTGATCCTTACTTTACACGTACGCCGATTACGTTCTTGCGCGTATTCTAGCTGGCATGAGGATAAATTCGAGAGTGAATTGGTGTGTTCACTTATGTACCGGGCAGTGAGTTAGAAGGAGCGATGGAGTTATGGCCCAAATATTTGTAGCAAGGAGAGCATGCGAGTAAGTGCTGCCCACAAGGATGAGCTGTGCTGCGACTAGGAAGACAGGCTTATCATAAACGCAGCCGAAGGTTTACCATGCTAGGATGCAGATCTTCTATCTCTGTGAAAACGCAGGAGTGATATACGCCACCTTGTCACATTTACTGCTGCATCGCAATTGCTTCCTGGCTTGTCAGGAAAGAACCGCGAATCCATGGCCAATATCGCTGTCAGTGACTTCCAGAGTGTAGGAAGGATAGAGATAGGAGAGATCAAAGGCGCGCAAGAAAAAAAAAACAGACGCGATAGGCTGTGCTACAACTCGGAATGATTCGGAACGAATGTATGGAGGTGTGCGTGCGTGTGTTTTTATATGCATACAACTGGCGTGTATGTGTTAGCGTGTGTGTATGGGCGGGCGTATCTGTAAGCGCGTGTGTATCTGTGTGCGTATGAAATCGTGTATGTGCGTGTGGGTACGTGTGTGTGCGCGTGTTTGTCTGTATGTGCATACACGTGTGCGTGAAAGAGAGACAAAGCTGGGAGGAACATTCACTCAATGAACTTTGATAGGAATGAAAAGATATTAACAAAAAATTCATTGACGACTACGATACTCCATAAAGCGAAATTTCAAAGCAACTCTACACGTGTTTTGATGTCGCGATATATTGGCGGGTGCGAAAAATCTGTCTGATACGGCACGTTGCAGTGTGGCGCAACTGCCTCGTTAATCTGGAGATCGCGAGACCCAGCGCGTGGGTGACGCGTGGGCGCAATTCACACCACCCGCTGGCGACAGACCTTCCAGACGACGCGCGCTACACTGGTGTTATGTCATAGCCATCGTCGCCGCACTACGCTTTTCCTCTCACCCTTTCGGCATACCCATCTCCGCTTTCGGCCTCATGGTTCATTTGCACCCTTCTCCCGGCTTTTCCCCTTCCGCCTCTTCGTCCTCGCCACTTTTTTTCCTCCCTCGCTACACGCCGCGTTCCCTCTCATCTTTCGCTGTGCTCGCTGGCTCAGTTACGCCGCCGACGCCGACACCCACTCCAGGAACGGGCTGCTGAGCTACTACAAAACGTCGCTCACAACACAGTAGGCGTATCAGCAGACTCGTGGGAAACGCATCCCACAAATTCTAAGTTTGTTTAGTGACAAGCATGCACATTGAGCCACATAAAAATATCGCGACAAGGGGTGTACAGAGTGAGTCCAACTCCTCAACTTCCCCAACTTGAGGTATTGGAAGATGGTGTGACCATCTTGTGAACGCGAATGAACTGTTCTGGGATGGTTTATGACGCTGAAAATTTCACGTGGAATCATGAATGGTCAACTGATACACAACATGTGCATTATTACAATGTTTAGCAATAAAAAATACATACAACCTGAAATTATTATACTTGCAAAAAGAAAGCAGACGATCTTTTCACAGTGTTATTCGACATGAGGGTATGGGTTAATGAGCCCGTAGCACCGAGAAGCACAGGTGACCATCACATTATCAAAATCAAATGTGGATGAACGCCTGCTAATATCCCAGAGCAACTAATTATTCAATATTCAAATCGTCTAGTTGATACATAGAGAGCTTATTCATAGATATTTTGACCATAATTAACAAAGCTTCAGCGTGAACGAAGATGTGACTGAATAAGTTCTCGGTGTGCACAAATGATTTTGAGCAAAATAGTTGCTCGTTCATTTCTTTTTTGAAGAGCAATATCAGCGCCTAAAGGCATTTGGTGATAATATGTCGAGAAAAAATGCGTTCTCTGCTGGTTTCTCCCCACTGCCAATGTTTTATATAATTAGAGGCATCAACAACACAAATTGTAATAGTTAATGTCTGTATGTTCTAGGGGGTTATCGGAAATTTCCAGTGTAATTCATATTTATCTGTGTAGTTTTATATTCCAGATAGAATGGAAAGTCTAACTGAGGTCTGAAGCTGTAAGGCAAAGGTTTGGTAGAGAGGCTAGGGCGTTCGGTTCTGTTTAGTGAAGCTTTATTTTAGTGTAGGAATGATACCTTGTGGAAAATATATATACAGAGAGAAGGCAGTAATGCGGAGACAAGCAAACCATGCGAGCAATAGGCACTATCTTTAGCGCTGCAATGTTCCAAAATTTCTTGCCAAAGTATCAATAAAAGCATCTCAAAATGACTTTAATTGAGCTCCTTGTATCCTGAAGGCAGAAGCATTTCATCATCATCATGTTTTAAGCCCACTACAAAGACGAAGGCTTCTCCCTCTGTTCTCCTATTACCCCTGTGCTGGGCCAACCGATGCCAACTTGCACCTGCGATTTTCCTGATTTCATCACCCAACTTAATTTGTTCCATCCTCGACTGCACTTCACTTATCTTGGCAGCCATTTTGTAACCCTAACGGTCCACCGGTGATCTATTCTACGCATTGCAGGTCCTGCCCAACTTCATTTTTTTCTCTTAATGTCAATTACAATATCGGCTATCCCTGTTCGCACTCTGATCCACACCGTTTTCTTCCTCTCTCTTAATCCACACCTAACATTTTTTTCATTCCATCGCTCTTTGCGCGCTCCTTAACTTGTTCTCCGGCTTCTTTGCCAACTTCGAAGTTTACCCACCGTAGTTGCTCTAAGGCTATGGTGTTGGGCTGCGGAGCACGAGGTCGCGGCATCGAATCCCGGCCATGGCGGCCGCATTTCGATGGGGGCGAAATGCGAAAACAACCGTGTACTTAGATTTAGGTGCACTTTAAAGATCCCCAGGTGGTCGAAATATCCGGAGTCCTCCACTACGGCATGCCCCATATTCAGAAAGTGGTTTTGGCGCGTAAAATCCCGTAATTAACTTCGAAGTTTCTGCCCAATATGTTAGCACCGGTAGAATGCATTTATTGTACACCTTTGTTTTCAATGATAGTGGTAATCTTCAAGTCAGGATCTGGAAATGTCTGCCGTATGTACTTCAAACCATTTTTATTCTTCCGCAAATTTCGGTATCTTGATCAAAACGTTTATTTAGCTCTAATTGGAACACACAGCCTGTATTTATTTCATAGGTATCCGGCACCTTCATTGTGCTTCTTCAGTTTTCTCCGGTCATGTTTTTGGCTATTTGTTTTATGACGCAATCAATAAATATTTCAGTAGCTGTTAATTATTCTGTCTCGGTGACCGCCGCACATGGAGTATTTATATTGGGCATCGTTCCTTTCAAACAGCACCAGATACATTTTTATAGGCTTTGTATATCAATGTAGATAACTACGGTCCGCAAAGAACTTTCAGTTGGGTGCTTATAGATTTTCTTTTTGTCAACCGAACAGCGAGCCTGCTTTCTCCTCTCGTGTGCTATAGTGCTCATGTGTGTATCTGTTTTCACACAAGATGGTCGTGCGATTTCTATCTTCAAACATAATTTCTTTTTCGGCCCCAGCGTTACATGGCGTCCTTTCTATCTCCCCTTGCCCCTTCCCCAGTGCAGGGTAGCAAACTGGATATCTACCGGTAAACCTCCGTGCCTTTCTCATCTCTTATCTCTCTCTCTCTCTTTACTGGCATCCCCACGCAATTTTGGCTGGATTTATTTCAATGCATTCCCTTTGTCCCACCACTCACAAACACATGTGACAATTATTTGATCTTTTCAGGCTTTTCCAGGCTGAGTCTCGCCTATCAGAGTGCGCAAATCCGCGAAAAGGTCCAACGCCTCTTTCACGTGTTTCTTTTTGGATACGTATGCAGGGCAAGAAGATGATGTCATGAACTACCGACATGCCCTGAAGTCAATTTATTTTCTTTGTTACTGTGCTGCTGCTTCCCAACTGCCGTCCTATAGCAAAACCCGCAGCCGATGACGCTTCCTGTCATGGACTATCAGAGACCATAGCGATACAGTGTAACTATATTTGTTTGCACCAAGATTCTTCCTCATGCCACAAGGTGCTTATTTACATTTAACCACGACACCCGCTTCTCGATCAACCTTGCAATGCTACGTGCCTCCCAGCCGCTTCTATCTCAGGGTCCATGCTATGTATAACATCCAGGGACTACTGACCCCACAAAAGTGGTACTCTAAAGGCATTGTAATGTAAAAGCAATTGCTTCCCTACTGCAAAAACTCCGTATTCTCCATAACTCCTATATCCAATAACATCATATGACATATAGTAAAAACAGGTAATCCTGTGTCATCTTATATGTTTCAATAGAATAATTGGATATGGGACATATTGATTTTTCAACAGGGCAGGTTAGTCGGGCAAACGTCATCATTATTGATGGCCGGTATTTACGCATAACTTCTAAAAATAGACGAGTCGTTGAGTTCATAAGGATTCTGCCGCAGAAGCCAAACATGAGCCGGCTTACAGGAGCATGGCAACGCCACAGTACAAGTGGCATAATTCTGTTATCAAGTCGTACACTCTGGCTCAACTTTATGTATCGCACATTGCATGAAGGGGCGTGAAAAATTATTTGGCCATCCTAAATCCTTTCATTAATGAAAACCGCCAATAGAAAATCTCTCCCGCCAGCGAAGCTCCATACGCACATTCTGTATAAACATTGCAGTTTCCATGTTCACTTTTAGACAGCATCAATTTTAGACCGAAGGCCTTATTCGGGTCTTTTGAGACTCCACTACGAAGCCTCGTGAAACGCGAATGCCAAATATAATGCTTATTCACAAGTTTACTTTTTTAGTAGTCACTGGCGCTTCTGCACGGCTCTTCCACGTGGGCACTTTATTTTGTTTTTCTTTGTTGAAGCGGAAATAGTGTGCACGTCCTAGGCGTCGTCGCCTTCGCTTTCATCGCGCCGATTTCATTCCTCCACCGCTGGCATAAATGAATCAGGCGCACGCGCTTGTCCTTTTACGTACCTATGCTACGCAATGTGACACACACGGTGACTATGTCGAAGAGCAAGTTCGCATTGGCACGATGGAAGTATATGTGCAATTATCACCTAGTGTCGCGCCGCAAACATGCATTGCTATCTGGATGAGGAACTTGCATGCCGGCCTTCCTCAAATTGTGTTGGCCCAGGAGCATTGTTAGATAGTAAAGAACACTGTGTGTATTATGAAACAGCCATAATTCTATAGCAAGCTCTCCCGGTGGCAATTATCTTTAATGGTTCGCTGAAGCAAATCGCAATAAAAACTGCTGACCGACAATGTATTAAAACGTATTCAATAATTTCGAGTTTTTCACGTAAAAGAACTGTCGTTCGTCAAGGGAAATTTTTTTTCCTGGAGCTATGTTTAACATGTAATGCGTTTTAGTGCAGGTTAAAGAAGAACAACCGAGGCGACGAGCACTTTTTTTCATCCTCTTCAGTATGTTTTCTCCTGAGCCTCCCGAATACATTAGACGGTAAAATGTTGCTGGGAGCATAAAATAATAACAATGTCTTTGTCAGCTGTAAACATTTTAATGAAGAGATAATGAAATGAAGAGATAAAGTCGAAATGCAGGCCAGTGGTTTGAAGAAAAGCAAGCTGCTCATAGCTTACAGGAAGCCAAAAATCTTTATTAGTTCGTCTTCAACAATCGAAGCTTACGATGTTGAGTCCATTTGGTTACCCATGGCTTTTCCCGAAAATACTTTGGCAGTGCATATCAATGGACGCAGGAAGCTAGGAAGGTTATAAAATTATATAGTGCTCTCCTGCGGTGACAGCTTGTATGGAATGCCTTCATATCAAAGTATCGCCTTCGCCACACGAATTACCCATGATTTGCTTAGCGCATGCCGAAATATAAAAGCGGCGCGCCTCTGTATCGAACTGAAGGCTCCGGAACATTAGGTTTAATGAACGACGCGAAGTAGGGTGCTTTATTGCAAATGTGTGTTGTAATGCGATGCAATTATATGGACATTCCAGGCACATTTCTGCCATTGACGTCGGTGTCGGAAACACCGTGATGTGCTGTATGAAGTCCAAGGGCGATAATATCGTCGCGGCGTGTCCTATGGTGTACGTGCGAGTGAAAGCGTGTGTGTGTGTGGGGGGGGGGGGGGGGACCCAACGATGGTGGCTCAATCTTGCGCTCGCTACGGAGGAAAGCGTGGAGCAAACGGGCTGTTTTTTTTTTGTCATGCACGTGGCGCGGGGGGACGAGAGGGAGGGGGCTGTTCTACTCCGGATGCTACTGCGTATGGCGCGGCCGTGCGAGCCGCCGCGGTCCTATATTGAAAGCAATTTCGGATGAGTACAGAGTGTAGGTGCTACGATGGCTAATAACTTCGTGTGCGCTCTGTTCTCGCCGTTGAGTTCGCTCTGAAGGGAGAGGTAGCACGAAGGTAAATTCGCTCAAGCATTCTCCCTGCAACGTTTTGATAGCGAGTGTGCGTGGCCATCGAGTAAATTGCGTTCATATTTGCTTGTGCTGGCGGGACACCATGCTTGCTAATTTTGTTAGTAAGCAAGTGTTGACACGTTTATACGGCCTATAAGACTACTATCCTTACTACTGTCTTATCCCAATCAATGCTACGCCTCTCGCGCGAAACTGTGAGCTTCTTTTTTTCTCTTGCGCTTCGTTATAAATGTTGACTGCGAAAATTAATCGCGAACAGGTACGTTCATCAGAAGTAAACCAAGACAGATGCATTCTTATTATGAAACTTATCCCTGTACTAATTCTTCGACAGTTGCACTAAAGAGGAAGTGGAGACACGTTGACAGAAAAAATGGTTCCTTTAACAACTACGCATTTTTAATTTGGTCTAGATGTATTTTGTGCACCTCTGCGGTTTACGCTTGACAAGCATTGCGTGCCTTCCTGATAGCCATCTCACCAACGTACACAGATAAACCTAAAGGCCACATTTAGTACTTACCCTTTCAATGAACTTCATAAAATATGAATAAATGCGTTTTTGGGAACTACTTACCAATTATGATGCTCTTGGCTGCATTTCTGGGAATGCTAACTATGCTCAGAATTCAAATAGATTTATGATTTACACATTCATCAATTTTGAGTATAAAAATGAATTTGCTAGAAGATCGGTGCGTCTTGCTTACAATTACAACTCCGGAAAAATAACAGCAACCATAATTCTCTAAAAAGCTGCTAATAAAAAAATACAAAACAGGAGCTGCGTATATCAGCAACATTCATTCGGACAAGATGCGGTAAGTAATATTAATATATATACAAGATACATATTTACGCAAAAGTACGTGACGAGCAATAACTGTATGCAACTTATGGACTCGCCACCTCTAGTTGCTCTCTTTTATGTGAAAACTTTGCATAAGGTACTGGGATCGATAGGACGTAATGGTTTCTATGAATCCTATTTTTTTTGTTTATGCCTCTGAAATATTTTTGCTGATAATATCATTAACATGCGCTCACGTTCTATCGTGACCGTGTCGTGTGGGCCAGAACAAAGACATCGAAGCCCCAGTACAGAAAGCCTATCGGTAAGAACACTCGGTTCATTTTGTTTTTGGCCTTTAGAGTGCCTTCCATTGTGGCTTCAACTGGCTTGACTTCAGCCTTTCAGAGAGGCTGTCACAGACAGGTATCCAGAATGTACACGACTGCTTCCTGTAAGGCACTCCCTGCACTGGAAAAAAAAATGTTGCGCCAGTGTGCCTTCATCTTTATTCCAAGTTTACACTAGTCGCCATCCAAGCACGAGCTGGTGCGAGAGCTCCACTCTTTTTCAAATGCACACTTTTTTATGTTGAACGTTCCTTCCCATCCAATTTGCATAAAACTACCCCTTTACGCTGCAGCAGTCATGGAGGTCTGGTGTTGGAATCGATTGCATTAATGCTGCTTTTATGATGAGGGACGACAACCTTTATTCCGGCCGATATGGACAAAGCTACTTGGTTTATTCACACTACTTGATTTCTTTGTTATTCTGAAGTGAAGAGTATTATCCTAATGCAGTAATGTGCTGAAGCGGCAAGCGTTTTGTCAGTAGCGCAAAGTGGTCCTTACTCACCTTCTTTCACTTACGAATCAATGTGTTGTACACAGGGAGGAAATCACGCAAAGAACGTCGCGTTCACGCTGGGCCCCGCTTAACACTCGTCCGCGCCGATGCTTTAGGCAGTAACATTTGTTTAGATGCTAAGAATTTCTGTGCTTACCCTATTAAAAAACTGTCCGCCCCTCCATCATGTAAGACGATCGCTTTCAAGATAGAGCCCGAAGCAGCGAGCGACTTCATCTTCGTGCTGCCTTCCGCCTCAACAGGAACGCAGCGGCGAGAAAAGAGCGCTCACGGAACTTTCAGCACGCGCTGCACTCTTGCTCATTTCGCAGATCGCTCTTAAGATCGGTACCGCGCGCATCTCTACAACGCTAAGTAAGCAGCGACAACACAGCGCACCAAGCTAACAGTAGTCAGCACTCTTTGTTGGCGTCGCGGATCGCTTTCAAGGTACAGTCCGCGCCACCGTGATATACGCAGCCGGCGGCGGAGTACGTCTGGTCACGGTTCATAATAGTTTGACGCGGATCAGCTTATGATGTTGGAAACTTCATCAGCGCACCTGACGCTGCCGCCTGCAGTACTTTGTTTGCGTCATCAGTGCAGCTCACATCTCTGTCTGTACCGGTTCGTGCCACCACAGCGCTCACGCTAGTACTGACCAGGTCAAGTTTATTACCACTGGTATTGACACTGGACTGCGCTGAGATGAGCAAGATTGCGCAATGCTTACGCACGCTTATGCAACTCCCAGAGGTCTTTCTGCGCGATTTTTTTTTATTCTTTGCTCATTTTAGCAATACCCTCAGTGACAAAAGCACTATAAACGAGAGTGGTTATATCTGTTTGAGAACTGTAATATAACTAGAACAGTACTGCAAAAAAAAAAATGGTTGCATATACGAAGAACGTGAAGGTTGCACTACTTGAGTGTACAATCTTTTCTGGTGCCATTCTTAAACCATGATGTCCGAAGAATGCGAGAACCGTGACGGAGATGACGGTGTGGCCAGGGGAGACAAAAAAGTATCTTATAGGTAAGGGATCCAAAAGAACACAGCAAAACATTAGGTGCTTGAAGAGAAATATCAGAGGGTGCAAACATAGAGATTAAGAAAGAGAAGTTCATTGGGGAGTGGGCATGCATGCAATTTAGGGTGCAGAAAATGTAACTAAAGGCGCCTTAGAGTGCCATCCTTTAAAACGAAAGGAGAACCCTAGCGGACAGGCCGCAAGAAAACCGCGCCAAGGAGGCAAATGTGACCATATACAGGCAAACAGTAATAAAAGCCATTGGCGGTTTAGCAGTAAGAGCAAGAGAAATGCCTTAGCGTTACGTCGCGCCTTTTTGAGGTCCGTGATCTATGATTTAAACCATGTTCCTTACATTGCAATGCGTTTTTCAGGAGCTCACTCTCGGCATACGTCCTGCCTCTTCGAGGAGTGAAGTGTTACGGTGGTCCGGGTCAGACCACTGTCAGATGCAATATATATATATATATATATATATATATATATATATATATATATATATAGATTGTAAGGAAGATAACAAACGTGCGCACAGAGTCAGCAGCATCGGCAGCATCGAGCGCGCAGCAGAGGCTGGAGCTCGGTAACTGCTCGGTGCATCTTAGAAGCCGCCGTCGCTACGAACTCCAATAAATCTCCTTTATAAGTGGTGGAGCCGTGCGGGCTAACGTTCCATTCTACCATCCTGGAACTCCGTTCTCGGACACTACCCTCCGCCATGCCGGACGCCGGCCAACAGACTCTTCCATCGCCACCCATCCCTTGCGCTGGCACCGTTCGCCAGCGGGAGCCTCCTATCTTCAGTGGAACCGACGACAACGACTTTGAAGAGTGGCTGTCGTCCTACAAACGGAGGAGCGTGCACAACAAATGGAATGACTCGGACACACTGGCTTACGTATCATTCTACCTCGCCGGCGTGGCCAGTCTCTGGTTCAGAAATCACGAGAGGGATATCCGAACGTGCTCGGCGTTCAAGACGTCAATTACAGAAGTATTTGACCGACCCGCTGTCAGGAAACTCCGAGCCGAGCAGCGTTTGCGCACACGCACTCAGGACGCGGGTGAGACATTCACCAGGTATATGGAAGACGTTCTAGATTTCTGCAGGCACGTGAACGCTGCCATGACGGACGCGGAAAAGATCAAACACGTCATGAAGGCAATCGATGAGGACGCGTTCCAGTTGCTTCTGGCCAAGGACCCGCGCACTGTTGGCGACGTCATCAGCTTGTGCCAGAGCTATGATGACTTACGTAAGAAGCGAGCTCTGACAAGGCGACATCCTACACCGAATGCGGCGTCCCTCTGCAGCCTGACCACCGACCCAGAACAAGCCTCCCTGATGACCCAAATCAAGGATTTCGTCCGCGAAGAAGTCACACGACAGCTATCTCTGGTGTCCGTCACTCAGGAGTCTGCCAGAACTTTGCCGTCTCATCTCCGTAACGTGATCCACGAATAGGTCGCGGAAACGCTGCCCGGCTGTTCACCAGCAGGATGTCGTGACTACACCAGTCACTTATGCTACAGTTGCTGCAATGGCACCTCGCACTGTGCCCATGCGTCACTTCCAGCAGCCTGTGCACCACCCTCCCCAACCCGTCCACTGGACCACCACTGCCGTCGCTAACCCGTGGCATACGCCGGACAATCGCCCTATATGCTTCGCATGTAGGTATCCCGGTCATGTCGCAAGGTTCTGCCGCCGTCGATAGCAGGCGTTCGATGACGATGGCCGAGCGCCCTATGTGCCGCCTGATTCAAATGCGCCTTACGGACCCTTCGATCCATCACCAGCTCGCTCCCAGACTGATCGCCGTCCTCGCTTCGGACGCCTCCGATCACCCACCTCACGTCACCGATCGCTTACCCCTATGCGTCGACGACCCGTCTCTAACGAAGAGGGAAACTAGACGACGCAGATCTTGAGGCAAGAACTGTGCAAGTGTCTACATGCGGAAGTCCTCCGCCTTTACCTGCCAATGTCATTGATGTGTTTATCGAAGATGTCGCTACAGTCACCCTCGTTGATACCGGTGCCGCTATTTCAGTTATGGATGTGAGGTTTTGCCGTTCGCTTCGTAAAGTGACGACGTC
Source organism: Dermacentor albipictus (assembly GCF_038994185.2). Classification (NCBI taxonomy): domain Eukaryota; kingdom Metazoa; phylum Arthropoda; class Arachnida; order Ixodida; family Ixodidae; genus Dermacentor; species Dermacentor albipictus. The sequence goes on along the minus strand of NC_091824.1, from coordinate 97,054,533 downwards.
TCTGTCTGGATTGTCGCTTCGAACGGCGAGTGCTCAACCCACTTGCTCTACCACTGCTTGTACTGCCCGTGTGACCATACAGGACGTTTTGTACACAATTGAATTAATAATTCTTTCATCATACTCCCATGCCGTTATTCTGGGATGGGATTTTCTCTCGCGCCACAATGCCATCATGAATTGCGCTCGGGCTGAGATTGAACTTTTCCACCTTGGTGACGTGGCCTCCGTCGATGCTCATGCTGCCGCTAGAGTTGTCGTGAAAGAAGACACCTGTATTCCCCCGTGCTTTTCAGCATTCGTACCAGTCTTCTGTAGTACCATATCCGACGGGACGGTCTTCTCCATGCCCTCTCCTCACTTTGTTACCCGGAAAGCGCTTTCTTTGCCCTTTGCAGCTCTTGACCTTGCCGCCGGTGTCAGCACGATGCCCATTTACAATCATCTTTCATCGCCGCTATCACTGCTCCGCCGCGAATGCCTTGGTTACGTCGAGTCGGTCGATTCGACACGAGTTGTCTCCGTCCTCGACGAAGTGCCTTTTACAGCCGTCCAGGAACTGAGTGCCCTCTCCTACCCGACTCAACATGGACTCGTGTGTTCAGCCCATTCATCACCGAAGATCTGACGCATTCGCAGTGATCTCAACTTCTCGCAATCCTTCAGCACTTCCGCCGTTCTTTCGACGTTGCACAAACATCTCTTGGCCGTGCATCGACGGTCGAGCATTACAGACCAGGTGGATGACATGCTCCGTCAAGGCGTCATCCAACCTTCCGAAAGTCCATAGGCCTCTACCGTGGTCCTAATCATAAAAAATACGGTTCTATGAGCTTCTGTATTGATTTTCGATGGCTTAACAAGATCACGCTGAAGGACGTCTACCCATTACCATGCATCGGGGATGCTCTGGACTGTTTGCAGGGAGCCGAGTTCTTTTCTTCGCTGGATTTGCGGTCAGGCAACTCGAAGGTTCCGACGACAGAGGCCGATCGCCCGAAAATTGCCTTTGTTACACCAGACGGCTTGTATGAATTCACCGTCATGCCTTTCGGACTTTGCAACGCACCTGCTACGCTCGAAAGAATGATGGATGATGTTCTGCGTGGCCTCAAATGGAAAATCTGTCTTCGCTATCTTGACAACATTGTGGTGTTCGCCCCTGATTTCGCAACGCACCTACTCCACCTCCAGCGCGTACTCACTTGCTTTACCAACGCTGGGTTGCAAATTAACCTGAAGAAGACTTAGTGTGGATTTGCTGTTGGTCAGCTCACAATTTTAGGCCATGTCGTGCAAAAGGAGGGCATTCGCCCCGATCCCGAGAAACCGCGTGCTGTTACTGCATTTTCAAATCCTACCACTATGAAAGAGCTACGCAGTTTTATCGGCCTCAGCTCTTACTGCCAGCGATTCGTTCGAAACTTTGCGGCAATTATGTCGCCTCTCAGCCAGCTGCTTGGTGGCGCTAGAGATCTCTCATCATGGTCTCCAGCGTGTGACAACGCCTTCACGACCTTGCGCCGTCTTCTCACGACGCCACCCATTCTTCGCCATTTTGACCCTCAAGCGCCAATCGAAATCCATACCGATGCAAGCGGTGTAGGTCTTGGCGCTGTTTTGGCACAGCGTCAACCTGGCCAAACAGAATACATCGTAGAATACGCGAGTCGCACGTCAACCAAAGCGGAGACCAATTACAGCGGTACAGAAAAGGAGTGTTTGGCCATTGTGTGGGCGCTTGGCAAGTTTCGCCCATATTTATACAGCCGATCGTTTGACGTAGTGACCGACCACCACGCACTAGGTTGGCTGTCGACCCTCAAAGATCCATCAGACCGCCTTGCCCGCTGGGCATTGCGAATCCAGGAATATGGTGGTGGTAACAATTATATTGAGATTCTCCCGAGTCCTAGGATGTCCCCTCACGTGGAGCGACCCTATCGGCCTAGGCAACGAGGGCTTTTTGTAGTTTTTCATGCGGCGTTCTGAGCAGCTCCTCCCACATCTGTTGTAAGGGAGCTGGCAGGAGCGACCAGGGAGGGGGTAAGCCTTCGCAAACCCAAAGAATGTGATTTTGGGTAGCCAATGTTTGATTTGTGCAGTTTTGACATCTTGGGTTCCATTGCCCGTTGGTAATTATGGCCAGCCAATGTGGGCTGGGGAATGACTTAGTTTGGATTGAGGCTTGCGCTCGCGTGAGGCTTGCGTTTGGAAGCGGGTAGATTCGCCTTTTTTGCTTGTAGTAGTTTGTTATCTCCTGGTATGTCGTCGATGCCTCACGCATGGGATCCGTGTCTGAGGGGCACACCTCCCGGTTGATTAGACCTTGAGCTACCGAGTGCGCCTCTACATTCCCTTGATTCCCCGAATGGGCAGGGACCCATACGAGTTCAACAGTATTTTCATTTGTAAAGTCGTGCTGCACAGACGCCTATGCTGTCTCTCGAAAAGCTGACTATTGCCCTTTTTGAGTCGCTTATGATAGTTTGCACGGAGGGATTCATGATGGCCAAAGCAATAGCAGTCTCTTCCGCATCCACGGTGGACGCTGTTTTTATGGTCGCGGCGTTGAGGACACTTCCGTCTGCGGTAACGACGCTCACTACGTATGTTTTGTGGTTGTGCTTTGCTGCATCGACATAAGCGGTGTGCTGGTTCTCTTGTACCGTCCTTGAAGGGCCTTGGCTCTGGCAGACCGTTCTTGTCGTGTCTCCCAGGGAGCATGTTCTTGGGTAACGGTTTTATAACCAAACGCATTTGACCGCACCGAGTAATGTTGTTCTTCCTGCTGAATTCATAACAGGATTCAGCCCGAGTTTACTTAGAATGACTCTGCCAGTTGCGGTGCTGGGGAGTCATTCACGTTGGGCTGTTTTATGGGCCTCCACGAGTTCGTCTAGGGTATTATACATACGTAGCTCAAGTAATCGTTCAATGTTGGCATACATACGCGTGGGTTACCGTTCCGGGCGAAAGCACTCCGACGCTGACGCGCTATCCCGAACGCCAGTCACTACTCCTCCTGCGAGTGCACATTATCCTCTCTGGACATTGCTGCTGCACAGCGTAATCATCCCTGGACTGAATCTGTGCTCGACCTTCTCTTGGATACGTGGAAAGTTTCGGCATCACGTACGCTTCGGCGCCAAGTTCCCCATTTTGCGATTCGAGAGCAGCTACTATATCGACGCAACTATGCCCCAGAGGGACGCGCCTGGTTACTCGTAATTTCGAGAATCTTGCGATCAGAGCTCTGCTCTTCGTTCCACGTCGACCCTCAGTGTGGCCACGCGGGAGTCTTAAATATCTACGAAAGACTTTGACACCGCGATTACTGGTGGGGAATGTACAATTTCGTTCGAAAGTTGGTCCGCTCTTGTCATGAGTGCGAACGCCGCAAAGTGCCACCGCAAAACTCCGCCGGTGAACTCCAGCCTTTACAACGCCCATCCCGACCCTTTGATCGCGTGGGCATAGATCTCTACAGGCCACTTCCGCTGACTCCTACCGGCAACAGGCGGATAATAGTTGCGGTAGACCACTTAAGCCGTTATGCGGAGACTGCTGCTCAACCAAATGCTACAGCGCAGGAGGTCGCCAATTTCATACTTCGCCGTTTTCTCCTTCGGGATGGAGGTCCACGTGAACTTTTAAGCGACAGAGGCCACGCCTTCTTATCTGAAGTCATCGAACAGCATCTTTCTGAATTCGCTATTGTTCATCGTCAATGCACTGCTTATCACCACAGACTAACGGTACCACGGAACGCTTAATTCGAAATCTTGGTGACATGCTCGCCATGTATGTCGCACCTAATCACTGTAATTGGAACCTAGTTCTTCCGTTTGTCACCTACGCCTACAACACCGCGACTCAGGTCACTACCGGATTCTCGCCCTCTTACCTTCTTTACTGCCCTCATCCTTCGCACACCATTGACACCATTCTGCCCTACCAGCCCGACCCATCCAAATGCCTGACGATCTCGGAAGCTGCCAGACACGCCGGGGAATGTCGCCAGCTGGCCCGCCGATTCACCTCGGACGACCAGAATCGTCAAAAAGCCGTTCACGATGCCCAGAACTTAACTCCCACTTTTCTCCCGGGTGCGCTCGTCTGGTTGTTACTGCCACACGGCACGCCTGGGCTCGCTTCAAAACTTCTTCCGAAGTACGAACGGGCATACCGGGTTCTCGAGCAAACATCACCCTTTAATTACCTGATTGAGCCGCTAACGCCGCCATCGGACATGCGACGTCGTACCCGCGAAGTAGTTCATGTTCAGCCTCTCAAGCCATACCCCCATTCTACCATCCTTTCCGAAAACTAAGTCACCAGGATGGCTCCTTTATTTCGGCGGGGCCATTGTAAGGAAGATAACGAACGTGCGCACTGGGTCAGCAGCATCGGCAGCATCAAGCGCGCAGCCGAGGCTCGAGCTCGGGTACTGCTCGGTGCATCCTGGAAGCGGCGGTCGCTACGAACCCCAATAAATCTCCTTTATAATATATATATATATATATATATATATATATATATATATATATATATATATATATAGGGTGCACCCCCCTATCGTGCTCCAATATTATTTTAATCTGTGCAAAAGTGATATTGTTCGCTATCACTTGGGGATACTCAGACCATTATTTTACATTCTGCCTAATTACGTAATTAGTCTTAACTGAATAACCAACTCCTCAAATATAGTAGTTAGACTAGAGATGTCGACGAGAAAATAGCGGAGCAACATGCGAAACTCCTGATACAGCTTTCTTTTATACTATATGTGCTGCATGAAAGTTTTTTTCCGAGCGTGAAAGAAGCCCGCGAATACACGCAAAATTTTCGCGACACTGGCCCCTGGAGGCCCCCCACTGTAAAAAAAGTGATAAAGTAAAGAAAGAAAGAGAGTTAATTAAGTGTTGGCGTTTTGCGTGTCAAATTCTCGACTTTCTGTTCCGTCATTCATATTTATTGTTGGCGTCTACCTGTCGATAAGAACATTTTGTTCCTCGAAGGCTGCGTCCTTTCATACAGGGAAATATCTAAATTTTGTACCGGAGTGGGGGTGTGCAAGTATGAAATGAGAATAATGTTTTATAAGAAATTCGGCATTGCTTTCTGTAGATACGACATGTCGAAGGTGTACAAACCCGTTGTGTTGTGTGTGCCTCCTCAAGGTCGCAAAGAATACACAGTTGTTCTGATTATGTTTGAATGCAATTAGCATTCTTTCGGAACTTCATCTTTGAGGTATATTTGTTTGTTTGTTCATATCTAGCCTCTTTCACGTACCCAGTGATTTAAGTTGTCTAGTAGCTAGATGCTAGGTATGTGCTGGGCTGCTGTCTCGCCCAGCAGACAACAGGAGCCGCTGAGTATGTGCCCAAATGTGTGAATTGCTTCTGCTTGCTCCCTGGCCTTGTATACTACTTTGGTCACTGAGTACGTGCCCAAACAAGTCACTTCGGCAGTGCGTATATAATACAAGTGCCCACCCACTCACGACCAATCCCTCAGAATGAATGTGTAGAGAGCCTTTCAAGGCGTACGGCGCCTTACCTATATACAGCGATGGAGCCCTCTCCACGTCGTACGCAGCTAGATTCCGCAGCGCGTTCAGAGGGAAATGCGCGTGAGGGTTTCAGCAGCAGCGCACCCTGTTAGAGCATTGCACGGACCCGGGCCGGCCCAAAAACCCGAGCCCTGGCCGGCACGCGGGCTGGTCTCGGGTTCGGTAAGCAATCTCTATGTGTATCAGTGAAAGCTGATGACAGTCAAAGCTCTCAGACGAAACGCAAAGTGCCTTAACTGCCATAACATCTTCAGAGAGCGAAATGGTCGTCATTTTTTTTGCATGACGAGTCTGGCGTCGTTGATCGTTCGGAGGTGCCCGGACTGGCGATGGTCTTTTTCGTTCAGCATCGCGGGAACGTTCTTCGTCGGTGGTCGTTTCGCGCCGGCGCCGTTTACATTCTCTTTGCTGTTTCCGTTGGCGCTCCTCGTACGCGTGTTGCTCTTCAGGTGTACGAACTGTATGTGTCCGGCCCTTCGATAATGCAGCTGCGTTTAGCACCGTTACCTCTCCTGCTGATATACTGCGATAACCTTGACGTCATGCTATTGCTCACGGTGAGCGTTCTAATCGGTTCCGCATTTTGACAACTGCGCCACCGCACTGCACCCGTATGGGTTTGTTAGAACTCGCCGAGTCCGTTTATGCTGCCGGACGCCGAAAAAACTATGGAATGTTAGTCATATACAGCTTTCGCTGTAAAAAAGAAATTCACGACGATGCTGACTTTACTTAAGTCGCGGAGTAGGAGTGATGAAATTGATTTTTTGCGAAATGACGGGAAAATCATATCTGCGAAAATCCGCATTGCTGAGGAAGTTTCACGGAATCGCAAAGCCGTCATTCGCCTGAGTGCAAGAACAGTAACGAATGCTGTGAAGATTACGAAACTAACAAACGGTAAGGTGAATCATTTCCCTAATAATGCACACCGACCTATGGCGACATCAGAGGTAGTAGACGATGTAACCCGTTGCGGAACTCCACTGGATATGGCGTGGCGAAGCTGAGTCCAAGGTCATGGCCTCGATATTGACCATGGCGAACCGCAGGGCGGGTTGTTAGAATGCTCATATATCGTGCTTTTAGTTCACTTTAAAAAAAGCTCAAGTCGTAAGAAAAATTTCAGAATTTCCAACTATAGCGTGCCTCATAATCAGGTCGGGGTTTTGGCACGTAATTTTATAGAACTTTTAGAAGAGTAGCAATGATGCCACAAAAACGGAGTAATAGCTAATGATATGTGCATTATGTGCAATAATCTGGACAGCGTGACTGCGCTTTGCATTTGTCGACTCTTCAATCCACGTCACCCCCTACTCATGATTATAGAAGAATAAACTTAAGCGCCCCCATTACATTAAAAGCATGCCGTCTCAGAGAAACTTCATATAATGCCGAGCCATCTCTCTCCCGGAGTATAGCTTCGGTGCAGTAAAGTTTAGCGTGGCAAAATTACTTCAAAATTTCGATAGTTTTAATTACTTTGAGTTCTTTTTGCTTGAAGACTAATCTAACAATCGCTGTTTCTAACCTTCCTGCCCCTCGCTGAGATTAAATTGCACGCCGGCAACTGTTGACTTTATATAGGCAATATTGAAAAATGGCGGTTGGGAAACGCAGGGTTTTTTATAACTGCAGGCGCGACAACACAGACAATCATTTCTTTGTATCAACGCACAATGCCAGCCCTATGACACCTTGTCTACTGAACAAAGGCCTCTTCGCAGATCCAAGCGATATGGTGACATGCATGTGCAGATGCCGCATTATTGTTCGTTTCAATGTACAAAAAATAAACTTCATAGACGCCTTCTCTTTTTACATAGCTTTAATTCCTACGTCAAGCCATCAAGCGCACATTGCGTGCCGATGGCAAATCGAAAGCCATTGTTCGAGGACACAACGCCAACCCTGAAAATATCTGTGAAGACAATGGGAATGAAAGGCGACTCGTATATATATATATATATATATATATATATATATATATATATATATATATATATATATATATATATATATATATATATATATATATATATATATATATATATATATATATATATATATACAGAGTGTTTATACCATGCCATTATAAGTTGCCTATTGCGTAAAACTATAAATATTTGGAGGGTATATCGACCACTTCGAAAAATGCGCTCATTACTTTTTCATTCTATTAATTATGGAAGCTTTTGAGCTCTTTGGAATCAATAAGGAATTGAAGTGGGAGTGACGTTCACAAGGAGGCATTTCTGGGAAATTAATAGTTTAAAATGACTAAATTATTGCTCATATATTTTACTCACTCATGCCCACCAAAATGGCGTATACGAACCTTTATTATTTCAGTATCTGTTTGTCGAAGAGGAGAGAAGTAGCTCAAAATAGCAACACCTTGGATGTTGCGAAAAATTGTACCCCCTTCGGGTAGCAGATGCAGTGCTTTCCCCCTCAGACGTACAATGCCACGTTACAATTCGAATATCAAAGAAAAAAGTGCAAAGGTATTGAGAGAAAAAAATTAAACTTGGTAATTTCATTTACAAAATTTCTTCCTCACTACAACATAACGTAGTAGCTTGTCTTGCGTCATGTATGTATAATAAGGACTACAATGATTTCTAGCAGGAGTTGGATAACTTAGGGTCAGGAAATTTCGCTTATACGGGCGCGGAACACGAGCGCTGTCTTCCCGTAGTGCTGTTCTCTGCGCTGTTTGTTCACTATGTTCATGTTAAGCCAACTATCCCGAATTAGCACTCTTCTCCGAAATTGTGACAGCAAACGCGCTAAGAGTCCGCTTGACGTGGGCCTAACTTTCTTTCTAGCCGAAAGTAAAGAGAGTCTGCGAAGAAATTAGACAAAAAATGGTAATGCATTTACAGCGCACATCTTCGAATCTATGTAAAACGAAGCTTTAGTGACGCGGTTTGTTAACTGCTATGCAACTGGTGTCGATGCGTACAATTCTGTGTAGTTGCATCCTCTGTAATAAATAGCTCATTAAACGTTTATGCTTACAACCACAATGAACATAACTTTAATGTCATTAAATTTTTATTTTTATGTACTACAGCCCTCACAAGCTACGTTTAAATGAAAAAAACGAATAAGGTGGATGCAGTGTGAGACGTCTCCGAAGCGATGTCACGAGGACGAAGTAGATTTACGATGCGTGTTGAGGAAAAATTACAGATGTATAGACAGAGAACCACGACACATAGCAAGAAATAGTACAAGATGATGTACTTTTTTGTGCCGGAGTTGCATCTATTCTGAAGACTTGAACTTGAATGGAAACACACCCAGTGGCAGACACCGAAAGGCTAAACCAAAGAAACTAAAGTAAGTCAGATAATCCCTTGCATACAGCGTTCCATTTTATTAAGAGGTTGATATCCTTTAGAGCCATCTATGTGCCCAAATTAGACGTTGAATTTCTGTGCTGTAAATTGTTTTATTTTTTATTACGCAGAAAATAGGTACGCTTACTGGCACCTTGCCGATCAGCATTCACTAACTTTATAAGCTAGTTTGCTGGTACTTTCAGGTGGAATTCAGGTGGAATTAGATTCACTCTACCCATGCTCATGCTGGCAACTGCTAAACAGAAATGCCGCCATTGTCCGTTGGCCGCACATTCGTATCCAGATGGGTGGCCAATTCGACAGAGCGACACCAATGTGTTCCAAACGATCGAAGAAGCGAAAGAGGTGCTCACAGCGTATACTCTCCACCCAAAGCGCAGATGTCAAACGTCCCCGTATCTGTTATTTGTCTCACCTCCGCATGTCTTCATATTTGAGCATCGCTTTTATATCTGTCTGTTGCCTTTTGTTCAGTTCTCAGTTCTCCCGCCGCTACCTTAAGACAACAAAAAATAATGAAAAATAGCAAGGAAAATCACAGAAGTGCTGAACAAAACATTCTGGATATGTTTCGTCTATTGGGCAAACACTCATAAAAACGACGAAAACAACAAAACCTTATCACTTTCGTACTCTAAGCTGCAGTCGCGTCTTGCGACCGAAGTACAGCTTTGAAACGTGACATTGAAGCTGATGCTTTCCGCTCCGAGCACCGCACTGTGACTAATGCGAACTCCAGGGAGGTCGCCCGCTCCCGAAGTTCCCCTATTTTTACTTTTCCACCCTTGAAATCGATGCGACGTGCTTTCTTCCAATGCATGCCGCCTTTCTCAAGGCCCCAAGAACGTCGACATGCAAATATTTTCGAAACTGCATTCGTGTCCGGCAGCTTTCTTCCAGACGAAGTCGTTTGATACTTTGAGCCCGTAATACGAAACAAGTTCTTGAACTGACGCGGTTCGAAAACTCTTCGTTGTTCAGAACCCATCGTGTGCGGCCAATGACGACGAATTCTGACCAACGAAGAGCGAAATTCGCCATTTTGTGGAGACCATGCCTAATGTTTTTGAGCATTATACAATACCCTTCATTCGAACGTCTAATTAACATACCATCATCGATAACTGCAGCGATATAGCACGTATGCCTGCAAATTTTTTTCCAAGCGCGTATGCCTGCCTAGTTAATCATATCAGGCCCCTTTTACGATAAAAGCCATAAAAATGCTGAATTTACATTGCCAATGCAATTACCAGTTAGATGGCACTTTTAAAAGCGGACCACACTCTACGCTATATGTCGCTAACGGGCTCTAGCAATCACTAAAATGACTTTTGTTCCGTAAAACGGTACGAGGGAGCTCTGGTTGAGCAGGATACGTGGTGCCATAGAGCTAGGCGGCTTTTCATTTTTCCCACTGCTCGACTATTTGGCTCGGAAGCACGCTCATATATTCGTGTATAGAGACCAACTTATGACGGTAGCTATATTTCTCGATAAGAAATCACGTATTCTAGCAGCATAATGAAGCAAAAGCATTCTTGAACTTCTGTTCAAAATTATAAGACCTCTTCGAAACCCCCAAAAACCTTGTGGCAGCGCACAGTTTGGCCTTTAATCGGCGCTGTATACCTACACGATTTACTTCTTTTTAGTTTTAGGCTTGTGTTGGCCAGAAAAGTAACTCCCGAAGTATGAGCGCAAATACTGTCGTTCGATAATAGCGCTAAAAGGAAACAAAAATGTTTACTATAGCCTACCAGGCCATCAGTGGTGAGCTTTTATGAACCAGTGTTTCGCAAGTTCATATGGAAAGAATGGGCGCATACGAATGACTGAAAAGGGATCTAGTTACAATATAATAGCTGTTATAGAGTATACAACACATGCCCAGTTAGCAAGTCACTCCTCTACTATTTACATTCCCCAGCCACAACAGCATTGTGTGCAGCCGACGCCCAGGACACGCAAGGGGACAGAAATCGAGAAGTGTGACGGATCGACACAATGGCCAGAACCCGATACACAATAGCTACCAAAAAGAGTCGCAGTATGCTGCTCCCACTTTGACACGCAGCAAACATATACTGACGAGCTGTCAGTTGCAGACCTGCCAGTTGTATCCACACTGCGATCATTATAACTGACGCTAGCCATGTGCTCTTAAATAACCAGCATTTTATCTCGGTTGAAAGTGCGACATCACTCGAGCAGAGGAACGATTCACAATATACAATATTTTTTGCGTACGCAATGTAGGTATCATAAATATGGCTCAGGCAAGAAAGTGGTGCGCTGCCATGTAGCCGCTGGCCTGTGCGAACCAGTGCAACACTTGGGCACGTTATCTCTACTCGATTTCGCACTTTTCTTGCCTTTTCCACAATAGCGTACTTTTTCTCTTCCTTTACCATATTTGCCTCCCTTCCTTATGCAGTGTAGCTAAGCTCATATTCTCATGCAATTACTATTTTTATTTTGATCCATGGTTTTTTATCAAGAATCATACTACTGACGCTATGAACCATAATCGCTTTCACTGTGCAGGAGACGTCTGACTTTAAATTAAATATTATGTGGTTTCTGCTGCTAGGAAATGAACAATGGTGCTTCGTTCACTATAAATCTGCAGTCTCCATTTACGTCTCCAGCTGCGCTCCACACTGGATCGATTTCCAGGCGGCCATGATTTATACGCGCGAAGAAGCAGGATAAAACACACAGTGGGTAATTAAATAAAGCGATGCGAGACGACATCATCATCATCATCATCATCATCATCATCATCATCATCATCATCATCAGCCTGGTCACGCCCACTGCAGGCCAAAGGCCTCTCCCATACTTCTCCAACAACCCCGGTCATGTAATAATTGTGGCCATGTCGTTCCTGCGAACTTCTTAATCTTATCCGCCCACCTAACTTTCTGCCGCCCCCTGCTACGCTTCCATCCCTTGAAATCCAGTCCGTAACCCTTAATGACCATCGGTTATCTTCCCTCCTCATTACATGTCCTGCCCATGCCCATGTCTTTTGCTTGATTTCAACTAAGATGTCATTACCTCGCGTTTGTTCCCTCACCCAACCTGCTCTTTTCTTATCCCTTAACATTACACACATCATTCTTCGTTCCATAGCTCATTGCGTCATCCTTAATTTAAGTAGAACCCTTTTCGTGAGCCTCCAGGTTTTTGCCCCGTAGGTGAGTACTGGTAAGACATAGCTATTGTACACTTTTCGCTTGAGGGATAATGGCAACCTGCTGTTCATGATCTGAGAATGCCTGCCAAACGCACCCCAGCCCATTCTTATTCTTCTGATTATTTCAGTCTTATGATATGGATCCGACGTCACTACCTGCCCTAAGTAGATGTATTCCCTTACCACTTCCAGTGCCTCGCTACCTATTGTAAATTGCTGTTCTCTTCCGAGACTGTTAAACATTGCTTTAGTTTTCTGCCGAATAATTTTTAGAGCCACTCTTCTGCTTTGCCTCTCCAGGTCAGTGAGCATGCATTGCAATTGGTCCCCTGAGTACTAAGTAAAGTAATATCATCAGCGAGTCGCAAGTTACTAAGGTAGTCTCCATTGACTTTTATCCCCAATTGTTCCCAATCCAGGTCTCTGAATACCTCCTGTAAACATGCTGTGAATAGCATGGGAGAGATCGTATCTCCCTGCCTGACGCCTTTCTTTATTGGGATTTTGTTGCTTCCTTTATGGAGGACTATGGTGGCTGCGGAGCCGCTATAGTTATCTTTCAGTATTTTTACATATGGCTCGTCTACACCCTGATTCCGTATTGCCTCCATCACTGCTGAGGTTTCAACAGAATCAAACACTTTCTCGTAATCAATGAAAGCTATATATAAGGGTTGGTTATATTCCGCACATTTCCCTATCTCCTGATTGGCAGTGTGAATATGGTCATTTGTGGAGTAGCTTTACGGAATCCAGCCTGGTCCTTTGGTTGACAAAAGTCTAAGCTGTTCCTGATTCTATTTGCGATTACCTTAGTAAATAGTTTGTAGGCAACAGGCAGTAAGCTGGTCGGTCTATAATTTTTCAAGTCTTTGGCGTCCCCCTTTTTATGGATTAGAATAATTTTAGCGTTCTTCCAAGATTCCGGTACGCTGGAGATCATGAGACATTGTGTACTCAGGGTGGCCAGTTTCTCTAGAACAATCTGCCCACCATCCTTCAACAAATCTGCTGTTACCTGATCATCATCCCCAGCTGCCTTCTCCCTTTGCATAGCTCCCAAGGCTTTCTTTACTTCTTCCGGCGTTACCTGTGGGATTTCGAATTCCTCTAGACTATTCTCTCTTCCGTTATCGCCATGGGTGTCACTGGTACTGTACAAATCTCTATAGAACTCCTCAGCCACTTGAACTTTCTCATCCATATTAGTAATGATATTGCCAGCTTTGTCTCTTAACGCATACAACTGATTCTTGCCAATTCCTAGTTTCTCCTTCACTGCTTTTAGGCTTCCTCCATTCCTGAGAGCACGTTCAATTCTATCCATATTATACTTCCTTGTGTCAGCTGTCTTACGCTTGTTGATTAACTTCGAAATTTCTGCCACTTGTATTCTAGCTACAGGGTTAGAGGCTTTCATACATACAGATGTATTCATACATCTGTATTTCATACGAAATACATACGAAATACATATGTATTTCATTCAGATGTACGAAAACATCTATATGTAATGACTCTGAACATTTCCACTTTCCGGCCCTCACATCCGGGAAACTGCCCATAGTTTTATGTATTTAAACATGGCTGTAAAATCAATTTCTCGCATTATCTTCCGAGTTCTCTTCACCCTGCCATGTCTAAGGGATTCGAGCTTGCTCTTCGCAACTCATTGTATTTTCCTGTGAAGAACTCATTTATTTCGGACGAGCATATACTTTTCACCGGCCGCTAAACTATCACAAATCTCCCAAGTTTCACAACTTGCAGTCGTCGTTTCAGGACTTGCAGTCTTACTTACAGATGACTGAATCGCCGTTATTTGATCAGTGGCGCTGTTCCTGTTTTATGGCAGCACTCTAAGCGCTGCCGTAAAACAACATTTTAAAGGAAACTCGCCTTGCCGTGAAGCGACACCTCCAGTTGAAATTCCACTATTTTAATGTTCATTCGGTAAACGCTATGGTGTGCCTTATACACGCCAAAGATATGGTATATCTTTAAACATTTACACTCAGAAGCATTGAGCGATTCACATCGCATTGGTCACAGCAAAGACAACGGAAAGACAAGGCAAAGACGTATTCGTTTACGGTCGATTACTGATTTTGGCACTTGCTGGATTATTCAAGCAGTATTCGCAACGGCCTTACTTCTTTCCGAGAGTCGTATGCGGCCACTCTAAATAGATTTGCGTCTACGGGGCACTAAGCCGTAACTGTGGTGTTCGACACCCGACGAAGCAGCGCTGCTTAGGCCTAACAGCCAAGGCAGCCGTGGCAGTGCGCGACATACGGTCGTGGGAAGCTTGCCGCTCGTCTAGACTGACGTTCACAAAATCGGCAAGCGTGTCTGGCAAGTTCATCTGTGCGCTTACAGAACGAAACGGATTAACATAACTAGCGTGTGACGGCAAGCATGAAGAGTGAATGCGCGCCACACAGCACAGATGTTGTCGCCCAGCATCACGAGAATTCAATCTCGCATCGTCAGCACTCCCGCGTCCTCAACCACCGCAACAGTTTAAGTATGCTGACACACACCAGTGAACAAGAGCCCGTTAACAAATTTTCTCTGCTGCTGGAGTTGGAATGTTGACCTTGCATTTTTGTATGAACATGTCTGAATAATATCCCTTTCAAAGCAAGTTATATTTACCAACATGTGGGCATTTGCGTCAAGGTTTGATGTAAATTCCACAACTATTCCAACTACTTCCTTCGAAATGATTTCACACTAATTACTATTCGCTTCGACTTCGCTTAGAACTTAAAAAAAAATATGACATTTACGCAAGCTAACATTTAACTTATGGCAACGAGAAACGGTACCGAATATTCGTTTATTCACCACCAATCTCACAACTTCATTCTACTACTAGTTTTCTGTTAGGCAATGCACCGCTCATTAGTTTTGCCGAAATGCATGCACCAAATCATGCAAATGTACAGTGCGAGGTGTCTGCGCAGCGATGCCATAAGGAGGAAAGCGATGTGCGATGCTTATCGATGCAAGAACGGCGATGACAAGTGTATGCTTTGAGAAGTACGTCACATATCTAGCCACACTCAAATACTATTTACAACTTCTGCGACATTGGCACATACTCATTCTGGAGAATTGGCCAAAAATGGCCAATTTGGCCACCCAGCACATACCGGGTGGCCAAATCATGTAAATAAAGTAATGCGTTACATATAATGAGTGATTCCATTCTCACAAAGGTGTGCTTTAAAACCTGTCATACCTGGGATAGCTGTGACCCAAGACAGGTTTCAGGTGTGCACCCTGACACGTCATGGTCGGTCAGGATGCAGAATTTATGCAAGCTTGCTCCGTTTTACTTGCATCCTGCGCCAATTTATTCTTCGTTTATATTCCAGAAACAGATCTGCCCAGGTACTGACCGACCCAGCAGCAGACAGCAACCCAGCAGCAGCAGCACCAGCCACGCCACCTGGAGAGGCACGGAAACTTGGGCAGGTAGGCAAGGAAAGCTTCGCTTTAATTTATGGTATGCGTAACACTGCACTAGCAATAATATAACAGGGAATCAGAACTCATAGGCAGTCCATGAGGTTTCTGTCCGCTAAGATGTTCCCTAGAGCCTTATGGCACTCTTCGGCTCATCAAGGTTTGCTCAGTGGTAGATGCTCATAAGTCGTCATTCCTCAGAACGTTTCAACCTTAATGTAACAATCCATGTCCAATCACTACAGTGTGTGCAAAGAAAGCTTCGCTTTAATAGGTGGTATGCGTAACAGTGTACTAGCACTCGAAAAACAGGGAATTGGAACTCCCAAGCAGTCCATGAGATTTCTGTCCGCTAAGATGTTGCCAAGGGCCTAACAGCACGCCTTGGCTCATCAGGAACTTTGCTCACTGATAGATGCTCATACGTTGTCATTCTTCAGAACGTTTCTACCTTAATGTTCTCGTCAGTGTCCAATTGCCTAATTACTGCAGCCTGCGCAATGACGGCTGGTGTGTAACGGCTGAAACTTAGGCAGATCTTCCCTGATATTTTAGGACAACAGAATGCCGAGTACTAAAGGCTCCTCCACGGTGCCTTGCGTGAGCGCGTGAGAATAACCCCAACTTATAGCCTCAAAATTTACTCTCACTACCTACTCGCGAAACAAGCAAAACCGTTTCGGCCTTCTAGTTGGCACCAACGCAGCTGAAAAACCATGAAATAGAAAGCCGAAGCATCGATAAAGTGACAGAGTGGCACAGAGTTAGATACTAAATCACCTGTCAGAGGAAGTCGCACTGGCAGGACGTATTATGGAAAGCAGCCGGTAGTTTCGTTTGACAGCTGTCATTGCAGTTCACCCTCCACTCGACAGTTCGGTACTAAAGCCAAACAACTGTGTTTACCTCTCTAACACCGTCAGACTCCCTCCTCCCCCCTTCTATTCTCCATCTTGCGTATTCGCTACAGTTCTCTCGCATTTGCTTTTCTTCTCTTAGCACAAAAATCAACTGAGAATGTGCGTGTAGAATATTTTAGTGCACACTCTCAGTGCATTGGCCGTTTCACTATGGAGCTAAAGGATATCTAAGAAGCTCCCCGAAAACAGAATGGAAACAAAGCAAAAGAAGTGCCATTCCGAAAGAGGAAGCCATCAAATAAGCACAGTAAAGAAACAAAGTGAAAACACGTGAAAAAGCAACATTCGGACATTCATCGACCGAGATCAAACACCATTTCGACAGCTCCCTGCAGTGCCGACCTCGACACAGATTCGCGCACCAAACTTCTTCGCTGGGATGTGCTCCGCAAACGTAGGCAAGTGGGGAACGGAACGACAGGAAAGAGGTATGTATGTGGCGTCGAGATATCTGCCATTTGGGAATTCTTTCTTAGGAGAAAGCTGCATCTTTGCAGAAAGCTGCAAGACTTTTCGGAACTGGAGAAAGTTGGGTTGGCGATATACGATACTGAAGAGTAAGACGGGAGAGTAGTAAAGCAAGCAAACAAGCGGGATTACTAACGTGCCCTATATAAACACGTGCACACTCTCTTATGTGCGCCTTTCGATGGCACACGATCTAGCCCATCTCTTCGTGGCCATCAGTGCCTCAGGCCAATTTCCACTC
The DNA here is from genome assembly GCF_038994185.2 of Dermacentor albipictus. Taxonomy (NCBI): domain Eukaryota; kingdom Metazoa; phylum Arthropoda; class Arachnida; order Ixodida; family Ixodidae; genus Dermacentor; species Dermacentor albipictus. The sequence goes on along the minus strand of NC_091824.1, from coordinate 97,037,273 downwards.
CGAAAGAAAGAGTCTATAAATAAAACAAGAACGGACCACCTCAGCAAGGTCGGCATTATTTTCGGTTTTCTTTTGACTACCCTCCTTTTCTTTAAACGTATATTGCTTTTCTGGTACTCTCTGCAATTTGCCACTGGAGACGTGACCTCACGGCCTAAATGTAGAGGAATGCTGTCCTTGAGTGTAGCATTCCTCTAAGGAAAATGCTAAGATTGGAGGAGACACTCTAGAGAGAAAGTAGAACAGGTGGGAAATGTGTAAATCCAAAGTTTACGTTATGTCCTTGATGGTGCTTCTGACCAGTACGAATGCGAGTAAGAGACAATAACACTAAATAGCTTCCAATTATCCCTGGCATTAAGAATAGGCACTCCCATGTTTTTAGCATTATACATTCGGTCTTTCAGCAGTAGTTATATATTCACCTAAATCAGTGCTAATTAAATGCGGAAATAAATTTTGCAGAAAACGTCAGCTAATTACCTCAGCATCATCTACGAAGGTATGTTAACGGCGAGATTGAGGAGGAAGACAGACAATAAGTGACCTGCATATTTCAACCTAAAAGGCACCTACACGTCGCGTCCAAAATAGTTAACGCCGTAAATGAACTGGAATGTGAACGCCTCTGGCTTTAATTTATATTTCAGTTATTACTCGTCTTAAACTTTGAGCGCAAGTTTTTTTACGCACGCCCTTAAGCTTTCTTCTTTCTCTGCATTTTTCTTTTTGTTACAGTGCAGAAATAACCTACACACCGAAACAAATTGCGACGTTACACGATCGGAAGTGCGCATCCTTTCTTCTCGTAAGTTTCTAGTAAATGAGTTTTGTGTGGACTATGCGCACTAGTAAAAAACAGCCTCATCATGCTGTATTTGTTCATAGCGAAAATAAGAAATTAACCACGGGCACCAGCACAGAGTGAATTTTTTCTTCCTGTGCTAGCAAGGCTTGCCTCATTTGTTCTTTGCGCTGTTTGCCTTCCGCGCACAGTCCATAATAGATTAACTTACAGGGCCTGACGCACGCGGAACGCGCGTGCGCATGAACTGCGTAGAAATAGGCTTGAGAGAGCTTATGTGCTCTACCAACGTGCTCCATCTTGACCAACAGGTTTGCGTCCGAGTGGAGTTGACTAGAACGGAATAAAAATGACAGGATACACAGTTGCTTATGGTCCTAAAGCGAATGTTGAAGATAAACAGTCGGTTAATTGTTGATGGGTCCAAGATAAAGTGGAGGTGGTGGAAAGATGTCTTGGGGAGGAAAAGTAGAGGTGGGCTGATTATCTTACTAAGCCCATTCTCACATAGGTTCAGGGCTGGTCATTCGACTACGAGGAGTTTAAATAGCACCGTGTTTCTTGCTAATGGCAGCAGAACAAAACACGTTAAAAGTCGCAGAGGAGCCATATATAAGATTGGCTACCTCATTTACCACTTAACAAACAAAAATATAATGGCTCGCATTACAAGTGCAGTCCTGTCACGTGTCACTGTGCTTTAATGCGAATTGCATTCTTTGCCTACGTCAGTCGTTTTTAGCGTATCCATACATCGACCCGTCCGTCCGCCCATCCGTCCACCTACCGGCCGTTTTAACATAAACAGAGGGGACAAACAATTTATTGTTTCATAATCTTGATATGGAAATTTCTCAGAACAAATTAACTATTCGCGTATCGAAACTGTGTTTGTCACGTTGGGCAAATGACGTTGCCAATGTATATAAGCGTGAGAATTTTGTCATGTAAAAAAAAAACAGCATAGTGTAGTATTTTATTATCCTTCGTTTTTTATTCCAGCTAATGAGAAAGCCCTGGATTCCTGAGCATACTTTCACGCAGGCAGCATGACGATGCTGAAAATAGAAATGAAGACGCCTTTTTAATCTCGCGAGCTTCTCTTTTTTCTCATTGGCTACAGTTATTCCGGCATGAGGTGGGAATGATGCACTGAGAAATGGAGTTAGTCACACGGTATCCCCACAGTGGCCATTTAGGTTTATCTTTGCAACGCCCTCTCCATGTGCCTGTATAGTAAATGCACAAGCAACTGAATCTCATGCCTGAATGTTCACCGCTGGCATCATGAACTTTACGCACTCTGAAGCGAAAGCGGAACTCCCGCTTATATGTCTGTCTGAACATCTCTCAGCCTAAGCCCTCAACGAAGGAAGAGCCTTCGTGACAAGTAAAGATGTCGGCACCATTTCCGCTGTCCCTTCCTTGTCGCAAACAACGCGTGCCTCGGGGCCTTCTCCAAAAGTGCGCCAGATAAGAAGGAACGCCCTGTCTGCCCTCTAGCAACTTTGGTGGCAATCTTTGTTCCATGTATTTATTTGTAACTTGCATTTGTTATCTGTTGTGCTACATTCCCTTAGCCGGGTTTGTTGTGAAAGATTTCGCGAAAACGAAAACTGCAACCCCCTTAGGGCCACACGTTCTCTATGTTCTCGCGATTTGTTTTTGTTCTGCCTAATATTATTCCACAAAGCTCCGAGCAGCTCGTGGTGACCCACTGTAAGCCGTTGGCGGCACCGTTGCACTCGTGCTTAGTGATGTGAGCCATTGGCACCTGGATGATATAGGTCATGATATCGGTTTGTTGCTTATGCGTTGAGACACGCAAGGTTCTGTAGCTAGCCTGAGGGGCAGATGCATAGGCGAGGAGACAAAAATAAAATGTGTGAGTGACCATGAATATGAATGTAGCTTTTGACATTCTCACAGTACAACAGGTTTACTAGCTCGGTTGTAACCCAGCTAGTGACGGGTATGGAGGAAGAGCTGGTATTGTGGCGTATGTAAGTTCTTCGCCTTCTTTAAATGGCGTTACTCTGTCGTCTGCACCAACGACCTAAAGAGCGGCGTGAGAAAGAAGTGGCGAAATGGTGACGGCCGGCCGCCTGCTGGAAAAACTGCTCTGAACGCCGCAGAAGCTCCGGCCCGCCGTATTCGTTTCGTGCAGGATGTCGCGTCACTGTAGGATCGGAGAGGCAGCGTGCGACGACGGTTCGAAATGAGAAAATGCGCGGCATCATTAGAGTGGAACGTTATTTATTGGTGATTTCGCACAACAAAGTGGGTACGTACCTCACAAATCTGTAGAGATCTCCCTGGGATGCGGTGGTTGGCGGCAGAGCCAATGTTGCATACACAACTCCTACAACTACAAGAGGTACACTACGTTACAAAAAAAAAAAGTGCAGTACGTGATAAGAGATCATTTGTTCGCGGGCGTCTTCGCAGGATATTTGTGTGCGTATACGTGAGGCACTTTTCTACCACGTCCTGGCAACTGTGATGCCTGCTGTAATTTGACCGACATATAACAGGTACATCTGTTCCCATCCTATCCTTCTTCTTGTTTCGTCTCACCTGAACGAGCTGCGACAAAGGAAGACTAAAATTGGCGTTAATGGAGCACGCTGTATGCCGGCGCCGTATGTAGCTCACATCGAGTGATGGAGCGGCACGTCCACGGAGGCTTGCCGTGCAGAGTCGAAGAGCGGGAGCGGTCGCCCCTAACTGTGCGTGATTGATGCAGCAGTAATGGCTCCTTGTAAGCCGAACCCGGCTCCTTCGCTCGTGAATATTTCGCTAGCGGCGTGCTGGCGCGGTACTCTATGACGTCTTGGCAGCTTGCCTCCCTGGCTCCGCCATGAAAGGCAAAACATCTCCTCTGTCTGATATTGCGAGATGAGACGAGCCAGGTTGCCGTGCTCTTCAGCAGCACATTCAGCAGCGCATACCAAACGACAGAAATAGGAGCTGTTCGACGAAGCCAAGAGAGGTCTGCCTCGCAGTGCGCTTCGCGTGCTACACCGATCGGGAATGATGCAAATTGAAATGACACGCTTAGTGCACGCCATCCCTGAAGCACATCACAACAGGCACTATACACATACTGGATCGAATCACTGCATTTTGGATTCGGGTAAGTCGTGACACCTTTATTCAGGGTGTTGAACGAATTTGAACATGAAAGGTGCGTCAGAAGCGAATTGAACCGAACGCATACCATTCGCAATAGTCTTTATTACCTCAGACATTTTTTTTTTCGTTTTCTACAAAACTTACTAATTAATTCAGTTTTATTACCCAACTCTTTCATTATTGGCTGAGGACCCCAAGTATGACACTCAGATTTGTATAGCGCGTTCAGAAACCACAGATCGACTTGTTTCCGTTACGTTACATTTCACGTAGTCCTTTTTTCCGGGTTGCAAAGAAATGGCAATGGTGGCAAAGAGTGGCGATGCGCCGCTCTCAAGCGTGCGGTCGGTGAACAAAGTCGGCTCCCGTTGGATGAGGGCGTAAATCCATGCTACTTGCCGAGCGCTGCCGAGGAGATAAAGAACGCCCTGCCGCTTCCTCGTCACCAGTCACGATGCAGCCTACCTTGTTCCCCAAACACACGCTTGTGAGCAGCACTTACTATTTAGTTATTATAGGCTATTGCGAATAGTATGCGTTCGGTTAAATTCGCTTCCGACGCACCTTTCATTTATAAATTCTTGGCTCAAGTTATGTGGGACATCCTATGGACCGCAGCAATAGTGGTTAATGTATCGCGATACTGATTAAGCTTTGGTACACCACTAACGTACAAATTGCGAGTTGGGGGTTCATCCTAGATCACGGAAATATTGCTGCGCAAGCTATAAGTATGGGACAGTGGTTGGCACTTGCGTATTGACCCCTTTTTGGTTATGTTGATTTTTCAAAAATATTGAAGAGCCAGTCCATTGTGTGAAGGTGTATGGCGAACGAACCTATAGCACATCAAACAGGGCTCGACAAAGGTGCAAGCATTTATTTTAATCATTTGGAAATGCTAGTCACGATGTCTTTGTGATTACTGTGATATGCACTGATTGGTTTCTTTACAACCTTAGACCTAATCTTGCCCAAAGTCAACTCTACACACAACTTTTGTTGAGTAGTTGAGTGAATTAATTGGATTGGTAAACGAGAAGAAAGGGGGTTAACCGAGGGCCTCGATTTTTATTAGTCATTTCAAAAGAAGCCAACAAACACTGACAATAAGGGCAACCTAGGGGAAAATACTTGTGCCTAATAAATGAAACAAATAAGCGATAAATTAATGTAAATAAAAGTCGATGAAAAAAGAATTTGCCGCAGGTGGAAAATAATCCCACAACCTTCGCATGCGAAGGTTGCGGGAAAGTGTATTCTCGTGTCGCACGGGTATTTTTTTTAACGCTTGGCACGATTTAGCTGAAATAAACCTGTAAATGTGTGTCAGATGTAGTTTTTATCAACAGTGCCGGTAGCCATTCTTTTAATTATTACTAACATTATAACTCTTTCAAATACTAACAATTTGACTGCCACCAACATTTCGCTCGTGCTAAAGTGCCAGTGTTAGTCGGCTCTCAACCGCACTTTTGCAGCAATACTGAACGTATCTTCCTTCCTTGCGATACATTCTGCCCCAACCGAAGCTAGCATGGACGCATACACTCGGCACAGCATAGAAATGAGCAGGACTTCTAGGAGGACGCGACAGGGAGGTCCTATTTGAATTGTAAAGTCTAGGCAGGCAGAGCCCGGGAAATGACACGCAGCAGCATATAAAAAAAAAGAAAACTCTCGTGCCCAGCAAACGAAAGTGACGCCTGCTGGCGGAGCACTTTTTTGTCGCTCACGCGGCACTTTGCTCAGCGCGACAGCGCGCATTGTTCCTCCGGCGACTGTGCATCGGCGCTCGTTCTGTCGGTTTCGTTGGTTCGTGCGCGTGGGTCCATGCATGTGCAGCGCGCACCGTCAAAGCCAGCCGTCCAAACAAAAAGGACAATGGCACCGATGCTGCAACAGCGTGATTAAGGGGAGCCTCTTCTCTCGATGCTTGCAGTGCTGTTGCAGCATTAAAATTGCTTACGCCTTAAGGTTTCCCGTTTCGGACTGCATGCAGCTTCCGTGAGTGCGCCCTTATCTTCACAGTATTTCTTTTTTTATCTTTTTTGACGCGAACGAAGAGACAGGCATCCGCTGCTACAGTCGCACCCACAATTGTAGACGTAAGATTTCGGCATTTGTTTGCGTTATGAAAGGTTCGGCTTAACGCATCGCTTTCGTTCGAGCTCGTGCTTCTGGGTGTGTCAAAGTTCGGTCGAGTCTTTAAAGAAGATTTTTTACATAGGGAAAATTATAATTACATTGTTTTACTCGACTGGTAGACGTATTGTAAAAAGTCGAAATTTTGCCACGCGTTAGAAAAGATTATGTCGTCATCTGGCCTGTAGCGAGACAAAGCGTTATTTAGACAAAGTTAGACAATACACAAAGCTTTTGGTTCGAGTTCTCAATTGAACCAGCCCGTCTTAAAAAAAAAAGAGAGAGAGAGAGAAGTTTTGTACAATGAAGCTGTTGATAATGAATTCATTCAGTTAATCATAATATTAGCCGTGCAGTCAAAAATCCTACGAGATGACCTTCACAAAACTGACACTCTTTAGCAATAACTGGTCGTAGAAGTCTGTTTATTTGCATGCAGAATACGATGAGTTGACGCCATTACAATTTTCATGGCGGAGCTTTCTCTGCGAACGCTCCCGCCCTTTTCTAACCGTGACCGCTGGCTGGCTGGCTGCTTCTGCTGTCTTCCCGAATAGCTCACACTTGAAAAATGAAAATTAGGCTATTTACCTGCCAGCGTTTGCAATCGTAGCTCGGCCCGCCATCAAAGGAGCCCGATGTTCTAACCATTACGCGTGCATAGTTAGGCTAGTTACATTAGGCCCATAGCGCCAACTATCTCTTTGAGATAATCCCCAAGTGTTGATGACGATAATGATTTCCATATCATGGCACGTACCTACAACAGGAGAGTGACCAAGAAGCGGGTGGTGCATTCAAAGTAAACAAAAGAAATGAATAAATGCAAGTCACTACAAGAGTTGTCCCATCGCGCAGCACGGTTGAGCGAGAGCACATGCGCGTGGCTGTTTCCTTTACTCCAAAGACGAGAGAACGAAATGCGTAAATTAAAAGCATTTCAGTAACCGCTTCACCAAAGCTTCCTTGGCGTAAACTCGAGAATGTGCGTGGGGTCTGTGTAACTACTTCTTACGCTTCAGTTAACCTGCTGAGATAAAGTAATTCTATGAATTCATATATATACATGTACACTGTGTACAACGTAATTCTCCCTCAGCACGCAGAGTGAAATGCCATGACATCAACCAGACTGAAATAAGCTTCTCGCTCAAGTCAGAAGGTGTCGCTCCTTATTGTGTGCTACGAGTCATATAAGGTACTGTATGATTTTCCTTTCCCATTTAGGCGAGAAAAAGCGTTACATAGTGGCCTAAAGTCTCTGTGGCCCAAAATCACATGAACTTCATTTTGGGTCATCAATTTGTTTCATACGCACACTTGACTATAACACTTATTTTTTTCAGTAAACCAAATTTCTCAGAAAATTACAGTCTATACTCCAACAATTAAAACCTATTCGCTTTTATGAGTTAGAAGGCTTAATTTTCATTGCATATAACTCACCGCCTATGACTTCTCTACGATGCTAATTACAATATAAACGCTCGGACGATAGTAAATCTAGGATGTTGTACAGCCATAATGGCCCTTAATATAACAGCGTCAGAAAAGATTTCCATTTTATTCGGAAAAAATTGCAAGGAATTTCAAAGATTGTATCACCGCATTGCCCAAACGATTAAAGTGGGCAGCTACATTCGAAGGATGTTAAGCTTAATGGGCCTCATTTCAAATCGCGGTACAACCAATGTCAGGAATGAGGGACCCGAAGAATGGCATTAGCGAAACTTCAACGCAAGCTATGCATCTCTAGTAAGGACTAATGAAACAAGTAATTTTGAAGATGCACGTTTCCTGCTGCTGCAGACCCTCAACATTTTAATCGGTTTGAGTATCTCAGATATGCAAATTAAGCCATAATAGCTAGATCACTGCGAGCTCTCGTACGCGTGTCATTAGAGCGCGGCATGCAACAATTATTCTGATTAACCAATCTGCTTTGGTTTACCTTCGAAAAGATTCAGATTCTCGTGACGTCGTTTTATTGCAGACATTTGCGTCTGATGATCGGGCACGTGCTGATAGAATATCGGCGATATTACGTATAAAATAGCGCACTCAACATTTTATTACTGAGAATTCATGATGCTTGCATGATGAGTTTATAGCGGTCCATACAGTGAGAAGGGCTGAACACCGGGCTAGCTGTTGATACATTTTGATCTGAAACGTAATATTGATTCACAAGAACGAATCAAACGAAAGGAAACACAGGTCACCTGGGCAGCTATCACATCGCGCTTGTCCACGTATTGTGCGTTTCCTTTATGCCATTTGTTTCTGTGGCACATTAGTGTGTTTCACTTCAAGATCTACGGCAGTATCCTACAGCCAGCAGTAGTGCAAGCGAAATTTCAAGGGTCAACAGTATGGAGAAGACAAGCACTTGTAGGAAAGCCACGCATTAGTACCCTTCAGTACTATTGAATACGTGTGTTAGAGTCAAAGCAATAAACGAAATGAGATGATTAAAAAACCGCAATTTATCCTATACGCACAAAACCAGTGTTGTGTGCTATATGCACTACTAGAAGTCATTTCCACTTTTTTTTCTGTTTGTGCTTCCGCCACAGATCGTCGGCATCTACCACGACTAGAACTCCATCTGCGTCGCCATTTCCCAATTTCATTTTCGGGCTTTCACTGTCTCTCGCCGTTGGTTCTGCGGCTGCTAGCGTTGCAACCACCAGCGTGACAGCTAAGACAAAAAACCGGCCGGAGAGGAATTAATAACCCCGTGCCCGCGACGCGCGTTTTTACACCCACGGGGTCTGGCCGCACTGTGGCCGAGGCTTATACAGTATAATTTGCGCAGTTATAATTCCTGCACGGCCGCAACCACTCACTCGCCACCCCCTTCCCCCATTTTCCCCTCACTCTCTTCCCTGTCTTCACTTCCTTCATATGCGATTTGTTTTCGTTTCCGCGTTTGGTGCAGTGGCTTCCGCCTTCTCACAGCTTGTTTCCTTCCGGGATTACTCACACGCGATGAGTCTGCACCCCCGCCCCCCCCTCCACAATCCCCAGCACTCATCACCATAACTGATGACACCCCGAAGTGCCATTTATTTCATTTTGCGCACGAGTCTTCGTGCTCACTCGGGCGGCTTTCTTTTTCTTTCTATTCTGACTTCGCTTCCTACTTTGTTTGATAATTAGCCTGGGATCCTTTTGTTTATATTTTTGATTTTCCATGACCTCATTTTATGTGCCAAATCTCTATCTCACTCTCCTTGTTTTCCAAGCCAGAAGTCCCCTCCTCACCGTAAATTTAATTTCTCTCGGAATGTTTTCTATCGTGCGAGATTTGTGCACCATGGTGTTCTGCCCCGACTTCTCTTTTATTTCTTAAGACGTTTCTGTAGCGAAAAGGTATCGCCAGTGAAAAAAAGGATAATGACAAAAGTCAGGAGACGTGGTAGCACTGTCGGGTTTTCGTGCAGTTGCATAGCTGCATTTGTTGTTGCATAAGAAGGTTTATCTTTCCCACCAAGTTTTCTCGTGATCACTTATGATAGGATAACAAATTGAAAAATGTGAAGGATAACCACAGGTGACCTATTGCGTCCCTCTCTAAAATATCTTCGTAGTCTTCTGCGATGACAGCATACTAAAAAATGTTGAATTAGGGGGTACGCGCCAAAACCACGATCTGATTTTGAAGCACGCTGTAGTGGGAGACTCAGGATCAATTCCGACCAACCGAGGTTCCTGAACGTGCACATTATTCTAAGTACACGGGCATTCTTACATTTTGGCCAGATCAAAACGCGGCAACAGAGGCCGCGATTTGATCCTGTGATCTCGTGCTTAGCAGTGCAACACTATAGTCACTAGGCAACCACGGCGGATAGGGCAGTAAACTACGTGTTTCCTTGGCATATCCCCTCGGCGAAATCTCCTGTTTCTTTCCTGCTGTTGCAGAATCCTTTTTGGCATCAATACTACTGCAAAATATATGGAAATTGTCATAGCACAAGGCTGAGAGAAAAGACTTCCGGTCGATGACGGGAAGGCAACGTACAATATGGAAGACTGCTCGAAATTAAGTGCACTCTTCTTTCGATTTCCTCTTATTTAATGGAGCTTCAATTGTGCGTCATGGAGAAATGTTCCAATATCTTCGGGGTTTCAACAAAAGCTTATTGAATATCGTTCCGATCTGTATACAAATATTTAAAAGGATAGTTCAATGTATTCATCAGAAATATTGTAGCCTACATAAGTTGCTGTGTGGTGAAAATAAGATAACTATGGCTGTTACTTTACTCAGAAGCAATACACGCTTAATGCTTGATTTAAACACACACACACAAACACACACACACACACACACACACACACACACACACACACACACACACACACACACACACACACACACACACACACACACACACACACACACGCACGCACGCACGCACGCACGCACGCACACACACACGTACGCACACACACACGTACGCACACGCGCGCGCGCGCGCACACACACACGCACACACGCATGCACGCACACACACACACACACGTACGCACGCACGCACGCACGCACACGCGCACTCACACACACAAAAGAAAAGTTTATTTCCATGCAGCATTTCTTTCGGCATGGCTTTCAGCATGGTTTACGATGAATACTGACATTATTTATGACTATGTGGCACCTTCGTAGACTGTGTGACATCATCCACACAAACAGTTCTACATTGTTCTTTTCCTTAATTTGCTTTCTTTCCTCGTTCCATTGTTCCATAACCTGTTTCGTCTTCCCAAGTTCAGTGCAGCAAACCACAGTTATTCTTTGGTTAACCTCCCTCCTTTTCTTTTCATCTTATCTCTCTTTCACTCTCTCTCTTTCTATGGCGAACAGCTGAAATATCGTGAGCAGAAGATACTATAATAACGACGATTTACAACGCTTCCACCTTCGACAAAAAAAAAAAAAAACGTTATTGCTCATCATTCCCATATGACCTCCCTCTATCTCTCTCTCTATTCTTAGCTAATAACATGCAGTGACTCGATGTTCAACTTCTAGCCATTTTCATCCTCTTAGATTTTAAATCCTTACTTAACACTAACGAATGGTCGAAGCGCTATGACGCAAACTAATGGATGAACCATCCACGATTTTTAAAGCGAAGCTTTGTTTGCCTACCTCGCCCTGTTTGGCGTGATTGCTGCGTTGTTTTTGTTTTTGTTTTCATGAAAATACGTGTCCCATTAGGGAAAATTTTTCGAACCAGTCAGCAGAAGGGGATGGTTGTAAGCAGAAGCGATAACCTTCGTTTAACATGGGGCATTTTGCTTCTGATTCTCCACTGTACATTATTTTCGCAAGCAGAGTTGCACGTCCAGAGTCAGTTCATGTGTATTTGTGCCTGAATGTTGAGCCTGGCTATCACCGCACCCAAACACTTCGTTATCAGGGCAGCTTACAAGCGTATTCCCCACATCTTCCTTTTTCTTTATACATTTGCACGGTGCACTGTTTCCGAACATTTTATTTTTCGTGAATCGATCGTCACGCCTTATCAGAGCCCTCCCGCAGTATAAGCAACGTACGTCGGCCTGCGATGCACCTAAAAGCCAGTACCCTTGGTGCCCGATTAAGCCGAGTGAGCACACATAATGCGGCTTGCACGGCGCTCAATATTTTCCTTGAGCCTCTATTTCTGCCTTGTGTCTCTTTTGTTTCTGTGTTTAGGTCTGTCTTCTTCTTTAAATATTTTACTGCAGTTGCCGTTGTAAAACGCCCAGCTCTGTTATCAGCCTTCTGTCTTGTTTTTGCTATAGTTGCAAAGCTCCGTGAAACGCCGATATTTAACAAGCACATCTTGCACGCTCAGCGTCTGCGCACGGAAAACATTAATATTTCACGTGGGCTCTGGTGCGCGTCGTTGGAGCACCTTTCTTTTTTTACATCCCCCACACTCCCCCAAGTGAGCACAAACACGCAGGGGACAACCAGCTATCTCAGCTATTAGCGTAAAAAAAGCTAAATAAATTCCAGCAACTAGTGGTGCGCATGTTCTGAGTGTCGCATCCTGACGGGAGAAAAAAAGAATGTATGTCATGGCGCTTCTTTCTGCACCGTTGATAGTGCAAACACTTTCATAACTATGCTATACGGTGTACGGAAATAAGAAACCTGGTACCACTTCAGGCACGTCACATCCTCCGTGGCTTTGATTGTCTCTCCTGCTGCATTAATATGGGTCACGTTGACTATGGCACGGGGTTCAATTTTCTCCCCTCGTGTTTCGTAATAAAGTTATTGTAATTGTTGCACTAAGAATATTGTTCTTTACAGATATACCCACGCATATTTTTCAAGTAGTTTGTACCACTTGGATGCACCATGGGTAGGTACATTTAGTGGTTATACCCTCGCATCTTTAGGCCTATGTAGAGCACTTGGCGGAGTTGTACGATAGCTGCTTGGCTGTCTGATGGCGATGCTTCCACGCAGACTACTGCATGGCGTGGTTTCTACAACAATTTTCCTTTTATAAGATAGGTAAGGCATTAGGGAATAATAACAACAGCTTTGTGGCGCGTCCCACCGCTCCGTTCCACAGGAGACACTCATAGCATCCATGCATCCATGCATTCATCCATCCATCCATCCATCCATCCATCCGTCCATCCATCCATCCATCCATCCATCCATCCATCCATCCATCCATCCATCCATCCATCCATCCATCCATCCATCCATCCATCCATCCATCCATCGATCCATCCATCAATCCATCCATCCCCCCACCCACCCACCTACCCACGGACACTGAAAAATGTTTTGAAGGGTGGACGTATACGTCATGATCACCACCACCACCACCACCACCACCACCACCATCATCATCATCATCATCATCATCATCATCATCATCCTGGTTACGGCCACTGCCGGGCAAAGGCCTCTCCCATACTTCTCCAACTACTACGCCGGTCATGAAGTAATTGTGGCCACGTTGTCCCTGCAAACTTCTTAATCTCATCCGCCCACCCAACTTTCTGCCACCCCCTGCTACGCTTCCCTTCCCTTGTAGTCTAGTCCGTAACCCTTAGTGACCATCGGTTATCTTCCCTCCTCATAACATGTCCTGCCCATTCCCATTTCTTTTTCTTGATTTCAACTAAGATGTCATTAACTCGCGTTTGTTCCCTCACCAAATCTCCTCTTTTCTTATCCCTTAACGTTGCACCCATGATTCTTCTTTCCATAGTTTGTTGCGTCGTCCTCAATTTCAGCAGAACCCTTTTCGTAAGCCTCCAGGTTTCTGCCCCATACGTGAATACTGGTAAGACGCAGCTGGTATATACTTTACTATTGAGGTATAGTGACAACCTGCTGTTCATGATTTGAGAATGCCTGCCAAACGCACCTCAGCCCATTCTTATTCTTCTGATTGTTTCAGTCTCATGATCCGGATCCGTGGTCACTACCTGCCCTGAGTAGATGTATTCCCTTACCACTTCAAGTGCCTCGCTACCTATCGTAAGCTGCTGTTCTCTTCCGAGACTGTTAAACAATAATTTAGTTTCCTGCAGATTAATTTTTAAACCGACCCTTCTGCTTTACCTCTCCAGGTCAGTGCGCATGCGTTGCAATTGGTCCCCTGAGTTACTAAGCAAGGCAATTTCATCAGTGAATCGCAAGTTACTAAGGTATTCTCCATTAACTCTTATCCCCAATTCTTCCGACTCCAGGTCTCTGAATACCTACTGTAAACACGCTGTGAATAGCATTGGAGAGATCGTATCTCCCTGCCTGACGCCTTTCTTTATTGGGATTTTGTTGCTTTCTTTATGGAGGACTACGGTGGCTGTGGAGTCGCTATAGATATGTTTCAGTTTCTTTACATATATCTCATCTACACCCTGATTCCGTAGTGCCTCCATGGCTGCTGAGGCTTCGACCGAATCAAACGCTTTGTCGTTATCAATGAAGGCTATATATAAGGGTTGGTTATATTCAGCACATTTCTCTATCACCTGATTGATAGTGTGAATATGGTCTATTGTTGAGTACCCTTTACGGTATCCTGCCTGGTCCTGTGGTTGACTGAAGTCTAAGGTGTTCCTGATTCTATTTTCGATTACCTTCTTAAATACTTTGTAGGCAACGGACAGTAAGCTGTCCGTTGGATAAGCAAAAAATGGATAAGCAAAAATGGATAAGCAAAAATAATTTACGAGATTGCAACGTGGCGCGCGACACTTCTCGAAGTCTGTCGCTAAGTCTAATTGTCCTCAAAAGCACACCGACGCGTCCAACGCCTTCTGTGATGAAGGTATTCTCGACCATTGTTCGAGGATTCTGGTTTTTGTCATGGGGCGTTTGTCCTGTCACTCTAATGCAGTTGAAAGTTCTCTCCTAGGCGAACTGAAACGAGGGAATTCAGTAAGGATGCTCCATTGTCTCCGCGCAGGTAAAGTCATTGCGTGTTAGGTTGTCGGCCACTTCCATGCGAAATACAAATAAATAGGTGTTTTCGGTAAATAAATAGGTGTTTTCGAAGGCCTTATACTTTATACCTTATAATTTTATCGCTACCACCATCCCACCAGCCATGCGCGAGGTAGAGCTAGGAGCGGCGGTTGCATGTAATGAAATGTGCCTCACCGCCATTACCTTCATGATGAGCGGCTATATTTAAAACGATGACACAAACAAAAGCGTTACAAGAAAAAAAAATTTTACTGGCTTTCATTCTCTTAGCGGGTTTCTCCTCATTTATCTCTACTTCTTTCAAAGCGCAGCTCTCAAATGCCCGTTTCTATACGGTTCGCGTCAGCGTCGTCTCTCTGCGTAACCGAGCGAACGAGCACAGCGAAGGATGAAAGAGTGACCGTGGATCGCAACGTGGGATGAAAGACGCTGATAGGGAAGAGATCGCGAAGAAGAAAGCGGAGGAGGATGTTGCGCCAGAACCACGAGGCGGAAAGCGGGGAAGGACTCAAGGAGAGTATGGCGAAAGCGTGAGAATAAAAGCGTAGTACCGTGCAAAGTGAGCTCTGCGGCCATGATGGCTTCGAGATGGCTCCAGAGCAGCACACTGTCGTATGTTCACCGACGGTTAGCGGTGACTGCGCCCACCGATGCCATACATGGAAACAAAAAACAAAGAACTGCATGAACGGAGGTGTATTTGGGGTGGCTGCTGTGAATAGCACCCTCGCATCACTCACACGCTGCCTCTGGTGTTCTCCCGATTAGCGAAGCCGTCGCGCCAGTACTCACTCCGTTGGTAATGTGGCCCTCGGCACGGATTGCCCATGCCAGACTACATACATACATACATATATAAATATATATATATATATATATATATATATATATATATATATATATATATATATATATATATATATATATATATATAGTTTAAAGAGCAGAACTATGTAGGAAAATTAACAGGATATTGCTCACGTTGTGGCCCGGTTCAGACCTTCATTAAGAGTGCCATTACAAGCACACACTGTTCAATTAACACATTTTTATCTGTAGAACAAGGAAGAAGTGAGAGAAAGAAAACAAAAGGGTGATACAAACTTTACAACCTTGCGCGCACACACTGTGTGTACGTTCGAGTTTACAAAGTTTGTATTCACGCTGTTATTTTGTCTGTTGCTTGCGTCTTATTATACACATATATATCGCGAAATCAAAGCACGCATGCAGCTGCGCTCAAACTTCCTAGTAGGTAATATCACAATCGCTGGTGAATTTTTGGTTCGGATTAGGGATGATGGCTCCTAGTGAACGCGTTGTCCCATGTAGAAGTCATCTGAATCCGTAAGTCAGCGGGTATTTTTCCTAAGACTGCATGCTGCGTCATCCGACAAAAAGTCAGTCTTCTCGCATGACGTATACAGGCGCTAAAAATTCTGAACCCAGCCATCGCAAACATAGCTGTTGCCTCTCTGATCCTGTTGCCATTACAACATCGCGCCACGGCATATTAAACGCATATATTAAGCACATATCTGAGCCAGGCCCAGTATACCTTAACGCGAAGAAGCGCATGCTAACCCTAGTCGTCCCAGGAACTTACATAAGCAAACCTATTTCGTATATTCCAAATTAGCGCATAAATTTCTGCCCAGCTGCGTCAAACGTCGTATGTGGCCTATCTTCAGCTTTCACGTTGCACGTTTCTAAATATACAGGGTGTCCCACATAACTTGAGCCAAGAATTAAATAATGAAATGCGCGTCGGAAGCGAATTGAGCCAAACACATGCTATTCGCAATAGACTATAGTAACGGATACATTTTTTTGTTTTCCCTTTTACTCACTAATTAAGTTTAATTTCCCAACTTTTTAATTATTGGCTGAGGACCCCAAGTATGCTACGTAGATTTTTAGAGCACCTTCAGAAACCACCGATCGAGTTGTATCCTTTACGATATGTCTCACGTAGTCCTTCTTTCCCGTTTGCAAAGGCCCGCGAAATATGGAAAAAAAGAACACGTGGCGGAGCATTTGCGCAGTAGTATAGAGCTGCTCTCAAGCGTGCGTACAGTCTGCTGCATCACGACTGGAGACGAGGAAGCGGCAGGGAGTTCTTTATCTCACTGGCAGCGCTCAGCCGGCAGCATGCATTTTCGCCGTTCTCAGACGGGAGCCGACATTGTTCACCGAACGCACGCTTGAGAGCAGCACGATACCACTGTGAAAGCGCTCCGTAATGTTTTTTTTTTTTTTCATATTTCGCTGGATTGTTTTGCAACCCCGAAAAAAGGACTGCGGGAGATGTATCGGGAAGGAAACAACTCGATCGGTGGTTTCTGAAGGTGCTCTACAAATCTACGTATCGCACTTGGGGTCCTAAGCCAATAATCTAAAAGTTTGGTAATTAAACTTTATGAATTAGTGAGTTATGGGGACAACAACTATTCTCTGAGTTAATACACGCTATCGCGTTTAGCATGCGTTTGGCGCAATTCACTTTAGACGCCCGTTTCATTTTTAAATTCTTGGCTAAAATTATGTGGGACACCCTGCGCACAAATATAAATAACCTTTAGCCAAACCAGTAATTGGCCATTCAATAGCAAGCAATGTATACGTGGCCGCCTGTGATCATTTTCAAACACGGATCTGTCTCGTCTCAGACCAGCTACGTATTTCCCAATAATCATGTGCTGCGCACTGCAAGCGAACAGATTCAACGATAACGCGCTCCGCGGCAGCCATGGGCGAACAGCCGCGGAATTCCCGTATCGAACACTTTCCTGGAAAAGAGTTGCCGCCAAAGCCTTGCTCGACTCGCGTTTACGTCAAACAACTGTTCTTGCAGTGTTCTGGCGGCTGCAAGAAGCGCTATCCTTGCAAGTACATCAAGGTGCACCCGGAAGACTACAACGTCATTCATGAAAAACGGGAGTGAGCCCTTTTGAGTGACCGTTCTGTTTTCGGTGGCCATACGACCAACGTGAAAACGACGGGGCTGCACAACCAGAGAGCCTAACCGTCTAGCATTTCAGCGAGACAGCCCCGAACGGTGAAGTTCTCTTCCGTCGAAAGTTGTGCGCATGATTTCTTCTATTCTAAACAGACTGAATTTGCTCACGGCAGAAGTCAAATGTTTGAAAACAGAAAAACAACTTCTCGCGCTGCGAACTATCGCGCAAACAGAAGAGAGTGGCAGGAACCTCGTACTTATCGAATGAGAAACGCCCACTTTTGCCGGCTATTCTTGCGGTAAACGCGGCCGTGCCACCTGCTACGACGAACGGGGCAGCCCAAAAACGTATCCCAATTTCTAACGCTTCCCGGTACCCTGGTTCGTGGAAGTTTCAACGAAACGCGCAAAGGCGAAGTGCAATAGTGCTTATGACACCGTGGACTTTGATGCGGCCAGTGTTCTCGCAAGGTCACCAAAAACCACCGGCGATGACTTCACAGCGTGTAAATCAAGGCGCAAGCAACAAACTTCGAAAGAATACAAGGTGAAAAGTGTCTCGTAAGTCCAAAGCCTTCTTTATTTCTCGGCTTGAGCAAGACACTAGAGTCGTTGACGTTCTTGAAATAATCATGCGTGTTCTAAAGCGTAAAACTGTCGCTTGTCTGAAGCTCAGGACAAACTTCACGTAATCTACCGAGTGTCCCTGCTAACTGGGATCAAGCTTTAAAAAAAAAAAACTAGGAGCTCTAGAGAAAGTGTACCGACTGCATATTAGCAATAGTCGCTTGTAATCCCCAGTATATTTTTGATCATTAAATATTACTCTTGTTTTTATTTGGTCAACCTTTAGTTATTCATTGAATGTCGAAAATATCAATTATAAGGATGTAGAGCGTTTCAAATAACTTCGAAGTCGAGCATGATTTTCGTGCTAAAATATTCGTGTTTTTTTTTTGTCGAGGAAAAACAAAATCCCGCGAAAAACCAAAAAGACTACGTGATGGGACGTTTCTGCGACTGCTATTGTGCTGCGCTCAAGCGTGCAATGGGTGAACAAAATCCCATAATTTGAACTCAGCTATGCAACCGCAGAAAAGAGTGATGTCGCGAATCTTCATTTGTGACGTTGCAACGCGAACACATTTAACATTAGCCCATCTCTAGGTGCAGAATTATGAGCTCGAGCTCGAGCTCGAGCAGCACACCAAGTAAATTCTAACAGCTTATGTCCCATTTACCTCTAGTTTGGGTGACAACGAAAGTACACTGAATGGGCGCAGTATGCCAGTTCAGCACTAACGTCGTCCCCAGGGGTTCGCGTCAGCGCGTTTCCTAGATGAAAAAAACTTGTTGCGGGAAAACGGTACACGTGTATGCCATGTGCAAGTTCTTGACCGAAATTATTTTCTTACGGGATCCTGTTTTTCCTGAGAGCGCAATGTCCTTGACATTGCTCGCGAGGGCGAAAATAGGCAAACACATAAAGAGAGAGGTGCTTCCATGCAGTTCGGTGAAGCCTCCTTTTTCGGAGGTTCTGCAGTGGCGCCCTCCGTCGACTTCTAGTGACATTAAGTAGGAGCGTCTCCATGAGTTCGAAGTTTCTGGCCTAATAGAATTAGCCTAAACCGAGTAAAGGCACAGCACACTCTACCTTCCTTGTCGCGTGCCTAGTTTCCTAGCTCGCGGTGTCTGGGGAAACCAAGATCCCTTTCGCCGAACGTGAAGCGCTTGTTTAGCGCTACGTGCGACAGACAAAGGAGGAAAATGGAATGAAGACCAAGCCCTACTTTGAGTTAAAGCTATTGCACCACCTTTCAGTATCGTATTCAACCTTGGTCTTGTCCTCCTTATGTTAGAGCACTGTCTATATGAATGTAGTGTTATTCCCAGAGCAAATAACCCCACTAATGAACAGAACAGAGACAGTGCTCCCTCTTATTTATACTATACTTCTGCCACTTTTTCCCCCCATAGGAGTAGCAATGCATCTGAACAACACCACCGACAGTGTATTCCTGCTAGGCACAGCCCTCGTAAACTTTGCAGAGAGCGCCATGAATGGCACAGTCGGGATTCTGCGTACTTAAAGGCGCAAAATCAAGACGCAATTACTAAAGCTACACAAAAGTGGCTCGGTGCTGTTGGTGCCCTCGAAGCAGTCATGTACTTCCGATGCACAGCACTTTAGAGAAATAATTCTTCATATAAGTAGTCTATGAAATTATGACCTGTAATTATCAACTCTGTGATGATGCGGTTCTCAAAGCGTTTAAAATGTTGACTCACCGGAAG
The DNA here is from genome assembly GCF_038994185.2 of Dermacentor albipictus. NCBI lineage: Eukaryota > Metazoa > Arthropoda > Arachnida > Ixodida > Ixodidae > Dermacentor > Dermacentor albipictus. The sequence goes on along the minus strand of NC_091824.1, from coordinate 97,017,473 downwards.
ACTGGGGATATGCTACAAGGTTTCTTTTCACGCTGCAGTGCTGAAAGACATTCCGAGTGTGCTTGTCGATTGGCGCACTTATTACCCGACAATGTTCCTCGACGAAATACAAAGGCAAGGCCAATGACGATTCCTGACCGCCTCGAATTACGTGACTGCATGCATGACGTGCTTGCTCGTAATACTTTATTTATTTGATGGTCCCTCAAGTGTTTACATATGATCTAAATCTCTGTGAGAGAGGACGGTACAGTCAGTCTGAAAATATTACGGGGAGCGTTTCACGACAAAGCTGTACTTCAGCTCAGTGTTTGTCCACAGACAGTAAAGTAGTGCAGCACTATGTTGTTCCCGAGCGTTGTGCCTGGCTACAGGTCCTAATTAGAGATTACCTACACTGTGTACAGAAATATTCAGAAACTGCTAAGCTCGCCCATCTTACAACCTTTTGATGCCGACTGTCGAACTTCTGGTACAATTTACGAATGTACAGTATCGACGCATTACACGTCATTTTAAGTCAGCACGTCGTCTCGCACCACCTATGATGCCACCAGACAGCGTCACCGGGAACTCACGAAACGTCCCCCCTTCCAGCTCCTCAGCCTTTCTTTTGTTGTAATTTTTGTTGAATGTGCATGCAAGGGAAGTTGCCATTGTTAGTGATGCCCGCTACTCTTTCTCTCTCTTAGGCAAATATTACACCAAAAAGCTAGGCCGCCTCAAAGAAACACACAAACTATTGAAATAGAACAACTGAAGGAAAATGCAAATAAATGTTCGAAGGCCACAACGCAGAACAGTCGTTTGCACTTCACCTGTGTTTCAAGAAAGCGTAGTCTACATTACAATATGTTCAAGGTTATCCCACAGTTTTTGCAACAACAACCAGATCAGAGAATACTTCACAGAAACCTTAACCAGCCGCACAATGATAGTTTCACAAACATTAGCTAAACAGAAGATGCTGTGCCCCTCTAGTAATTATCCGCACTTCTTTGGCGCTCCCAAAATTATTTTAAGGCGCTAACTGCACGTAACACCGTGTTTTTTTGTTTCTTTGGGGAAAGCTGCTTTTTGTAGATAGCGCCATCTATCTCTTAATTTTTTTTGTATCTGAGGAATGAATACTGCAACGTAAAAAGAGATGCTCAATACGTTCTTCTGATTCCGAGCGAGTCCTATTGACTAGGTATTCACCAAGGATAGATTGTGGGCCCTCAGCGGCAGCTATGGTGTATCAATGTGAAGACTCGTCACTGTGTCACACCAGAAACCCTACAGAAATGCCACTTGAGGCGTTGCAGGGCCTGTACACGCTTTCTTCTTATGTCCTATGCTGACGTTCACCGGTGTTGCAGCCTAATTAGCGTAGAGAATCGTATGACGCACCATATGTCTAAGCGGTCTTTCGTGATTTGTTTTCTGGGGTAAATCATTGATATGATAATGTGAGGCATCTACTTTTCACTTTCATTGAAATTAATAACAGGAGAGGTTGACACCTTCATAGCGGCACCGGATACTCCTGGTCACTTAGCAAAAGAAACAAATATGCAGGAAAAGGGAGAAAAATGTCACAAAGTATGACACTCATTAGAACACCAGATGAACAAAAATTATACAGGCCGACAGCACACGAATCGCAAGGCTCTGTGCATGAGTTTAGTACACATTTGTATAAATAAATAATCAAATATTTTGAATAGCCAAAACACAAAACACAAGTAATTACACTGCAAGCACAGATCACATAGTCTAGAAATCACAATCACCACATAGGTTAATTTTGAACCCAGATCAACACTTATATCGCTGATTTAGCTTATTAGCTTAAACTGAAATTTATTATTTCCCCAAAATGTTGGTGCCCTCGAGAAACTTTTTCAAAGCAAGAAGGCCCGCTGTAGGTCATGCACCAAAAGTATTTTTATTTTTTACAATGAAGGGTCTTTTATCTCAAAGTAATTACATTTGCTTGCAATACCCTTCGTTGTGGAACATATTTAGTACATTCGAGGAGGAGATGATGCATATTTTCGTCTGCATGGCAACAATAACGCTGCGTATGGGAGGCACGTTTAATTCCGTATAAGAAGTGTCGCGTATTTGCAGTACCAAGCCGCAGGCGGTTCACTAATATTTCGAATTTTCTGTTTTCTATAAGATTTGACGTAGTTTATAGGTTTATACGTGGGTGTATAAAGTATAAAGCTGAATTCTTAGATTGCTGATCAAACCAAGTAGTTTTGCTGCGACGACAGGATGTCTGTCCCAGGAGCAGATGGACTTCACTACGCAAAAGGGAAAGATTGATTGACTCCAGTTTTGTGGCCCGATTCACAACTGCGTCCACGACCATGTTACCAGGATTATTACAGTGCCCGTGTATCCACTGAAATGCATTTATGCGGTTAATCGCGCTTGTTTGTGTGCGTTTTTTTGAGCTTCTCATGCAGTATCAAAGTGTTGAAAGAATTTTTTTATTGTTTTGTAGTAATGTGAGAGCGGCTTCCAAATCGCTATAACTCACTTTGGCACTTTTTTTCTGATGTTATGAAACGCAAAACACACAGGATTTGAAGCAGTTCTGCGACAGTGGAAGGAGTCTTGCGGTGTAATTTAAATGTTTGCTGTAGCACCAAATATCGAATGACAATGGCAGAAGTTTGTAAGCAAAAACTTCTTTTCCGTCTTGTTTATTTCTTATTCCCGTGTGTGCGAAGTTTTTGTTTTCTTGCTTCTTTAACTACAACCGCCACTGCGTCGTGACAGCGGAGTTTGTACATATGCGATCCGTATGTAGTTTAACAACGTTTTCTGTGTTACTTTGACAGGTGGTGTGATGCGTGTGGAAGAATACTAGTACAAATCAAATCATTACGAGTCAGTGTGTTGAGAATTGGACAAAGCCTAAATAGCTAGCTCATATTGATAAAGTTAGAAACGACGAGAACACCAGATGTGATTCAAGGATGTCTATGGAATACTGAGCGACCACAACATGGCCATGTCCATTCCAATCGCTCCCTGCAGCCTTCGCAGTTCCTACACGGTATTGCCTGCGCTCCCGTGAAATGAATCCTGCAGAAGATTTATAGTCCATGCGTTTCAGCGACCCATAACGACCCATTGTCGCCCATAAGCGCAGTGATGACTGATAACGTACTGCAAGGCTCCGAGTTATAGAAAGAATTTCAGCGTAAACAGGCGACTTTATCTGCGACAACTACAGTATTGCACTTGCCTGTTCCTAGATCATCTGAGATAGCTCTTGATACGACACCACAGGAAAATTATGAATGATCGTCTCATTCACTGCCCGTTCTCTCGCATGGGAAAAATAGCGGCAATAGTTATGAACAATGCTGGTACTTCTGAACATGCTGCTTCAGTTACGCCTCCACCTCCGAAAAACATTACAAAACACGCATTCCCCATTTATGTCGCAGTACCTGGCATGCACCAAAAGTGTGATATGCCTGTTTCGGCGGTATTCCAATTGGCTCAGTCGCACATGTTCGAAAGATTTCCAGATTATCTTCAAGTATTCACAAATGCATCTGTACAGAGTCACGGTCAAGGCGCCTCTGCATCTTCTTCCTACCATTCATTTCAAGTACAACGTATATATCATATACCACATTCAGCCTCGTCAACAACTGCGGAGCTAGCAGCGAATAATGTTGCACTGAATTACGTGCAATAATAGTTAACCGCATCGAACATTGCCATCTTAACGGACTCGCGTGCTGCCGTTAGCAGAACAACTCAGCCAGATTGATTGGCTAGTTGTGCGCAGCGTCTCTGCCAACAATATTGTGTCACATGGTGTATCTCTCATTGCCTGACGGGTACCTTCTCACGTAGAGATCGTCGGAATGAAGAGGCTGATTAGCTCGGTTCAACTTGCGCTCATAACGACTGTGTCTGCCCTGACATTTTGTGTAAGCGTGGCGACGCTCGTGTTCCGATTCATCACATACTGAAGCAACATCCAGACCAACGCGTCGCGAATTGAAGGTTCTCGCCTTGTGTTCGCGGTCAAGGCTTGCCTCGTCGTGCTAGAGCAAAACTTTAATGATGCTAAGGGTTGGCTGTATGAACGTGTGCGAACGTTTAAACCGGCAAGGACGTGTGTCCAGTCCAATACGTACTTCTTGCGGTTGCCGCGAGACCCTTCAACGCCTGGTATTGGAATGTCCCGCTTTCACACCACAGAGCACGTCGCTTCTGAGGGACTATCACCTTGGCCGGCACTCGACAAATGTTTGTACCGAAGCGGTTGTGCCTCTCAACGCGATCGGGCGCATCGCGCTGTACTTGTAAGAGAGACACTAACTTATATTCAGGTTCGTATGCGTATTTCTGTTTTCGGATGACGGGACCTGAAACACACTTGCTTCTATTTCGACGTTTTTTAGTGGCGTGACCTGCAGTCACCAGCCCTACTGGGTGCGCCCTATACAATGTGCGTTCTGCTTAATTATTTGCTATTTGTCGTCTTGCTGTTTCTTTCCTCTTCCCTCCACTATTCCGATCTTCCAGTTCTATGTTTTTTTCTCCTCCTTCCTGAAGAATAGGCAGGCGTTGTGCCCCTTCTGGTGGCAGTTGCTAGCATGTTCTTCGCTTTTTCTTTCCTATTAGGTGTATATATGCTTTCAAAACAAATAATTGTACTAATAATAATGTGTTGGGGTGGGAGAGGGGGGCGAGCGGAAGGTTGTGCTTGTGTAGTATGCGCTATTTATTTATACGTGCTTCAGGAGCACCACGAGAGGGAGGCACATATTTACATTGCCGAACGTAAACATTCTGCACCATGCCAACCACCATATGCTGATAAAAAGTCGTCGACAGTTCCCGTTCAGGGAGGCTCCGCTTAAATTGTTTGCGTGATGTCCGACGCAGCATAACCAACGCGGTAATGCCACCATAGGCAGCGGAGAGAGATGGCCCCATGTGCATGTGTAATTAATGCACGAGTGGCGAATCCTCTCGTTTTGAGCCCTCTTTAGTCACCTTCCAATTTCACTTAGTCGGGTGTTTACCAGGACGTCCCACACTGTTTGTTATACCCCTTTCGGTATAGACTTAGGAATTTCTGGCCTGGGTTGAATGCCTCTTTTTCATATATGGCGTATGGGCGACGGCGAAAAACAGACGGGCTCATAGAATGCTTTCCGCCCGTGCGCCTAATGTCATGGCGGATGATGGATCGTTTCTCACACTATTCCGGATGGCAGCTATTAACCGTGCGCACAATGGATTTAAACTGCGCATTCGGACCGCATATTGGTAGAGGGGTTTTCTAGCCTCGCAGAGAATTTTGGATAGACTCGTTATACAATGCTACCATTAAAAACATGCCATGGAGTTTTGCACATGACATACACAAGGAATCAGGAAAGAAAATTTCTACGACTGCGCGAATGGTAGCTTCACTTTCTTGAGGCTCGAGCTGGCTGCGTCAAGTCAAGAGCACACAGATGCTAATATTGGGAACATAATTCGAACTGTGTCGGTTCCAGAAAAGCTCTAGAGATGACTCAACATTTAGCAATGGAATGCACATATATTCATTCAGCCATCGAATTATGAAGGCATAACAATAAATATAGAAGTTTCTTAACGCTGCCGAAAAGTGGCTCTGGGTTAGAGTATTTGCGGACAAATCCGCAAGGCTTCATCTGACTGCAGCCCACGACATACTCCTCTTCCTTTTTTTTTGTTTCTAACTTGAATTAGTAGGAAATGTCCATCTTTCAAAAAGGCTGGGGTTCAAAAGTGGTGCGAAAGGTAACCTTTCAAATACGGAGCAAAAACTTGAATTGAATACGGCCGGGAAGTAAGCAAGGAACAGATGTAAACGGGATTGTTGAAAACATAGGTGATGTCAAGAGATAAAGCAGAAACAGGTAGTACATAATAGGATATGTTAACACGTAAGTCGCTCGCATTGTCTTGGTAAATATTTGTCGCCATCTCGATTCCAAGGTGATGTCCATATGGATCGTAATCATGATCTGTATACTGGTTTCCTTCTTCAGTAAGAATACCAGCTGAGCGCGGCGCGTCTTTCATACTGGCTTTTATTTTCTTGTGTAGGTGTGCATTTTGCAGTCCCACTTTATGAACAAATTAAGCTCGCCTACCTTTTCGTTCTTGAGAGGGGGAAACATTGCATCGCGAGATGGCGTAAGAGGCAGGCTGATCCTAATAAAACTGAGTAACGCGGTTTGCTGCACCTACACATACCAGCAATGATAACGGCTCAAGACAGAAAAGCAGGCTGGATGGCGCCTGTCTGCGATGAGAATTAAAACGGTGAAATTCGCGGCATCTTTCGTATTCTTCGCGTTCCCAACAAAAACGCTTGTTTTTTGCAATAAATGCAACAAACAAGCCATAAAAACTGCGTAATGTACGCACAGTGCATGGCCCTTTAAAGCTGCGAAAGAATAAGTTGGCAACAAACACTTGCAGCATCACATAGCGCACGGTATTAGAGATCACATGCATGCGCTCTCTGAAATGTTGCTGCGATCTCAAACGAGGCATTCTGTTCAAAGTAAAATAAAAAAATAAGGGAACGAGTAATGTTTTCTGTAGACAAAAAAGTAGCGAGGGTCACTAGTGCCTCGCAGACATAGCGTGTACAAGATGCACGTACGCGTGGGCATTTTTGCAAAGTGAAGGTAGTGCAGGGAGTGAAGTGCAGTTTGAGTGACTTGAAAGGTCTCAACAGGGCCTGTATCCGGCCACGGCGACCACATTACGATGGAGGCCAAATGTGAAAACACCCCCGTACTTAGATTTAGGTGCACGTTAAAGAACCCATGGTGGTCGAAGTTATCGCGGAACTCTTCAATACTCCGTGCCCCACAATCAGGTCGTGATTGTGGTACGTAAAAGGCCTAGAATCTAATGAAATTTTTACAGCGAAGCCGTGTACGGCTAGGTTCTGGGAGATCTCGCCTTCGGGGACATAGAAAAACAATATCTCATACGTGGGCCAATCCCGAAGACAGTGCAATGCCGGCTGACCAGCGGCGGAGGTGAAGCGGGCGTTAAGCACTCCCTATCTGTGGGCCGATCCCTAAGGTATCGCAATACCGGGCAGACCCACAGCGGAGGTGGAGTTCGTCATTAAGGGGCCCACATTTACAGCTTCGCTGGCCATCCTTCTTCACACAGTAGAAGGGCACTGATTTTTGTGTTAGATCTTCGCGGACTGAAATAATCAAAGTACGAAACAGCAACGGCAGATCGGCCGAAGCAAGAGGCCACTTTTCTACCAGAAAGCTCACCTTTGTGTATAGCGTTCGCTGCTAGTGTTTCTCGTTAAACATTACGGTCACATAAGCTGCAGTTCCCGCGAAGCGCGAAAAGGAGTCAGGGGTCTTTGAATTGTATCGTATTTCCCTCTTAAAAGCGAAGGTTAAGCGTCCTCCAACTTTTTCTTTTAATTACTCAATTAGACGTTTCTATATTAAATATCCAGTTCATTTCCCTCTTCGATACCCTCATTGAAGAACGAGCCTCATTTTTCGGCAATACCGATATTCGGGCTCTAATAATCTAGCTTATAAAAGTTTTTTGCCGAGACATTTTTGACCTCAGTTTTTTGTTCGTCTTATACAACACTCGAGTCTCGTTCTTATAGGCTTTTCTCCTTATGCACAGTAGCCTGGCACAAACGCGTGCTTGGAAGACAACTTAGCGTTGTTGTGCGAAAGGGCAAGAGAAAAGAATGGAACTGCATGCGTCGTGCTTTACTCTTGCAAGGAACGGACGAATGGTAATGGTATTATGAGGAAAAACAAAACAGCAAAGAAGAAAAGGACTGCAAAAAGTTTGGAGTCATGAATGTTAAACATGATGCCATGGAGGAAGCTTAGGCCAACTCAGAAGATTGTAAAATAGGCAGTTTTTGAGGTGACTGCAGCCATAGAGGCAGGAACGGGAATGGCGAGGAGGGACTGGTGGTTGAGCCTAAGAAAATTGCTTCGTTTCTGACGTGGTGCTTGCTTCGCAGTAACGGAACGTCGCAGAAGTGCGCCGACATGAGGTCGCGGGGTCGAATCCCGGCCATGGCTGGCCATGATTTAATGGGGGCGAAATGCGGAAACGTCCCTGGTGCTTAGATTTAGGTGCACGTTAAAGAATCCTAGGGAGTCCAAACTATTCCGGAATCCCTCACTACACTAAAGCGTGTCTTATAATCAGATCGTGGTTTTGGCACGTAAAACCCATATTTTAATTAATTTTTCAGAAGTGAGCCTAGCCCAGAAGTAAAGTGCTCATGAGATCTGAGCTGCGGTTGTTTTTGTTTTGTATTTCAGTGTTTATATCATGATACAATTTTCTGCAGTGGATAGCTTGAGGAAAAACTGCTTTACCTAGCATGCTTATTGCCAGGTTAGACGACATCTATGCTTCAATAAACGAAACTGCATGTTAAACGTAACCATAACGAGACTAACTATCGCATATTGAAGTTTGTGCATTTGAACACTGTGTGTAACACAAATTTCGCTTTAAAAAATCACTGCTTTATAAGCAGATCTTCAGTGTTGCAGCTACTTTGAAGAATGGTTCAGAGACATAAATATGTAGTAGTGAATTCGTTACGAAAGCAGTTGAAATTTATCTTTTGGCAGGCTTAAAAGCCATCTGCAAGACACAACCGGCGATACAGTGATGAGAATGGCAGTGATACACTACGAAACGAAAAGAGGTGTAGTGTACCTAACTTCGGCGTTTTTGAATGGGTGACGAGACATGCGAAAAGCAATTAACGCTCGGTTCAGCTCCGAGTCCGTGAAAATTTACGAGCACAAAATATAAAGTTTTCGTCAAACCACTTCGCTGAGCTGAAAAGGCACGGAACAAAACAGGCACTGCCACACGTAGGTCGTGGTAATGCTTAGTCGTTTGGCGCATGGTGCGACTCACCCCCCCCCCCCCCCCCCTCCGCCCGGTAATGCTTTAACATCGCAACATCAAATTATATAAATAGCCAAGTACTCGAAAACGACATTCCTAGAGAACTTCCAGTCAAGTGGCTACACTATTTGGAAATCCCGCCTCGCTCCAGCTGTTGGCGTGAAATTGCATACATCGAATGTCGTCATAAGATCAGCGTGCGCTGCTCCTTCACCGGTGAATCAGTTAATGGGGTCATCAATTGTGAGATTCTCTCCGCTAATGCGTTCCAGCGATAGGCATTACTTGCAGTCGCTTTCACGGTAGAGCACGCACTTGGCTCGTGCCCGTCCCATTCATCAGGCCGCATTGCAGGCACCTGGCTGACCAGCGCTCCCTACCATGCGCTGGGGCTGTAACTGTGGACCTACAGAAGAGCGCTTCAGATCACACCCTCTGGTGGCAAAGGTGCAATCATGGACTTCGTCGAGGCACTCTGTTCGGAATTCCGGCTCCGTTCAGCAGTGTCGGGATAGTATTAGGCCTGCTTCGTTTAGTTCAGAAGATGCGTGACGCATATTTAGGCGCATTCAAAACAAAGGGCTATATCCATTGGCGCCATCGTCCTGAACAGTTCGGCTGATCGCTGCAAGCATTGCACAATTCTGCATTTCAATGTCACCACTGGATCAACTCTCTTGGTTTGTTAGTTAGCGCGTTATCTCTTTTTTCTGTGTTTTTTATTTCCTGTAAGAAGTATGGGAAGGAAACGAGGTTTCAAGCTTATTCCAGCAATATTTCTGACAACCTTAAACTAAAATAGGCGGCAATAGATAATTCTGCTCAGTGGATGCGCTTATATAAGAAAAAGATGTCACATTCTGGAAACTAAAAATCGCAGTACAGTATTCAGCTAAGAATACTAAGCGCTTGTGAAAGAACGCTTGGCACCGTGTTATCGCTCTTAGCTCATGAAGCCAATAAATTTTAACGCCGTGAAAACTTTGTTTTTTTTTACAATTTGGTAATTAGCAGCCAAATACTTAGTAAGACTAGAAAGAACCTACACTTGGCTCTTTCGTCATTTTACAACGATCGTACAGGTTTCGACACGCGGTAGAAACACCACGAATGAAAGGCCACAAAACTGTCAGAAAGCTCGCCTCTGCATATCTCGTTTCTGTATATTAAAGTGTTCTCCTTTCTGCACGAATACTCCAACTAGAGAATAGAATAGGTGGTGTTATAGAAATATTTTTATTTTGCTGTTCCCTGAAATTGCAACAACCTGATGTTCGCTGCGACAAGAAGGTGTGAAATGTCACAAATGAGGGAAGAAATACCGCGGTTGCTTTTCAGTCTCTCGTCGCAGCCGAAAACATGTTACAACCACACAAAACAAACTACGGACACCAGCAAATTTCTAACATTGGTACAGTTACTGCAAGTGCATATTGTACACGCGAACCAATGGAACAGCACACACGAACCGAAATTTCCCGGCACCCGTGCATGGTACATTCACAAAAAGTCACCGTAAGCAAGCACGATCGTGTTGACGAGGCTGGAATTAATTTTATAGGCGAGAGGAAAGTTAACACGAGGTGGTTATTTGTTCAACACGCCTCCCCCTGGTTCAGCAGATTTTACACAAAATGCGTTCCGCGTAGTGTTTCAGTAAGCGTAATTTAACCGCTTGAGCGGCTCGTACGGCGAGCCCACAATGCGGCAATTAGCAACTGTTGTAGCGGGACAATTCATTAGGCGTTTCTACTTCACCCACAGTTTTATAGGCGGCTTAGCCAGGAAAGGAATTTTTTCCTTTTTATTTTTCCTCTAATCCTTCGCATTTTCTTTGAAGAGCTCAAGGAACCGGTGCAGTTTCCATAGCGCACATGAGGCCCTATAGTGCCTCCGTCGCCAACGTGTTCAATGCGAACACCGTGTCGACGTCGTGTGTTCAACTGAGCACCTTTGCTTCGCATGCCACAGCGGTGATGAAAAGGAGCACCTGCGCTCAGCACTGGCTTTAATGTAGGCATACACGGAGCAAAACATCATTGCTACACAGGATTCGGCTCGGCGTTGCTTTCACCCGTCGCTACGCACACCTCATCGGCCAATCGAACAGCCCTGATTGAGTACACTGCCAGATGCCCGAAACACTGCAACACGTACTGTGTGACTGCCCAGCATATATGCTGGAGCGAAGGACGTTGGACAGTTTCCTAGCCAGCGTTGGCAGACAACTACTGTCGGAGGAAGCTATCCTCGGCCCATGGCCTGACACTGCAATTTCGATGCGTGCAACAAAACTATTGTTGAAGTTCCTGCAGGACACCAAGCTCGACGAGCGGCTGTAGCGAAGCAACTATCTCATGTACATAAGCACTCACCACTTCTCTTATCATCATCATCCATCCCAATACTTTCACTCCCCTTCCCTCTTCCCCAGTGCAGAGTAGCAGACTAGAGCACACTAGCTCAGGTCGACCTCTCTGTCTTTCCTATCAATAAATTCTATTCTATATATTAATGTAGGCATAGAACGAAAAAATTAATGGCAACGTAACTCTTACCACATCTTGTTGACGAAATGAAGTACCAAGCCTTCGCCAAACATTCCTCATACGCCACATGATTTGTAAATAATCAGTAATATTTCCTCGCGGTGTTCATAGGCTTCTAACGAAACGTTTCTCCGTTTCGTTAAGCGCTTAGCCTAATTTATTTGCTTTTACGCTCCAATGCTTTCTGTCACGCCTATGTACTAATGTACTGGAATGCATCAGCACTCGCTGAGAACCATCATTTCCTCCCAATTCAGAAAACACCAGCGACATCTAACTGCTGCTGCTCGTTTTGACATGAATATTCAAAATTCGCAAATAAGAAAACATAGTGCAAAAAAAAACACGAATGAGTTCCCGACTCAAGATGCTCCGTCGAAAAACAGAGAAAGCTGCCTGTGCGAAAACAGCGCTGAAATATTATTTAGAATTGTTTTGAAGCAAGCCTCTAGCACACAATTGCCGCTTTCGCTCAGAACAGCCGCCGTCTTCTCTTGACGTCATCTGGTGGTGTTTGCGGATTCACAGTTACACGTAGACCGAAAAAAAAACGGGGAGGAGGGGGGGGGGGGGGGTCCCCAGCGAGAAGCAGCTGCTATGACGCAGGCCGAAATAAACAATGACCGCACAAAAAAAGGTACAGTAAGATGGATGATGGGGCGGGCAGCCAGTGGAACGCAATTCATGGACCACGGCATGTTTCTTTGGAATTTTGCTTCTCTTCTCGCGTTGTCCTTGCGTGGCCGAGAAGTGCGTAGGGGAGCCCGCGTATCCTTCTTTTGCGCAGTAGCATCACCCGCTGCCATAAGCGGCCTCTTCACTGTCAGGCCGTTGTCACTGTTACGAGAGGCGGCCTCTCTTCGATGTGCCGTACACCTATTGGCGTTATTCTTTTCAACGCCAATGGCTCACTTAAAGAAAACATGAAGCCAAAGAGGTGCTCAAGGACACAATGGCTCGACTGATGGATCAAACAGTGCAGGCAATAGGCAATAGGCAAACACCACCAAAACAGAAAAGAATGATAGGAAGCCATCCTAGAGAGTGCCATCGAGACATCTTTTTGTTTCCCCTGTCTGCCTCTTCGAAAGCCGCATTCCCCTCCCAACCTCCTCCCCATTCATTGAGTATCGTTTGTTGTCTTTGGGGCCTGGTCGGTAGCACGACGGTCTGACCAGGCAGTGAAACGACATCGGTGTCCAGCGGCTATGGCATCGAAGATATCTATCGAGATTCCAAGCATTTTTGGCGGGAATCGACCCAGGAAAGGAGGCGCCTCTCATAACAGCGTTTTCTGCCGATGCCAATCGAAAAAAAAAAAAGAAACGCCAGACGCATTTCGGCTAATTCTATGTTTGTGCATGTTTCCGAGTTAAAAGAACGCTATGCAGAACTGGGGTGACTGGGTGAGAATGGAGGAGGGGCATAGTATGGTATGGCTCCGTGTAGACCGTTTTGCAGCGGCATTCTTTCCTACCACCACTCGTTGCCCCGTAGGTAACAGCAATTTTACCGCGATCTATGGCTTGTCTTTCTGCAGCAGCTCGCTGCCACATTGCGCTATTGCGGCGTGCTCGGCTCAGGACTCGCCTGCACTCCTGTTTCTGGGGCAGCGAAAACTTCCTCGCTGGTTTTAGAGCTTAATAACTAGCTTTGCCTAAAGATTGTTTTGATGCGAAAGCATGATATGGTCCATTGAGCGAAAAAGCTGGCGTCGGTCATCTGGGCAAGCGAAAAACGGCACCTAAATTCCCATTGGCTACATTGGCACATCACGCGCGTGCCTCGATGGAGTAGAGAGGGTGAAACCGAACTGCTGCCGACGTATCACGCCAGGTGTTGCGTGAGGGGAGAAGGCTTCGCCGAGACGCCAGCTTACCCTCGCTATCGCTCTCGGAAGCTTGCGTTACACGCGCGTTCCTTGTCCGCGCAAGCTTTCGCCTGCTGTACTGGCTTTAAAGAAATCAATGTATAAAATTATCTCACTAAATTGGGAAGGGAAAATTCACCGACGATTAGGAGACTGCCAAGTGGCGAATTTGAGCGCCGCTCTGTACGTGCTTTCATTTTGCGTGCCAATGTTTTCTATTATGATTATATAGGTTGTATAATAGCTATAATATGACAGCTTTTTCTGCAGCTCCCCCTGTCTGTATTTTTTGAAGCAGAAATAAATTATTATTATTATATATACTATGCTTTTCTTTTCACGCTTTCATTCTATCAACGATGAGGGAGGCCTTTCGTCGCGGGAAAATGGTGCCACCATTGTCAGCGGCGAAAACCCACAGGGGAGCGTCACGTCGAGCATTACTCGTAGAAGCTCGCCATCGTTTCTTTGTAGGAGCAGGGATCCCCGTCACACCCGCTGGTACCATGGACTGACGAGCGTAGCACTACGCTACCTAACGCTACCCTCCCTCCCCCACCCCCATTGGTAGAGGCAGCTGGGGAGTCAGCGCATGCGCAGGCCGTCGCTCCTCTGCTGTTTCTCCGCTTCCCGTCTCATGCATTCACGGTAGAGTCCTCCTCCACTTTCCTTCTCGCGCGCTCTTCTCTCCCGCTGCGTCCAGCGTTCACTTTCGTCTCTAGGTACGCTCGTATGCTCGTTCGCTCGGTTACGGCATCCCCATGAACATTTGGCTTTTTATCTTTTTTAGTTTGAACCACAAGCGATAATAGTGACACACGCCTGCTCTACCCTGAAGCCAGATACATACCGCACCATATGTTAAAGAAAGTCATTATGTTGCCACTTCATTTTGAGAAAATAGATACTGCTTTGCGGGAAACCAGTGTATCATCGCCGACGAGAAAAAAATGCCCACCTCGGGAGGATAGGGCTGACATCGCTATGGTGATGAGTCTCGCTTCCTTTTACTCTTTGTAAACGGTGGCGTCGAAAGCTGTTAGAATTTTCTGGCTAAATTACTGCAGCACTTAAACAGATTATATTCTTAAGCCCTATAAAATCTATTTACCATGTCAGCAGAGACATCACCATGGCTTTCGTTCACTGGTTATGGAATACGATATACGTATATGGCTGATCGTAGTCCTTGTGAGGTTAGTTTCATTGTAGCAGTCTGTGCTGACATCGCAGTTGCAATATTGTGCCCAACGAACGGATACGCTTATCCGCAAAATCTCGCCGATGTTGCACACTGACTTCGCGAAGTCTCAACTCATAAAAGAGAAGGGTTCGTTTGGATAAGAGCCAGATCTCAACGCCTCATATATTCCTCATTACCAGCAAAAGTCGACTGCGCATAACGTCGCAAAAGATTTATGAGCTTTGCTCTCGCGAAATTATAGACGATGAGCTTCGTTCGAGAGGCAGTAGAAGTGAAACATGAACTCTGGGTGTGTGAAGACAACAGGAGATAAGTCCGCCCTCTTAGGCAGGACCACCACGTTATTATTGCTCCCATTCTGCTTTGGCCCTTTATTTGCCATGTCACTTCTGCCCTCTAACCCTCTCTCTCCCCCTGTGTCGGCTTCCCAACGCGTTCGTACGGACGTTCTCGCCTGCGTGAAGTGTTGCGTGTTGGCCGACCGCTGTGTTCAGCTTAGAACACCCCCCCCCCCCCCTCTTTTCTCCCCTTCCGCCGTCCCCGCTGCAGTGATTGAGCTGCAGTCTGTCCCGGCCGTAAATCACTGCCAGCAGCTGAGCGCATTCTGTTGTTGATAAAGAAAAAAACGCTGTCTGTCAGCACAGGAGAAAGCGCGTGTACCTGTGTACATAGAGTTTCCCACAGTATTTACTAGAGGGAACTCTGGCATTGCCATCGTTTAGACGCCGTGGGAATGGTGGGCAGTACATCGATTTGTCTGATCAACGTGTTTGTGGATTCAGACATTATTGTGGCATTGTTTACTATGCTTTGTCGGCCTTCATTGTCCTAAATTTCAAAGCAGTATTCTAATTGTCTAAGTGCAGAAAACTTTACGAACACGCACAATCGCCACTAGTTGCAGTGGCTCAGCCTGTCTAGGTGGCCAAATCGAAACGCGCAAAGCACCTCAATTCGCTGGCTTGCCCATGAGAAATTCATAAGGGCTCGTATGCCGCTTCCTGATGCGTGCGTCCGCGGAGTAATGGTTTCAATATCGGGCTTACGTGCTTAGATGTCCATTGTTCAAATTCTTTTGTTAAACAATATTTAAAATGTTTATTTAATTATTTGTTGCACAGTACATTGTTCGAAATGACGAGTTTTTGAAGTCACGAACACTTTTGAAGCCAGAAGGACGATGTTTAGGCAAATCCGTGTACCACATATCATTGCTGTGCTGGCTGACACACCCCGCTTGCAGCTCCTGTAGACACTCGCGCCAGAGTTGCCTCTAGTAATTATTGTATGAAACTGTATGCTTTGGTAAGTACGCGATAATTACGCACGTGTTGTTGGCATCACTCCTAGGCATTTTGTAAGTGTCACAAATTTTGACGGAGGGACTACGCTATGCTGCCGCCTACCTGTGTGATCAGCCAATGAATTCATTTTATTCGCGTGTTGTACTATTTTTGGCGCCGGCTGAAAACGCACCACACGCTTGCCGCCTCATTATGACTATTCGTGTATTTGTGTGAGCCAGAAAACAATATATTAGCCTAACAGTGATGATAGTTTTACCACAGCTTTTTATTTAGAAAACAAATATAAATTACGAAAATTTATTCGTGCTGTATATCGGCTTCTATTCACCCACAGGCAAGTTACGTAGGCCAGTGGCCCAGTTTATTAAAAACTGCAACCTATTCTCGTTTAGGAGTTCGCCACATTCTCGCTTAGGAGTGCAGCTCAGGAACTCTGCCAGCACGCCTCTTCTTTATTGGAGCGCCCGTATTATTCCAGAACCTCGTTGAACGATTGTAAAGGCAGGCAGAAGTCTATCGCAGTAAGAAAGAACATGCCAGGCATGTTAGGTAACGCTTAGTTAGCCTCGTGAGAAAAGAAATAGTGTCCTTTCATGGACACTAGACGTGTGTTTGTTTGCAGCGAAGTGCTAGGATGTAAGTGTTAGCCTTTCATGTCATTGCTTGTGTTAGCCTGTCATGCCGTCTGATCATCGGCACAATCAGATGCTGACCAATGATGATGTCGGACATATTAGCGAAAGTTGATGGCTCGTGCTAAAGAGCACTTACGAAAAAGAACTTTGTAAATTCAGCCTCTGATGCTAATTTCGCACCTTCCTTAAAGATATAAATTGCATGTCCATAATGCTTGCTTCATTATAATTGCTGAAAGTAGGAGCAATTCAGATTTTCTTGCAACAGCAAGTCATGCGTGTTACGACAGAGAGCTGCTGGTGCTGCGAGAAAATTGAATTTGTTCCAATGAGGCAACTTCACATCGGAAGCAAAAATGTGTTTTTCGGCGCCGCATAAACTTCTGACATGACGTCTGTAGTTTGCCCGGAGAGAGAGAGAGAGAGAGAGAAATAGAGTTTATTGCTAGACCAGGATTCTGGAGCGCAAAGGACGGTGACCTCCTCTTTCCAGGTAGCCTTGGGTCGCTGCCGCCGCCCGAGCCCTGTTCACCAACCGTAGCGGGTTGTCAGGATCTTGAGTCACCAGCAGATATTCCTCTTGTCTTCCGATTCTTCCTCTGAATCCGCTTCTTCCTGCATGTTATCGCCTAGTGGTGATGATGACGGTGGTACTTCTCGGTTATTCCTACATTCTAGCTCCCCATGGCGCAAGGTGTTGGGCGTGTCCGGGGGGCAGAACTTGCAGTCTCGCCTATAGGTGCCTAGATACATGCGGTGCAGCAGTGTTCCATTCGGGTAGGTTCCAGCCTTGAGTCTTCTCCAGGTAACCAACCCTATATGCCTATTCATCGTCTTATGCGCGGGCGGGATAGCGACGCCTCGGCTTCCTGTAGCGCGCCAAGATATCCGAGTACTCCTTGGATATCCGATCATGATCCTCGTCAAAGTCGTTGGTCCGTGTTCTCTGCGTGTCGGAGATGGCTCGCCATGCATGATCTCGAGCCGCGGCGCGCGCCGCCTGGTTCCCCGCGAGAGACTCGTGTCCCGACGTCCAGAGGAAACCCGACATAATCTTTAACAGAATTACTCGAAGAAATATAGAAAGAAAAACAGAACCAGACGCCAGTCATGATTGCTGCTTTGCACTGTGGAAAGGGTATGCAAGGACGAATCGCGAGTGAAAGGAGGGAGAAAAAGCGTTAGTTGCGTACACATGTGAAGGTGCGCACCAAGTCTTAAACGGGCGCGGATACCCGTCGACTCGAGGTGTTGCAGTAATGATATCGTTGTAGACTTACAGAAGTGCGTTATATACAGTCAAACAAGCAGGAAAACAAATTCGTTGCTCCCGTTTCTTCGAACGCCTGCGACGCGCACGGCCTCGGTTGAATATTTGCGTCTTCATTTACTTATAGAGATGTTAAGTATAGGTATATCACTCGCGCAAGCATAGCATTTGCGAAATTCCTCGGTGTGTCACGTTCCCTGTTGCGCCAGATATAGCGCAACAGGGAACATATATATATATATATATATATATATATATATATATATATATATATATATATATATATATATATATATATATATATATATATATATATATATATATATATAATGTTTATAGAAACGCCCGCTGACAAACGATGACTTTTGTAGGTGTTCAATGTCGCAGCGCGTCACAGCAGTAAAAGTGCCTAGTGCGTGCGCGTTCCACGCACGCAAAAGTAGCTTCTCTTGCTTACTTGCAAATTGTCGTTAAGGTTTGTGGCCCGCAAGAAAGCCAGCAGTGCTTTCAAGTGCTGCTGCATGTTTATCGCTGTATAGATCATAATCATCACCCAACACCTGGAGTAGCGTGTCAGGGAACAGCCAGTCCAACATCTCCAGCGTATCATTAAAGCTTGCATCTCTCTCTCGCTTCCTTGCACCAAGAGTACTCAATGTCGCAAAGCGTTTATTTTATCGTTGACACTACTGTACTCCGCATTTACGATGAATGAATGAATGAATGAATGAATGAATGAATGAATGAATGAATGAATGAATGAATGAATGAATGAATGAATGAATGAACGAATGAATGAATGAATGAATGGAAAGATAGAGCATGCTGAACGTAAACGAAAAATTGGCAAGAATAAAACAAAAAAAAGGAACAGAGGACTCACGCATATATGTAACTAGAGTTCGTGTCTCGCTAATGATCGCTATGCAGATGCTACGTCGTTACGGCAGAAAAAAAAACTGAAATGGCAGAGGACTGTGTTTTGTATAAGAGAGCATGCAGCTGACACTGAAACCAGGCCGCGGCAACGACCCGTGACACTTAGCACATCGTCAGCGCCTTCTGCTCCCAGGAGAACGTGACTCCGTGACTAATTGACTCGGTCCGTTTCCAAAGCGCTCCGATTCCTCCTTCCTAAACGTGCGCTAATTAAGGGAGACCTGCTGCGAATCGCCACTCCAGTAGCGCATTCTCCTTAGTCCATTGAATCGAAGGAACTTTAGGTACCGGAGGCGCTCGACAACCTTGCGTAGAGACTTGAACATGAGCCAGTAATATATTGAGAGCTACGAACGAAAACGGGTGAAACTGGCGGGAAAGTACGTAGCTTCGCGAATTAAAGGATTCAGTCTCTGCGCGTACTGTTGAGATAGACCTTTCTTTGAGTGCGCATGCAATGGTTGGCAAGTTTATCCTACTATGTTGTGTTGGGCAGCGAAAAGTTACCACAGTCTCGTCAACATGCCCGTGGGCATATTATTAAAGGTGAATGTTCCGGCAACCATATCCACAAGAACTTTTTAATACCATTCATTATTTAATAAGTAAACACAAAGTTGATATTTTCTTCGTCTTCTCGTCTCAAAGAGTCCTCCTTATTTATGTCATCGTTCTTTCTCGACACAGTGTATGACGTAACGAAACAACATCGTCGAATGTGTTCGCTTTTTCAAACAGATGTTTCTTCTTTTAAAAAAGAAAAGAAACACAAAGCGCAGCTGCAACAGTGATCCAAATCCGTACTCAAGTGTAGCAGTCTTATGGCACTATCGGTTCGGCGAAGAACCAGTACGTTCCGAGAATGATCGAGTTTCATGTCGATTGAAATTCCGCGGCGTTCTTTAATTGGCAATTTATCCACGCTGACACTCATCTCACTGTTTGAATTGCGAGCCCGCCCGCAGTAGCGTTCAGTTATGTAGATTTGAGTTAAGGGCTAGAGTGATGAACGGTTGAGTTCTTAGAGGTGAGAACCACTACAGCAGCACTGTTTATTAGGAGATGCCGTGGTGTTAAAACCAAGAAGACATAGCAGCCATCTGACTTTCTTTGAACTTATTTCCTAACTTCAAAGTGGGTGCCTTAATTGCGGAACATCTGACGACATTAAGAAGCTTGCAACGCCTTCTGCGAAAATGGCAGATGCCCAACGTTTCTTCCCCTTGCAATAAATAAACAAAGAGGTCATCCATATGTCCGTGGATCACATGTTGAAGCCTAATAAAAGTGTTCTTTTGTCCGCGTTCACAAGATGTGTTTGTCATTGAAAATATGCGTGGAAATATACCTGTTTGCGAGGACACTTACCCAGTCAGCTGTACAGCTGTGCTTATTTTTTCACCATTCTCATTCTTTTATGACCGTATTCTCACTTACATGCAGGGCTAAATTTTTTTAAAACGTATTTTCAAATTCAACGGCGGAAAGTTTGCTTAACTTTTCATTAATAAAAGCCTACCTTGCATCACAATGAAGAAAATCATTCTTCTTATTTAACTGCAGGCAACACGTTTTTCCTAATGATAAGATGAAAATGTATCAGGGTAAAAAAAACAGATCAGACAATATACATCGACACTTTGCAAGTCCTTTACTGGTCATTTCTTAAGTTTACCCGTCACTTTAGTGTTAATGGTGTTCCTTAATAAGCCACATAGGATTTTTTCAGTGGTGTCCCTGACAATTTGCTTATCTCGATTGCTGAGTGGGTTTCATCCCGCCAACTGTAATTTTAAATTAGGTTATTGTGAAATTTTCATATCATTAGGTTGTAGCCATAGTCATTTATATTGGCTTCGATTAAAGCAGCTGGAAAACTATATGCTAGAACCGATGTGATAGTTCTTAGGCATCAATACCATATCAGTCCAGTGGAAAGACAGTGACAGAATTCCGCCTCATCGGATGGCAAATCACAGCTACAGTTACGTGATTTTTTTTTCATTTCCTCCTATGTGTAAGCTTGACCACTGGTTTCCCATCTTTCTAAAAGAAAAAAAATTCTGGTAAATTTTGGGCTTTATGGACCAAAACTACGACCTTATTATGAGGCACGCTGAAGGGGAGGCGCGAGGGGGGGTGGAGGTACCGGAATAATTTTGCGTACCTGGGGTTCTTCGCCTTGCACCCAATGCACGGTACGCGAGTGTTTTTGCGTTCAGCCCCCTTCGGTATACAGCCACCGCGACTTGGATTGAACACGTTACCTCTATCTCATCAACGCAATGCCGTAGCTACTGCATGGGATACCGCTGCTTGCAGCACACAGAATACGGTTCATAATTGGATTGCCCAAGTTTCTCAACTCTGAGTCATATGCCGTAAAAAAGGTAAAATGTAAGCATGATCATTTTTGTTCCAATTACACTCGTAATAGGTAAATTATGGATGGTATAATGGCCGCATAATTTGCGCATGGTAAGTGTGCTTTTGTTCTGTGTTAAAGGGACTGGCATTCAAAAAGCCATCGTGCAAGGCGTATAAATCAAACAGACATGAATTCACTCTCTGTTTATTGATCTGGTAATTTTACAACCTTGATGGTTTAGATTTGAAGTGCTGCCTTCTGATAGCAACTTATCATGGAAATGTGACCTGTTTGCTCCAATGCGTTCCAGGGGATGGTAGCTGCGAAAGTAAGTCTTGCTCCGGGCCAGCAAAACTCTTACTACTCATACGATAACAAATGACGTGCTCGAAATAATAGAGCCAAGTCCCAATTCCTTTGCGCACGCTACTTCCACGCAGCCCACTTGAAATCGCTTTAAAGCTCATTTCCGCTGGCGCCACGCGGGATCTTGTTCATCAACCGCGCGTCACGCAACAAGGCTTCGTTTGCATCGAGCAATAATTATACACTCCACTGTTCAAGCTCAGCTGCAGGCATTCATGACCTTACAGCTTCCTTCCTTCTGCGGCACTCCTTGCCCATTTTCCCAGTCAGTTTTTGGGACGACTTCAAGTAAACGGCGCACTGATTTCCAGAAAAGTGCGTCCCTATTTCTGTGCATATACCTATCCTGCTGAGCCACAGTGGTGGGAAGTGGTACTGTTCGCCACTAAGGTTTGTGACGAGCTGGTTCTGTGCGTCTTCCACTAAAAGAAGTATAACGTTTTGCACGCTGCTGAAAGCACCTCACCTATTTGCTCTCTTTTATTTGCGTTCTCCTTTTCATAATATTTTTACCTGTCATTCAGTCGCAATATTACATATCTGAAATTTCTTTGTGTGCTTATACCCCGGCATTTAATTGGTCCCAGGTGCGACATAATGTTCTTTCTGATGCAGCGAAACAAAAAAAACAGCATTATAAAAGCAACATTATACTTCTTCATGTTTCTGTCTACGTCCGCAGGCATATTTTTCTTCAGCTTGCATATCGACATTGGGACATGCTTTACAAAGAGCGAGGTGTCGTACGTCATCCGCCTGAACGCCCATTTGTTTTCTCGAACGTCAACACACAGAAGAACACAAACCGCTAGCTGCGTTTCGATGGCCCTGGTGGTTTTCTCATGTAGCACCCCTAAACCTTCTTTCGATACTGCTTTGGACAATAACTATTAATTCTGGATGTTTTCACTCGTCGAGCGGTTGTTAGTTAGCGAGAAGACGCAAACAGACAACATTACTTTACTCAAGCAAAGCGGTCAAGTTGGCGTCAGTCACACCCCTCTGACCCATGCATGCTGGCCCCTACAAACATAGCTCTTACCAAATACGAAGAATTGACCGCCTTGCAAGGCTTAGCTGAAGTCGGAATCCTTTCCTGAAGGAATAAATCAGACCGAAATATACGTCTTTTATCAGGTGCTTCAGTCATACATTATTGATGATAATATAAAATGTACATGGACTTGGTATTCAAACTGCAGCGTTATTGAGGTATGATAAGATAGCACTATAAGTAATAGCACTATCTTACGAATCCTGTGGACTCACTGAAAATCAGTGCCTCCCAATGCAATATAATAACAAGAAATATAAAAACAGTAAGTTACGCCAAATAAACAAGTTTCGTTTGTTTCCTGTTCATTACTATTCCTGACTCCGTGCCGAAACCAAAGGACGCAAATCATTACTTGTATTAAACAAAAGGCAAACGAAATGAAAGATACACCTTGGTAATGCTTTCATTAGATCGAATTTGCAGCGAATGAAAAGGAATAAAAAGTTCACTTTTACAAGACAAAGCTACTGTTTGTAACAGTCGTGCATACGCACTGTTGGATCAATACAGTGGGTGAACTGGCAACCACAATCGGTAGGAATTTCACTGTACTATTGTGTGCCACATACCAACACCGATGCTCGACCGTTTGAAAATAAGAAGTCAATGTGCGAACTAGTGACTTACCGCGATAAAAACCACAGATTAAAGAGAGGTGGACAAACACAAGAAAGGTGGATAATTAGGGAAAACCAACAAGCCCAACGATAAACACTTCCATTGTGCGAAGACTGTGATGAAGCTGTTAGAGCTTGCTTAACAGTCGTTTGGCTCTCAAGCAACAAGAGAAGCGCAGAGGAACGTCTATTGACGGTTGGGCATCGCAAGGGCAAGGAATCAAGCTCCTTGAGCTTTGCTCGAAGGCTTTCTCGGCCCATTCTTTACAGTGGAGGCCATCTGCCACAATAGTGCAACACAAAAGGGTTATGGTTTCCGTAGAGAGAGAGAGAGAGAGAAAAAAACATTATTATTGAATGGTCAGACTCTTTTGTTCTGGTGGCCTCAGGTGGCGGCTTGAAGTCCTTGGACTCGGGCGGCATCTTTGGCTTGCCGGACGGCCCAGAGCTAGTCTGCCAACTCTGAACTTTTGAGAGCCGCCTCCCAGTGGTGGCGATGCCGTAGCTATAATTATTTAGAGCGTTTGCAAGATAGCGAACAAATGATGACGTAAAGAAAAGTGGATATGTGAATCTATGAAGAGAGGAAAAGTGAATAAATGCATTGCTCTGGGAACATGTGAACTCGCATAGATAATGTCGCTGAACCTGTTTCAGAAGCGCGATCACCAGATATAATCATGCGTGCTGTGCTGCAGCCGCTGTCTACTGCTGACCACAAGATGTGGTGATGGCAATGTGCGATCGAATAGTAAAAGAGAGGGTGGCAAAGGGGCCGGATTTTTACAGCCCACTGACTTCCGTGTTGATCGGGTCACTAATTTTCTCGATGATAGGGACTTCATGCGAAAAGCATGGCAAAGATGAACCGGAAAGACGCACGCGGATTTGCGCATGTAGAAGAATAGTGGTGTGGACAATTTTCTGTCTCTTCCCAGATGGCGTCCCATGCTCCTTTTTCTGCGTCAGTGCGTTTGCTGGTTCTCTCTTCGTATTCAACACGTCTTGTGACCTCCGTGATCGGCTGGTGAGCCACTGTTTAGAGCTGCTGCGTTGAGCATTTTCCCTCCACCCTAAAAAAAAAGAACTAGCAACGTTATCGGTGTGCCATCTGAATACTGCTGCAGCTGAGGCTCTAGGCAAGAACGCAAACGTGCATCAGCTTTACGCTCACCTAAACTGAACTCCTCTTAAAAGTTATAGCGGTGTCTCTTTCCATATTGTAGCGCGAATCCGAAACTGTACTCCGCTGACGCTTTTGTTGTAGGTACGTCAAGAGAGAGAAATCTACCGCTACACGGTCTAGATAGAGAAGCTATGACTACGTGTGCGAAATAGTAACTAGCCACCAAATTAAGTTAAGAGTAAATATTATCCGAGTGCCAAGCCCACTCTCTCGGCTTTCCTCTAGATCTACAGAATAACCACAACCGCTCGCCATATTTAGCCTTTCAATAAAGTGTCCGGCAGAAAAAAACACGTCTTTTTAGGGAAGGCATATTAAAATAAAAACATGTTTGAGTATTTGCGAAGTTAATGATTGCCATCTTCCTAGAGGAGAAAAACGTGTGCTCTAATATTTTTCCCCGTTGACGAACGAATATTGCAGAAGGCGAAAACAATAAAAAGAACGACGTTTATAAGCCATTGCGTATGCGATGAATGAACCAGTAGTTGTGAAAATCATGGCACGTCCACTCTGTGCGCGGAGAGACGCGAGACCCTGCGATAGCAGCGACACGCCGGGATCAAGTGGGAGTGCGTTCTCTCACCCGAGAACCTGTGCAGCGATGCAGCTACGTCTCTGCTATTCCGGCCGAGCAAGCCCCAGGTCGAATCGGGCTATGCCATCTGGTTATTGGTGGATTACGCCACAGGAGAGCGTTTCCAATATCCTGACGAGATTACTGACCTGTATGCCGGCGTCTAGCTCGGACGAGGCGAACTGCCTTCGTACGAGTGACCCTCTTGCTCGACCAAAGGCCCCGGGCGGAGGTCGCTAGGGTACGCCGGTGAAAGAGCGAAATTATAAAGATTATGCCACCGCTACGTTTCTTCACACTGTTCCGCATCGTCTATCCCGAAGCCGTCTTTAGTTATATCTTTTGTATTAATTTTTTTTCACGCTCCTTCGAACATTCATGGTGGCGGTGAGTGCACAATTATACGAATCATAAGAAAGCAGTTTTATGACAAATTAAAAAGTATAAGGTGCTCTTAAAATTACTCAGCCAGGAGGGAAAACAGCGCATGTTTTTTTTGTTTTTTTTAAAGAATTACTAAGTACTGATCACTGTTACCTTCTATGTGTCCCGAAGCACAACAGGCTTCGGCGGACACGAACTTCACTAGACTTATTCTGACACTGCCACGCCGATGGTGACTCTTCGCTCAGTGTCATCCTGTCTTCGAAGTGTATACCTAACAAAGTGAGGTTTCATTTGGCAGTTATAGATACACACATCAGCTGATACTAAAACTCTCCTATTACGCGACCCGCCAGTACATGTAACATGTTTCAACATAAAATGACGTCACCTCCCCGCCCCCAAGTTCCACTGATGATTTATGACGACTTAATGTCTTCTATTTCGCTTGAGAAGTGACAGAAAAACCAAACTGAAACTTTGTGTTAAAATAATGCTTGCAAAAATATTTAAGCAGCTTTTAACATTGCACAGAATGTCGACAAACGTGGTTAAATTAAAACTGAGACGTCTAATCAGCGAAATGAGCTTTTGTTTTGAAGCAAGAATTTCCTTTATAAAACAGGAAAACCTAACGCTACACAGGAACATATAGCTTAATACAGCGACATCCATTAGTGAATTCGTGTTAAGCCGCTAAGTTGGCTTTGTTTCACCGGCGCCAACCCCAGAGTTCGTTTACTGAAGTTCCTTAATTGTTTGCCGACTGGCGTTAATTTTGCCTCATAAGGCGAAATGTCAAGCTTGGTAAAAGCGTAATGTAAACTGACAAACCCTTTCTTGCAACTTTTTTAAAAATCTGTTATTACCGGTAAATAAATATTCCGATGCACGTCAACATTTAAAGACAGTATCAAAGTCAGCCACTTGAAAGGCAAAAAGCATATAGTGCTAATAATTCACATGAGCGGAGAAATTGACCAGCCGTCCAACTGCAAATCTTCCACACTTTTTTTTTCTGGCTCGCGTTTAAAGCGAGAGCTTGAGTGAGGCGGGAAAACTACTGACAGTTATGAGAAATAGATGGCGTACCGCGTGTCAAGAATTAAAACAGCTGTTTCCGTATCTCTAAACCCCTGAATAACGCTGTCAGCTATGAAAGGAGCTTTGAAGCAGTGGTGTCAAGGAACAGTTTGAAGCTCACCCAAGAAGACAAGGCTAAAGCAATTCCGCCTTTTTGAAGTGCCAAGATATCTTCAGTGGCTCTCATTCTCTCTCCCCCTCTCTCTCTCTCTAGTGTTTTTCACAGCATGTTGATAGCGCAAGAGCAAACGTCGATGCCCCACAGAGCTTTATTTGAAGTCCGGTACGTACGACAACAACTTTCGCCATGATATAAATGTTTTCTCTGTGTCGTTCGTCTTGTTTTCTCTTATTTTGCAAATGAGGGCCCAGTGCTTCGTGCTTTATGAAGAGACGTATCTTATGCCATATTACGACATCAAGATCTTGCGCATTTACTTGACAGCAGGAAAAGCTGTGTGCCTAAATTGAGCTGCAATCAGTTGCAAATTATAATTTAGTTAAACCTTTATCGTTGAGCCATATTATACTGCATTTATACAAGGATTCGTATTATTGAGCGCAATGCCAGGTCCTCTTTGTATTCATTGCATAGCCACACCGTTGTGACCGCTGTCCGTCGTACAGGGACTACATCTTGGTACTGCGCTTCATCAACGCATTTTTCTCATCGCACACAGAGACGTGCACTCTGTCTTATGCGGCGCACCTCTGTACGAGCACAGGCGTACGCCCCGCCCGGCACGTGGGTACCCAGTCTCCGTAGTGTAGAATACAATACGTTCCCGTATGCACGTACCGTATCATAGGAACGATAGGCTACTTGCAAAACCTAATCGAGAAAGATTATGTTGGGAATACTCGTAGACCGCTCTCGACGTCTACTGTAAAACACCGCTAGTAAAGGCGGTGGTCTTAATGCGCGTGTTACTGTGTTAGGTACTGAACGAGAAGAAAGGGGGTTAACCGAGGGGCCCGATTTTTATTATTCATAACATAAGAAGCCAACAAACAAGGACATCAAAGACAACACAGGGGAAATCACTTGTACTTGCTAATTGAAATAAATAAATTATAAATTAATGTAATTGCAAGTGGATGGAAAAAGGAACTTGCCGCAGGTTGGGGACGATCTCAAGTCTTCGCATTACGCGTCTGATGTTCAAAGTTGTTTTTTCATCCACTTTAAATTAGAATAATTTATTTCTTTATTTCAATTAGCAAGTACTAGTAATCTACCTTGTGTTTTCCTTGGTCTCTTTGTTTGTTGGCTTTTTATGATGTCTAAGTACTGCAGCTTCTTCTCACTTCATTTAAAACGGCGACATTCTTGACTGCCTCAAAAGTGTGTCGTTTGCAAACAGCATGACAGACCACTCATGCTCTTTGTGAAGGTACTTATGGCAAAAAAAAATAAAATGGTTGCTTGATTTGCACCGGATGCTGCATAATCAGATAACTTATTCAACGTCCTTGCTTTCCTCATGTCTCAACTGAGCTTGTGAAAATGCGCCACAGCTAGGTCAAAAGCTACCTGAAATTTTGTATGTATCCCGACATTATACGGGCCATGCACTTTGTAAACTTCGTTTCTTTTCCACCTGTATGTGGTAGTACCGAAATTCCAAGTTATTGTACAACATCGAAAGGACCTATCGAAAGGACCAACATCGAAGGCCGTGCAAGCGCTGTTGCGCTTTTTACGATCTACCGGCCTGTGTGAACGACTTTAACTGGAACGCCATTTGTGTGTGCACCTCCATGTGTGCGTGTCTTTTTTTTTCCTTTTTTTAGCGTTTTCCTCTGCCATCTTTCTAACCCCTATCCCCCATCCCCAGTGCAGGGTAGCAAACCGGAGACTCATATCTGGTTAACCTCCCTGCCTTTCCTTTTCATTCTCTCTCTCTCCAAGTTATTGCTTCACCCCGTAACAAGGAGCGCCGAGGTAAGAGGTGGCTATAGCTGAAAACTTAGTAAAGAAAGAAAAACATGGTGAAGAACTGGCAAAGTCGGTGAGCACTTACTCTTTTCAGAGCACCGCTGTTGAGCGGGTCTAATTATCACCTTTCTCCGTAGCATCACATGTGGGACGTCAAGCTGAGACTTCAAAGTGCTGACAGCTCTTTGTTAAGCTTACGCAAATTTGTTGTCCGAACGCACTATGATAAACTACTTAGGCGTGGAGTCCTGCACCATAAGACGCAGGAATCGCTGATACAGTTCATGCTGTCGTGAAACAGCAACAAAAAATATTAAGCAGGAACAACGGCACAAAAGTGGGACTCATTAGGGACGCCGTGTTCATCCTTCACGTTCTAGGTCCCTACAAGCGATGCTGCTCGACCCTTGGTGGAGAGAGGTTGAACAAAGTGCAAGCAAAACATAAACTTGGTAACGACCACACGAGCTTTGCGTGAACACGAAAGAAAAAACAGAAAAATAAAGCTTCTGGGGCACTGAAAAAAATCACGATGATAGTTTCACTTCGCGAGGCGCGGAATGAGGTCAAATATATGCGAAGCCTACGTTTTATCGTTTATGCAAAAGTTGCGTGAGAAAAAGAACCTCAACATTATGCCCCTAAAGAAGCAAAACGTGATAGCACTGTATTTTGGTCACGCCCTGCCTTCAACCATCTGTGCCCAGCTTCAGCACCTTGCGCCAAAGACGAGGCATGGCTGAGTCTACTTCTTATATAGCCCAGTTTTCCAAGCCGACGAAGTGTGTTGTCGCACATTTCGGCTCAGTTTGGACATAGCAAAATTGGTGGCAGTATGACTATCCGTAGTCAGAAGTACAGGTTCCCAAAAATGGTGCAAACATTTAAGCTTAGCTGCTTGAAGTCTCTAAATTGCGTATTCCAGTAAAAAACAGATTGTACCATATTATACCACTTTGGTTGCTTAGAGATTCAACAAGAAAATGAAAAAAAATGAAGAGTACCGCGGGAGTCTACAAAGTTCATTTCACGTTTCCCTTCGGTAATATGGGCTGGTTAGTGTTTATGTAGAGACCACACCGTAGCATGGAAGCGAATCTACGAGAATTTTGAAGCTTTGCACGCTATCATGACACGTATCAGCGATACCTAGTAAAGCGCAATGTTCGTTCCCGTAGGCTTCGAGTAAAACCACTGCAGCTGTGCTTCCGTCACAATACTGGTCTAATAATTATGCGAGTTAAAAGGTTTAGTTGGAACGTTAGCAAGAAGCTCTCACGACGAAGCCTTCGTAATGCAAGGCAATAAAGGGGGAACGAGAGCACCGCGAAAAAGATCAAAGGCGATCTTTGATTGCAATACCTTCGCATCTACTGAGAGCATTCAAGAGCTTTTTGCTGGAAAGTACATCTGAAATAGTGTATTTTAACGTCATATGCATAACTTCATCTCTACGAGTGGTTCGGGGCCCCATTACATGTCCTGCATTTTCTCTCTCTTTCTCTATCTCTCTCGACTATACACGTGGCCCAAGCGCTTGTCACTCATACAGCTTAGCAGCTTCTGAAACCTGCTTTGACGAAAGAGAGAGGGGAGAGTCAAGTACGTTCGCTGCCCTGAGTGCACAGTGGGCAATGCATATTCTTGGGACTCATTACCGTAGAGTATCTCGGAATATATGGCTTCATTAGCCGATCCACCAGGAAAGACTAATCGAATAGATGTGCTCCTGTACTACACGCTCCACTTTCGATTAAGTTAATATTTTTTTTTTATGTAGTCAATGGTCGCTCGCGTGAGAGCAAAATAGACGCGTTGCGCCACACTCGCTTGGCTACACTGTGTACGTTCACTTAACCATTCTTTTCGAAGCAGGCAGTAACGGATAGGATAAGCGCAGCGTCCGTGTAGACTTTAATGGGGTGTTGTCTAGGCTAAACACCTCATATAACAGGACGCATGAAATTGAGTTCTTCTTTTCGCGATATTCAAGACATCAAGATAATAAAAATTGACCCCTTCGATCCAATATGCCAGAGCCTGAAACACGAACAGATTACCGTGCGCTTACAGCCTACACGCGACTACATTTCACTCAGTAATGCAGACAAGTATGAACCACGGAACGCTCGTCTGTAGTTTTGATTTAGTGTTGTCCGAACGCTTACAGTTCGTTCATGGTTGTACGAAGGTGCGAAGGGAATTTCAGTCGTCCCTTGAATGCGACAATCTTTTCGCCTTGTGATTCCGGGAAGTAACTTCGACAACATAACTTTCTTGCAGAGTGTCTCTTGTTGTTAGGATCACTTACTTTATCGATTTTGTTATGCGTGCCATGTATTTGCGTTATATACGGTACGTGCATTCAAGGGAAACCTTTATTTATTCTAACGGAGCTGACAGACTCATCATGATAACATAGTTTGACTATATTAACCTGGTTTCTGCTCGGAAATATGAATTTGATATTAAGCCTATACTGCCATATTGCGACACTTTCGTGAACGTTGCTCTAAAGTCTTGGCTTAGCACTCTGCTATTTTCTAGTCCATACCACTCTGCTATTTTCTAGTGCATTTCAGTACTAAACAACAGTTTTCCTAGCGCTTTGTCGTGAAAGCCCGCAATGGCTAGTAGCCTCACGGTGCGATAGCCTATACCCTGCGACGCACAAAACACCCTTTCGCGTTTGTATCTTGTGCTTATTTAGTACCGCAGGACAGTCGCCCGTATTTTGTGCACAGAGAAGCGTTATAAGGCGGTTCCTTTCCCTGCCTCTCTTCTGGCATGGCTTTATCACCTAAAAATAGCCACTGTTTTTACAACCTCGTTCTTTCGACCCATTTCCTCCATGTCCTCATGGAACCCTCCCAGAGGAAAGTTTTTTTCTTCGTTGCTTTCTTCTCCACTTTATTTTCCCACGCAGCTTCACGAAACGTGACTGGATGCTGTTTCTTCTCACTCCTCCTCGTTGGCATAGTGCACCCACCTCTACTTTTCTTTTTATGCTCTTCCTGCAACCACAAGAGGTGCTGAACGGGCTTAAAGTGTAAGCTGTTCTGTTTTATCTCAAACAAAGTGCAATCGAAAAATGTGAAATAGATAGATAGATAGATAGATAGATAGATAGATAGATAGATAGATAGATAGATAGATAGATAGATAGATAGATAGATAGATAGATAGATAGATAGATAGATAGATAGATAGATAGATAGATAGATAGATAGATAGATAGATAGATAGATAGATAGATAGATAGATAGATAGATAGATAGATAGATAGATAGATAGATAGATAGATAGATAGATAGATAGATAGATAGATAGATAGATAGATAGATAGATAGATAGATAGATAGATAGATAGATAGATAGATAGATAGATAGATAGATAGATAACGAAGCATTGGATCAGTGCAGAATTTGAGTGGAAAGGTAATATACATTTCTTTTATATGGGCGATAACAAATACTCTGCGGCGTTAAAATAATGAGATCGCGCTTGAAATAAAACGTCTTTTTCTAACCAATAAAAGGTTGAGACTATTGAAAGACGTGAAGGCGAGAAACTTTCGCCAACAACGAAGTTCACTAGCCCTATTCATCAAGATCAAGGGGGCAAGAACTGCGCTTCTTTACTTATCCCCCTTGCCTCTGCTATTCGCCATTACCTTACCGCTGTTCCCATTGAATGAACGGAGTGCGAAGGCAAACACTAGCCTAAACAAAAATCAAACCCTTTCCACTTTCTTGCCTTCGCGCTGTAGATCATTACCTACATTCCCGACCACATGCCCGAGGTCCAATTTTCCTGCACGAGTTGTCTATTCGAAATAGCTACTACTGCCACCATTCTCACGTTGTCACAGCTTATGTAGTCAGTATAGCACCCTATTTAACTGAAGCGCCATAATGCGCTGTTCCCAACTATCAGCATCGCCTAAAATGCCGTTTACTCTAGAGGAACAAGATGAATTTCCTTGTGGCCCACTGCGATTAGCTTGCTTTCTAAGTTAGCGAAGGAGTTGGGAGAAAGTGTTTGCTGTGCAACGAAGAAGAGCTCGAGCGTCACTCCTGCCACTTGTCTACTGAAGAGGAAAAGGACAGACGCCACGGCGCTGCAGCTCGCACTTCCGTTTGCCTGGGTCAGCTACAGGGCCGAGGACAAAGGTTGATCAGGCTCCTGGGAAGAGGGAGCAGGATGAGCTGGCGTGCCACCTCTTCACAAATAACGGCTTTGATGTGCGACAACAGAGGGCAATAATCAGTGTGTTCGGGAGCATCCTTGGAGCTCGAAAGTGATGCCACTTGATGAACAGTTTTTCCGGGCGAGCGCTCGTAGCCTGCGTAATTCGTCAAAGCTTTGGCAGTAGGTAACTGCAACTGCGGTGGTGGTAGCATTCTAGATCAGGAGCAAATGGAAAGCGCAATCTTCAGATCCCTTGAGGATTTGCCTTATCTAATCTTCCTCGGTCCTAGCTCGGCTTACATGGTTGCAGAGACCGATGACATCCCCAATATAGGTCGTGAAATTTTCGCCTGCCTGTTGCGCGTGTTGGCGGAGGCGTTGTTCGGTGAGAAGCCATCGCATGGCAAGTAGGCCAGATAGCTCCACAAAGGCAGTCCTAAATTCAGTCGATGTCGCAAAGCTTGCCTCGTGGTTGCGGAACCACAGGTTAGCGGCATCCGCTAGATAAAAAAGATAACCTTTGAGAGCTTGGTCGGATTGTCCAATTTGTTGTGGTTGCTCATCCGTTCGTACCACGAAAGCCAGTTGTCGACGCCAGCGTCTGTGGTGCCACTGCACAAAGCTGGGCCCCATTGACCAGCGGCACCACAGGTGACTGGACCAGTTGACGAAGTGTGTCGCTCGCCGGAGTCAACTGGCATGGTGGTGGTGGTACCACCGAGAAGAGTGTGGCTACGGAGTTCCAGGGCGAGGCGGTAGGGACCGTAACACCTACATCAAATGTTAGGGGTTTCATTGATGGTTAGCGAGAAGCCGCATGCACAGTCACGTCGGGTTGAGCGCAGAGCAGCCGAGCAGACCCAGCCAAACGCACGCGCGAGCTGCAGCGCCGAGGCGTCCGCCCTCCTCCTCTTCAGCGGGCGAGTGGCTGGAGCGATGCTCGAGCTCTTTTTCATTGCAACTGTAATTATTTTTCGCGGGGGTCTGGATGCAATAAAGCGGCCCTTGTTATGCGTGATTATAACACGGGCTAACAAAGATGAAACCATATGACCAAAAACGGGCTCATATATCTGTGCCACGCAATGTTTCCTGTCACCCTCAAGACCTGAAATCGATAGTTTGATGCGATAGTAGATGTGTTCGTCTTTATCTTTTTTTCCTAGGTGACTCGCTTATCTAGAATAATACAGACGCCTGTTTATTTTAAACATAGTTTGCAGAGTTATCTGCCTCGTTGGCATTTTAGTGTATCTCTGTATCATTTTGAATTTTGGCGTGTGTTGGTTTGCGCTCATGAAAATACTTGGCTTTGTAACACAAATGCTTAGTCATAGAAAATTAGGTAGCCAAGCTGCAGCTCAATAGGCGCGCATGTGCAGACTGGCTACAAAATCGTTCGTTGTTTCCCACACGCTAAGGCGCACGCGCATGTACAAAATCAAGCACATCGTAATGTCCCCACAAGTGCTTCTACGACACAGCGATCGCACGTCCTTTCGCCAGTTGTAATTGTCTCCCTACGGGGCCCCTGAATTACGTCCTCTCAGTGTGTACACAACATTCTATTTACACTTTTTTTTGCATACAGTAGGGAAACAAAGCCGAATCTTTCTTTGCTGCAAAACGCATGAGACATTGGTAAGACCCGATCTTCAGAGCAACCTTACGTGAAGACAACGCACATAATTTAGAAAAATAAATGCATTGCAAAGTGCAGCGCCTGCGCATGGGAACTCGCGTGCTCGACAAAGCCTCACTTGCATGCGCACCTAGAAAGCTGTGCGGCAGCAGTATAGTAGCGCAGATGAGGCAGCCATCGAAGAGTGCATTTCGCTGAAGTGAGCCTTTCGCAAGCACCCTACTGCTCTGCGAATTCGGGGGGCCAACGCACTTTCCGCATTCTTGTGGTTGCGAGGCCCGCGAACACCGCATTGTTTTTGTCCTGCGGTAAACTCCTCCCTCAGGGTTCGCGTCATGCAGCTTAGTGTGGGAACGCACCATACTGCTGGACATGACAAGTGTGCTTAAAGAATCTACTGCTGAGATTCGCAGTAAGTTTGCGATTCTGCTTTCTTTCACATTTAAAGCAAAGCTTTTTCCTTGCCTTGCTGATTACGGTGTTGGTTGTATCTCTCAGTATATATATATATATATATATATATATATATATATATATATATATATATATATATATATATTAGACCACATCTATTGCTTTAATGCTACCCTGGTGGATGAGCTTCGGTATTTCCTTGTCACTATTTTTAAGCATGATTGTCTTTGTAATGCCCACTTGCTATGCTCTCAACTGAGAGTAGCAGTATTGAAAATAACTAAATAAAATAAATAAATATATACGAGAAGCATGGGGTTAACCGAGGGGCCCGATTTTTAGTAATCATATCATAAAAAGCCAACAAACAATGACACCAAGGAAAATATAGGGGAAATCCCTTGTGCTTAGTAATTCAGTTAAAAAAATGATAAATCAATTGAAATGAA
Source organism: Dermacentor albipictus (assembly GCF_038994185.2). Taxonomy (NCBI): domain Eukaryota; kingdom Metazoa; phylum Arthropoda; class Arachnida; order Ixodida; family Ixodidae; genus Dermacentor; species Dermacentor albipictus. Next base: position 96,982,476 of record NC_091824.1, on the reverse strand, counting down.
AGTGGATGAAAAATACTCACCGGAGGTGGGAAACGATCCCACGTCTTCGCCTTACGAGTGTGATGGTCCTCCAACTGAGCTACCGCGGCACCGTTTTCCCATCCACTTACTTGGGTATTTATGTTTTCACTAGTCTACCAAACTCTGGGAGTTTGCTCGAGCGCCACCACTCACAATGGCGGCGGATGTGGAACATCTTTCCTACCGCAGGCGTCACGAGTGCGAGATCTCTTTTGGGTGAAGGCAAGGGGTCGATAAACGCGCACACGCTACCACTTATCATTTTTTTCATGCAATTAGTAAGCGCGAATTTCCGCTATGCAGTCCTTGCTGTATTGTTTGTGGGCTCCTTATATATATATATATATATATATATATATATATATATATGCGCACCCACCTATAGAGCACTGCGTGCGTAAACACTGTACTGCATATACATTTCGCGAAGTTACAGTTACGCGAAGCATATCGCACTAAATTGTATATAGCATTTCTTTAGCACCTCCTGGATGGCTTCGTTTCACAAGAATTCCAAGATCCGCGCTAGAGCTGCATAATATATAGCACATGAAACCAACAAGCAATGATGCCTAGAAAAATATGAGTAAGTTTATTGTTCTCTTTAACTGAGATGTAGAAATGATGACGTAACGAAAGTGAAAGTGCAGGAAAAAAAGAAAGACTTGTCGCAGGAGAGAGATAAACTTGTACCTTTCACAATACGTGTGCCATCCTATTCATTGAGCTACTGCAGCGGCCGTTTTCCAGTTCACTTGTGTATATAAGTAAATCTACTAGATACAGCTCTGGGAGTGTTGAACCAGATGAGAGGAAGTTTCATATCAATTGCCATCACCGAGAACGGCACTGACGTATTCACCCAAGGCTATATCTAGTACAGATGCAAAAAGAGCGAGAAAAAAAATCAATAGATGGAAGAATGGTTGCAAATGGTAAAGCATCGCATGCGTACTGCGAAAGATATGGCTCCGGTTCCCACCTGAAGGAAGTTGCTTTCTCGCCCATTTTTCCTTTCCTATTTTTTTATCCTTTCTGACATTTCAATTAAAACTAATGTTTATTTACCGCTGTGCTTCCTCTCTCTTTGTTGTGTGTTTCCTTCATGTGTTTCAAGCTAACAATAAATACTGCTTCAACTTAATTTTTTGCTCTTGTCCTTGCTAACTGTTGTTGCATCTTTGAGAAGACAAAGATATAGTTTGCAGCTACACTTCAGAAGTTGTTTCCCCATTAAAACCCACTGCCATTGTGTGTTTATCCAGAAGTACTAACAAATTTACCTAGGTGGTGTGATATGTCCACAAGAAAAGTTTTTGCCTCATAACAGCACCACCCTCCCCCCCTTGGATCCATACGATAAGCTTCGAGTGCAGACTACGCTATTAACGCAATATTTGCCGCAAATCTAGCTCACATCCTACCCATAGGTTACCAGAAACCATGTTTAAGCGGTGCTATGGCTCTCATACGATATGGTCATTGAGCGACGAAGTCAGCTCAATGATTCGTTGAATTGCTCAATTGTATAGATGTACAAGAAACCTCGAACCCAAAAATAAATGACATACTGTGTCTTTCCTGATGACCGTTGCCTTAAAGAAATGCATATCACATGAATGTTGCGATCAAAATAACCACAAAGAGATGCAAGTAGGCATAAGGAGGTTTTCGTTAAGAATGCAAGCTGACACATCATCAGGCTTTCATTACGCTCACCGAGTCCCAGAGAGGAATGGTTCAGCTGCGCTCGAACGCTGTCTCATTCGGCGGGAGCATCACTAAAGCAAAGTGACTGCATTGTCCGGCTGATCGCGCACGGACTCGGACAATGAGCCACTCGTTTCGTGTACAGCCAACATTAAGGATACTTGTGATCGGATGAAATTGGTCGTTTCTGCAGCACGCAAGCTTGCGCTTCTCGTGAGCTCCGATTTAGAAAGAGAACAATGTAGCTGCTCTGCTTGCGCGCAAGCCTTGATAAACAAACATAGTGCAGTAATTGTATTGCATTAAAAATGCTTGTAGCGCAATTGCCGCATGCGTGGGTAAGCTGCCAGCGTTATGGCTACACACTCTCGCTTGCAGCTACATCTGTGACCCGAATCTGCATTCACAGAACGTTTCTCTCATTAGGCGTAATACAATACGTTTTGTTCCTTAGGAGCGGCCTCAGCGAAAAGCGTCATTACATTCGGAGGGAAAAAACTTACAGTGAGTACACTTTTTTAGTATATTTTCTCATTGATTATGTTCAAATGCTGCCTTACTGTACACGGGATTTAACTTTTGGGCCCGCATAGGCGATTTCTCATGGATCCAAAAGCAGAACTAATAATCAATTTAAGAGGCGGGATGTATAGTTAGTAAAAGGTCTTTGCCTGCTCTTTTTGGAGCTGTTTAGGAGCCAGAAACGACAAACTTTAAAGCCTGATAATGTGTTGCATGCCCACTTAGACACCAAAACCATAGAGTAACAATGTTCCCCTTACTATAATTGGCTTTCTTGTTCTTTAGTGTAACGTCATTTCATTCAATGAATCATGCTGTAGGTATATTTGATCTCCCGAAAGGATTTTCAAATCATATTTCAGTGATTAACTGCTTTGCAATAAATATTTAATGTTAGGGGCTGTGATTTTAACCCCCCGCCCCACCGACAAAGCCATGTCAATTCCTTATTTTCTACGCCGGGCTATTTCTGAAGAGAACGTGTGCTCTAAAGTGATTTACTTTATGAAATATCTATAGACTAGAGCATCACAGACACATTTGCAGATGCTGCTATGTAAACTTCAAGAAAATCCCGGACGCGTGACGTTTACACCAAATAGTCCGACACTGGTTAGCTATGTAAAGCAGAGTCTCCAAAAACAAAGTTGGTTGACGGTTTCAGTACCCTGTGAGAAAACATTTATGATGGTTCCCTCCTCACTAAGGCACAGAAAACACGAAAGCAACTGCTGAGAAAAAGAACCCAGCGCGACTTAAAGTCAGGATTTGTCTGGAGCCATAAGTGTGTTGGGCTCCCAAACGCTGCCTAAAATGTGCAATTTTTTTTTCATTTCTGATTTAGGCTAATGCATAATGTGCAAGTGAAGCAAAAGACAATCTAAATAAACGTGCACTGGCCCAGAAACCTTCTGAACGAAGATTATTTCAGAATATAGGAATCCTCACTGAAAACGCCCGTCTCACTTAGAAACTGACCTCCCCCCCCCCCCCCACTGCCTCACGGGGAAACGCAAACATAGCGGCACATTACCTAAACAGTGTGTACTCGCATGATGCAATAACTTGTCGGAAGCAAGCATCCGCCTGCCAAGAAAAAAATTGGTATGATGACCTTCATCGGGTAGGATTAGTATAAGGCGTTGCTGCCGCCTAAGACACGTAGGTATACAGTGGGAATGGTATGCAATACTAACAAAACTTGTTTATACAATAGAATAGCTTTATTTCCATCTACTTGATGGAGGAGGCTGCAAGTAAAAGCTGCTCCAGTAGGCAGCTTGACGAGGCCCGCAGCCCCCTCTACAGAATATTCGGCAACAGCATACATGTAAGCACATATGCATCATACATACATATATACACATACACATATACATATGTATACATACATATACGTACACGTACTCGTATACACTCTCATGAACCCACATACTCGCATTTACACATGCACACCCATATCCATACAGAGCCACTGGTGACTAAACCAAGAATACTTAGGGTAGCTTGTGTGGTTCTCGTGGTGAATACAAATGAGACAAGAATACGCCGCTGAACATTATATACACACCATTATATACACACATACATATACATACACATGCATTCATATACCCGTGTATGCATACACACTCGTATGCATACCTACACACACACGTATACAGAAGCATATATACACACTTTATATACATACTAGCCGAGAGGATGTACGCTCAACCAGTAATTTAAAAATCACGCATATACAAGTCTCTCAGTTGTTGGGCTGTTATTTGGGTGATATCAACGCCTAGATTATTATATTTATTTAGAAGCATTGGTATTGTGTGTGACAGCTTTTCCCTTAAATAATTTGTTCTGGGCGTGACCACCCGCCATATCTCTTTATGACGGGTAACATAATATTTGTCATTAAGTTCAAGGTTAGAAAGTTCTCGTAGAAAGGAGCAGTTCAGTTTTACTTCCCGCCTAAATGCAGTTGTTAACTTGTACTGGTATAACTTTAACACAGAAATTATGTTGGCTTCCTGAAATAAGTTTATAGTATGGGAGTTGTAGGGGACATTAAAGAGTAGCCGAACAAACTTCTTTTGCGAGACAGGTAGTTTATGCAAATTAACAAAGGTAGTTGTACCCCATACCTATAAGCAATAATAGAGGTACGAATAAAAAAGCGAGTTATAAATGAGAAGTTTAACTTTAAACGGCAATAGTGATTTACATTTCCACGTCATGCCAATGACCCAAGATAACTGGATTGTTACGGCGTCAATGTGTTCGTCCCAGAGCATATTAGTCGAAAACGTTACGCCGAGAGTTCTCATACTAGTAACCATTTCTATCGTTTTTTCCCCGTACATAATGTTAATATTTGAATTCACTGGCTTATTTTTGGGCCTAAAGAGCACAGCTTTGGTTTTGTTTGTATTTATTACTAATTGGTTCATTATTGACCAGTCCCTCAGCTTAGAGAGCATGAGGTTCGTTTCATACTCTATATCTGTACAGTTTGTTCCTGAAACAAATATACTGGCGTCATCAGCATACAGGACATATTTCGCGTTTAGGTAAATATTAGTTACATCATTGATATAGGCGTTAAAAAGAAGGGGTCCCAAGACACTTCCCTGTGGAACTCCTTTTGAAATAGGCTTCATAATTGAACAATGCATATCTATCTGAACAAATTGCTGTCTGCTTGCTAGGTAAGATTTAATTAGTGCTAAAGAGTGACCTCGAATGCCATAGCGATAAAATTTTTCAATCAATGTTAAATGGTGAATATTATCAAATGCTTTGCTAAAATCCACATAGACGCCAAGCACAAGTCTTCTTTCTTCGAACTGGGATAAGATGAATTCCTTTTGTTCCAAGAGTGCATATTCGGTGGACTTAAGCTTTCTGAAGCCGAATTGGGCGGGTGATATTATATTGTTCTTCTCGAAAAAATTATTAAATTGGCGATGTAAGATTTTTTCTAGGCCCTTAGAAAAGATCGGCGATATGGATATAGGCCTATAATTTTGGATATCATTTCTGTCTCCCTTTTTAAGTAAAACACTCACTTTAGCGATTTGCATTCTTTTCGGAAAAGTTGCACTGGACAAACATAAGTTAATAATATATGTAAGGTACGGTGTGACAATATCTAACACGTACTTTATCGGTCTAATTTGCATGCCTTCAAAATCACACGAGGAACTATTTCACAGTGACGTGAAAGCAGAGAAAATTTCATGTTCAGAGACAGTCTCAAGAAATAATGAGAAGGGGCTAGCAACATGCTTCAACTTAAGCAATGTCCTAGATAAACTGTTTTGATTGTTGCTAACAAAGTGATCATTAAACATAGTGGCGAGAGGGATGCCAGATATCTCATTGCCATTTATGTTCAGTTTTTCTATACGAGAATGCGATTTATTACGATTAAGGACAGTATTTAACCTTTTCCATAAGAAGTCAGGTTTTGGTGCAGAGCACTCAAATTCAGACTGAATGTGTCGCACTGTACTTAGTTTTATTTCTTTATTCAGTTTATTTCGATAAGTTTTGAATTGTTTCAGTGTATCTGGGTCCTTATTTTGAATACATTTATGATACAATTCGTTTTTGCGATGTATTTTTGCAAGCAGTTCAGGCGTTATCCACGGTTTACGAATTTTTTTCCCTAAGGTAATTCATTTTTCGGGAAAGTGGTACTTGTATATACCAGAAATTATATCTATGAACTTTGTATATGCCTCTTCAGCGTTCGCGATTTGACCGATAACTTCCAGGTCACAGGTTAACATCTGAGTTCTAAAAGCCTCAAGGTTGGCTGCTGTGATTGGCTGATAAGTGAAGCATCTCACATCCCTCTTGTCTCGAAAACTATGTTTAGGTATCATAATAAATATTGGAAGGTGGTCGCTTATGTCGTATGACAACACACCGGTGGTTATGCTGTCGTTTTGCATATTTGTTATGAATAAGTCGAGTAGAGTTTCACTGCTGTCTGTAATTCGGGTGCGTGGCTATCCGCCCCCTTTCGTACTTTCCAAACCAAATGTTCACCCAAAATGATAGCTACAATATTAGCTGTAGCATATATTGCATCAGTTATGCCCTGTCTATTGCTCATCTTTAAAATCCCCTTAGTCATCTATCATAAACAGTGAACTTCGCAACCTAAACATATGCCAACTTACCCAGATCAAACAAGTACACTTTCGAACGCCTGTGCTCGGTATAGTTCGCGACTTATCGGGCTTTCCTGCATCCCCATAATTTCACAGAGTTCTCAGCGCTCACAATACGAATGTGGAAACACCTGAGAACATAACCCGCTTTGCTCAGAACCGAGGCTGTGCTAGGTGTCCCCGACTACGCAGAAAAGGCCACGTTTCCCATCCGAGCGGGAGGCCCTGCAATTTGAATAATAAAAAGCTTCAATTTACAGCTCTTCGCTGATGTCCTATATACCCCCAAGGCCGCTTGGCTTTTCCCGTCTTCTCGGTGAAATATTCACGTCGGCAGGTAATGTACAGCGGAGGAGGAAAGGGAACTCGCGCTGGTGGTGCTCTGTAGTTCTAGGAGGCGCTTCAAGTTATCCTCTTAGAGGTGGCCTCGCTTACTCCGGGAATTTTAAAACAAGGTTTATAGGACACCGTTTCTTTGTTTCATAAGAAGATTAAAATATTTCATCGGTGCGCTTATATGGCTTATACATTTCCATTACGCAGAGCATAAGGGGTGCATTTGCCGTATCGACGTAAATTCCTACCGCCTCAATCCCACATCCTTCTCTCGTGCTGGTCGTTTATGATTCGGCCAAAAAAAAAATGGAATAAAAGGCAAACCTGCCAGTGAGATCGTTAAGTCCGGTTCCTCCTGCTGAGCCAAGCGATTCTAATGTGGTGACAGGCAAGAAAGGCGGGTAATGTGACTATATTCTTCGCACGGAAGAAAATGTCCCGTACAAGATTCTGAGAAACTCTACACATTTTATTCTGTCGGGCTGACATAAATTCATCCACCTTGCGTTACGAGTGCAAAAGTATATCTAAAAATATATACCACCCGTATAGCAAAACTTTGCGCCAGATCGCCTGAAAGTGACTGAAAAAGTTGACATGTAGCCAATAAAGCGACTTTCACAGCTTCTGTTGAGATTAAAGAGGTCAGAGAGCCAGTAATTCAAGCAGGTTTTCAACTGGAAAATGAATTATTTGGATAAAATAGGAAATCTTGGCAACTACTGTCACCGGCTTCCCCGAAAACAAAACAAACTGTCCAAAGCAACTTTGGCCTTTTTGCGGCTGCTTGCTTTTGCAACCTGGCTACTGCTTAAGCACACAAAATCATCAACTGAAGTGCGCAGACGATTCAGCGTTTGAAGTCATTACAACAGACGTCATCGTCGGCATGACTCGCGTAATGCAAACTACATTGTGACATGTGATCTCCTTGAATGCAAAAAAAAAACATTAGCTCAGCATGAGGTTTATACGTCAAGTGTTGTATTAAAAACAAAAATAAGGTGTTCCTGAGCTGCATTAAACCAACAAAAGATCTTATTTTTGCTGATATAAGTGAAGTAATCATGTGCAAACTTTCCAACAATTGCTGCTTGTATTGATCTCCCTCCCTGATGCAAGTGCGCAAAAAAAGTAGATTAACAAATTCAGCATAATAAAACAATATTGCCCTCAACGGCGTGCTGTAAAAATCGTCGAGCGTCTTATTCAACCGACATTGTTCCAGTTGATACTAAAAGATATCCCTTGGGCCTTGTTTTATGTACGTGTAAGAGTAATATCGGTGTCTACGTCGAAATATGAACTACACATGGAAAAATGCATGCAGAGAAGACCACGGCCACAACTGGAGGATACCATCGCCGAGGCAATTAGAGAAGTTTTGTAGCGGTGTGACTATGGCCTCCAGTGCCAACGAAGAAGACGGCTCATGTGCAGTGAGTGCTAGAACAACAACAACAACAACAACACACAACAATACAACAATATCTCAACAAAATTAACGCGATACTAGTATATACATTCAATCGTCGAAGATCTGTGCGAACCATGTGGTGCGTGTTTGACGTGTTTGTCAGCGTTGTGATGACGATTATATGCGTCTCGTGCTAATGCGCCCCTTTCCCAAGGCTTTAGCTGCTAGTTACCACGTTTACGTACATGAATGACTGCATTTATGTCAATACGCGCGTATGTTCATATACATTCGTACATGCTTATGCATGGGCTGCCACATACGCATTCACGCCTATATACGTTCCTGCATGTGGGTGGCACCTGTGTGTATTAATGCTGCTGACGAATCTAACCTAGCATATTGTTCTCACGTGCCCTGAATATTTTTCAACTACTTCAACTAAAGCTGTTGACCATATGTAACACTAGGAAGGCCTTCAAAGACTGCGTCACAGTGCCCACAAAAACAGTTCGGTAGTGTGTGTGTGTGTGTGTGTGAGTGGGTGGAGGGGGGGGGGCGTTTTCTTTTATTCTTTTTCCTGTCTCGCGTATCGCATCCATTCGCCCCTCTCCCGGTACAGGGTATCCAACTGGTGATAATCTGTGGTTAAGCTCCCTGTCTTTAATGCGCCATTTCCCCCCCTTTCTCTCTCAACCAAAGATATTAAAAAGGCAGAGATTGTTAAGTTCTCACTAATCATGAATGAAACCAATCAGGTAGCGACAGATCAATGCATGATCCTATACATACGCTGGGTAGGGAAATTGTAAAGATTCTATTACCAGGGTAATCATTTTCCCGATCCCCGCAGGGGCGTCTGCGTCAGCTGGCGTTTGGTATGTTGCGACACCACGTACCCGAGCACATGGGGGTTGGACCCTCCCGCGTGTAGCCGTGCGTGGCTTAGCCGTGTCCGGGGAAAAGGGGATCCTGGGGGTTGAGCCAATGCCGGGTGTTTGGACCTTTACGGCCCCTCGGCGGCGGCAGCACACCCCTTTGGCCTCGGCTTCACGTAGACGGCACCCCCGGACTGACCCACCCGGGGGAAATCGGCAGTCGCCTTTTCCTGTCCTCCTCTCCAATCTTCGTCCTTCTCTCTCGTCTTTTTCATCTTTCCTGTCTTCTCATCACTTCCCCTCACTTCCTAGTTTCTCGGCGGCAAGGGTTAACCTTGTGTAGCTAGCCAGCCTTGGTTATGCTGTATTTGGTTATAGCAGCGATGTACGGCTGGCGTTGGCAGGGTTTCTATAGCAGGAGCTCCTGTCACGTCCCCCTGTTGGGCTCCATGGTGGGTGGTCGGCATCGCGGCCGAAAACCCAACTATACCTATGGAAAACGTTTTTCCTAAACTCCCAGATCGCCCTCAGAAACGAGGGCGCACCGAAGAGGTCTTTCAGTTTTTCGGACGTCAAGTCCATAATTTTCCTCGCTTTCATGTAATCCACGCAGAAAAACCAGCTAAACAAGTACGAACAATCTCCCCGTTCCTAGTATCTAAGTCCCTTACCGAATTTTTTGGCCCAGGATATAAGGTGTCGAGGATGGCTAGCGGTGACCTCCTCTTGGAGCTCCGCGACCAGAAGCAATTTGAGAAGCTGCCACAGCTAGTATCATTTGGGGAGACCCAAGTAGTAGTAACCCCGCACCGCACGATGAATACCTCCCGCGGCGTTGTCTCGGACGATGATTTGCTGGAGCTCACTGAGGCTGAGCTCTTGGAGGGCTTCAGCGAACAGAATGTTACAAATGTCAAAAGAATTAAGATAAGGCGAGATGGTAAAGAACTAGCGACCAAACACTTAATACTCACCTTCAATTCAAGTGTCTTGCCCGAGTCAATCGAGGCCGGGTACATCAAGCTCCGTGTAAGACCATACGTGCCAAATCCCCTCCGATGTTTCAAGTGCCAGCGTTTTGGCCACAGTTCGCAGAGCTGCTGAGGCCGCCAAACTTGTGCGAAATGCAGTGCGCACGAACACTCCTCTGAAGCTTGTGAGAATGCTTTCCACTGTGTCAATTGTGATGGCGAGCATGCCGCATACTCGCGGTCATGCCCGTCTTGGAAAAAAGAAAAAGAAATAGTAACAATCAAAGTAAAAGAAAACGTATCATTCAAAGAGGCACGCAGGCGGGTTGCATACCTTCCTAGGGCCAGCTTTGCCGAAGTGGCGCGTCAGGGGGCAGTGTCACAACGGCCTCCGGCGGCTGCCCGACCCACAAGCTGTGAGTCGGCAGTTACGCCATCTGCCCCCGCGGCGGTTGCAGCTACCGCTGCTCCGTCTACCCAGCAGACGGGGCCACCGACCCAGAAGGTGGGCGCAGCCGAGGCTGCTTCACCCTCCCCCGCCCCTTCTAGCGCTGGCAACGGCCGGCGCAACCAAATCCCCCAGGGAACCCCATCGACCTCCGGGCTGGTGGGCGCAGGGGTCTTGCCCTCCAAGACGGGACCTTCCCTGGTAACTTCTCGCTCGCAAGAGCACGTGTCCGGCGCCTCACAAGAGGCAATGGACACTACAACTATCCCCAAGGCGCCCCAAGCGCCTAAGGAGCGGCGAGGTTCCCTCGAACGCTTAAAAAAGAGCAAAACCCCGGTTACAGGGCCTCGAAAGGGCTCTGTAATCTAAGACATCCCTTCCGTTTCCGTAAACACAGCACCAATTAAATTTCAAATATGGATACACAAATCATTCAATGGAATGTCAGAGGTCTACTTAGGAATCTTGATGATGTTCAAGAACTCATCCATAAACACAATCCAAAAGTGCTGTGTTTACAGGAGACACACTTAAAATCTACACACACAAACTTTCTCCGAAAGCACGTTACGTTTCGCAAAGACCGCGAGGACGCTGTCGCAGCATCTGGCGGTGTAGCTATTATTGCTGACAAAAGTGTAGCGTGTCAGCATCTAAAGCTCCAAACGTCCCTTGAGGCCGTGGCCGTTCGTGCCGTACTTTTAAATAAACTCATTACAATCTGTTCTCTGTATATACCATCACATCATCACCTTCACAGACGCGACTTAGAATCATTAATAGATGAGCTCCCGGACCCCTATTTTATTCTTGGTGATTTTAATGCACACAGTACTTTGTGGGGTGATTCACGCTGTGATGCGCGAGGTCGCGTCATTGAACAGGTGCTTTTTTCCTCTGGAACATGTCTGCTGAACACGAAGGAGCCCACATATTTTAACCTGTCCAACAAGTCATACTCTGCCATAGATCTTAGCATTTTATCGCCGACGCTTTTACCCTATTTTAAATGGAATGTGCTTAACAACCCGTATGGGAGTGACCACTTCCCAATAATCCTAACAACCCCGAAAGAAGATCAACTTCCCCCGCAGGTCCCTCGGTGGAAGGTTGACTCAGCCGATTGGGAACAATACCGAACTCTTACACATATGACTTGGACTGAGATGTCCGGTATAACCATAGATGACGCTGTTAGATATTTTACAGCTTTTATACTTGATGCCGCATGCAAATGTATCACTCAAGTGAGCGGCATGAGTTCCAAACGGCGTGTTCCCTGGTGGAACGATGCATGCAGGCAAGCACGGAGGAACCGGAACAAAGCGTGGGCGATATTTCGCGATTCTCCAACTGCTGAAAACCTGGAAAATTTTAAACATGTCAAATCCCAGGCAAGGAGAACGCGCCGACAAGCAAGACGAGAGAGTTGGACGAAGTTCATATCAAGCATCAACTCGTACACAGAGGAGACAAAAGTCTGGAATAGAGTGAAGAAAGTTAATGGGCAACAAACGTATTCCTTACCTCTAGTAAATAGCCACGGAGAAAGCCTTGAAGACCAAGTCAACTTTCTCGGTGCACATTTTCAATACATATCGAGCTCTTCACACTACTCCGAAACCTTCCTAAAATACAAAACAGAAATAGAACAGCAAAAATTAGAAAGAAAATCTGCTAAAAGTGCTGCGTACAACGATCCATTCTGTATAGCAGAACTGCAGGCAGCACTAAACTGTTGTAATACATCCGCCCCAGGTTCAGACCGCGTAATATATGAGATGTTAAAACAACTACCATCCGAAACACAGAAAACCCTCCTTTACCTATGCAACGTTATTTGGTCTTCCGGCGAGATCCCCTCTGTTTGGAAGGAGGCTATTGTAATTCCAATCCTAAAACACGGAAAGGATCCTTCCTCTGTATCGAGTTACAGGCCTATAGCATTAACAAGTTGCCTATGCAAAGTATTCGAAAAAATGATTAACTGTCGCCTACTCCACTTCCTAGAATCAAACAAATTGCTGGACCCATACCAGTGCGGGTTTCGGGAGGGTCGATCCACCACTGACCATCTCATACGTATCGAGGCACGTATCCGTGAAGCTTTTGTCCATAAGCAGTTTTTCTTATCAGTATTCTTAGATATGGAGAAAGCCTATGATACAACGTGGCGGTTTGGGATTTTGAGAGACCTCTCACAGTTAGGTATACACGGAAATATGTTCAATGTTATCGAAAGTTATCTGTCGAATCGGACATTCCGCGTTCGAGTGGGCACTGTTCTGTCACAGAAATTTGTACAGGAAACTGGAGTGCCGCAGGGCGGGGTGCTCAGCTGCACACTCTTTATAGTAAAAATGAATTCTCTTCGTCTACACATACCACATAACATCTTCTATTCGACGTATGTTGACGATGTGCAGATAGGTTTTCAATCAAGTTCTCTTGCAATCTGTGAGCGACAGATCCAGCTTTGTCTTAACAGGGTCTCCAAATGGGCTGATGTGAACGGTTTCAGACTGAACCCACAAAAAAGCACCTGTGTCATTTTCTCTAGAAAAAGAGGCCTGCACCCTGATCCTGAAATTGTGTTGCATGGTGAGCGTCTGCCCGTAAACAGGGAACATAAATTCTTAGGCATAATTTTAGACGCGAAACTAACCTTTGTACAGCACATAAAATATCTTAAAGACAAGTGCATGAAAACAATGAATATCTTAAAGGTGCTCTCACGCACAACCTGGGGCAGTGATAGAAAGTGCCTCTTGTACTTGTACAAAAGCCTCATACGCACACGACTAGACTATGGAGCCATAGTTTACCAGTCGGCTACTCCAACTGCTCTAAAGATGCTTGACCCCGTCCACCACTTAGGAATTCGCCTGTCCACAGGCGCCTTTAGAACAAGCCCAGTGGAAAGCCTGTACGTTGAATCGGATGAGTGGTCACTGCATCTGCAGAGAACATATTCGTCTTTCATGTATTTTCTTAGAGTGAACGGAAACAGTCAGCATCCCGCGTATTACACCGTAAACGATTTGTCCAGTTGCTAACTTTTCCGCAACCGGCCCAGAGTGGCAAAGCCTTTCTCCATGCGTGTTATAGACATGGCTGAAGAAACAAGGGTTCCACTGCTTGAATACCACCTTATGTCCCCTGCTAGACGGCCCCCGCCGTGGCAGTGGCAACCAATAGACTGTGATACATCTTTCGTAGCTGTCACAAAGCACGCGCCTGTCGCGCATATACGAATGTACTTCCTCGAATTACAGCACAAATACTCCTCTCCTGAATTCTTTACAGACGCATCTAAGTGTAATTTTGGCGTATCTTACGCAGCGGTCGGTCCATCCTTTTCAGATGCCGGTGTTCTGCACCCTAACACAAGTATTTTCACAGCAGAGGCCTACGCGATATTGGCTGCCGTTAAACACATTAATCAATTTAATATCCCAAAGACAGTTATATACACAGACTCTTTGAGTGTTGTAAATGCTTTGAAAACTGTCCGGAAATATAAAAACCCTGTAATTCTATCTCTTTACTCAGCATTATGCACAACCTATCAGTCCAAACAGCATATCGTCGTATGCTGGGTGCCGGGGCACCGAGAGATAGAGGGAAACGTGTTGGCTGACGAGCTAGCCACATCCGTCAACGCGAACGCTTCCAACACTTCCACGACTGTCCCTGTAATGGACCTCAAGCCCTCAATAAGAAAAAAACTAAGGGCTTTCTGGCAGTGCTTGTGGGACAAACAGAAAATAAACTACATGTTATCAAGCCGTATCTTGGCAACTGGCCGCCGGTATCAAAGAACCGCCACACAGAAGTAACACTTTGCAGACTCAGGATAGGACACACATACAGCACACACGCATACCTCTTGTCCGGTGGCGATCCACCCATGTGTGATAAATGTGGTGAGCCACTTACCGTGGTTCACATCCTGCTGCAATGCACTGAATTAGACGCTAATAGCAAAAAGCATTTTCCATTACCACACCGTCAACAAATTCCCCTTCACGATCTTATGATCATAGGTATGGAACCGCTCTTTAAATATCAATCCGTGTTCGCACTTTTAAAAGATGCACATAGTTTTCATGTCATATCACCAGGAAATCCGTAGCACGGCCTCTTAACTGAGGTTTCTGCTGCGATAACTGCACTAAAACAAAGCACCTGCCTCCCAGCCTTTGGGCTCAAAGGCCTCCCGGAGGCTTAGGTGGTATTTCAACATTCTTGCATTTTAGCTCCACGATCACTTATCACGCGTACTAGATCCATAGACAACTATATGTATCACTATCATAATTTTATATTATATATCATTTAACGCTTTTATGATACGGATTGATTTTAGGCCACTTTACAGCCATGTCACATCCCACCATCGTAACTCACCAATCAGCGTTTAACACATCATTATCAGTCATGGCGCTCTTTGGCCACACCTGGCCCTTGCGCCACTAAACAATACACATCCATCCATCCATTTTCCCGATTTGGTAGTGATCTGAGCTGCGAAAGGAATCCGTACAGTATCACGGCTTCGCTTTCTTACCTAATCGTGCTTAAGGTACCTTCCTCTCGCATACGTATCGCTAGGGCTGCGTTCTGTTCTCAAAAAGCTAGGCGAATAAAATTGTCCATAGTTATGATAGTGTCTGACAATTATGTGAAGAAAAAGATTAAGCAAAACAACAAAGGTTAGAGGGAATCTAATTCTCTAAAACTTTCCAACTTGGTTACCTTGAATTGGTTATTCGTGCAGAGAGTCTGCGCGGTATCTTTTTTTTTCGTATTGTTTAATCCACACGTACAACTTTCAAAACGTGTAAGAAGCGAAGACTTGCCATTAACTTTATTGTCATTTTATTTTTGTCAAATATTGCACGAAGCCAACAATCGCTCTGTCTAAATATCTGTCTCTAAAGGGAGAGCTGCGCCCACGAAATATTTACTCCGAAAACAATACTATAAGCTATCCCTCAGTACTTACGTAAAAAAAATTATCGGTGTCATTTTCAAACTTCCATCGTCTCCCTGCCAGCGAAAACTCGTTGGTTATGACATGGCACCTAAAGACTCCTTTCCTGTCGCCGGCAGCGTCGGTAATTGAAGGGCGTGCGAGCGCCTGGTTTTCCGCCGCAGCAGGCGACGCGATGATCCATTTAAAGCAGCTGACACGAGACACGCGACGCGTAAGAAGTGCGAGCAAAAGTCCTTGGGAGGAGTTTTCCGTTTGCGTCCCAAGGGAAACTGTGGAGCGGATTACTCGGTCGGAAGTCACACGCACGTGTGAAGTTCAAGAGCGTAAATCAAGGAAGAAAAAAGCAGGGGTTGAGGGGGAAGGAGGGAGATATTGGGAGAGGTGACTCGGAAGCCCGCGACCCGACTTGTCTCTTCTTTTAACCCAGCAACGCTTGAGGCGACTTGCAGCACCGCCTAGCGGAACCACTTGATAAGAAGAAACCTGACCCCACTTATCTCTGTGCAGAGGCGCGGAAGTTGTTCCTTTCACGTACGCTTTAATGAACGAGTAAATGTCGGTGCGCACAACTTCGTTTTGCCGCCGCGGTTGGCACTAAAACTTTTTTCTCAGATAGGGCTGAAATCTGTAACTCGTTTTCATTGAAGGTTTCTGGTATGTGGAATAATTTTATAGATAAGCAGCTGGCATGGGAGGAATGCGCATGACATGTTGTTTATGGTGTCCTATTGCGAGATCTCTTTCGTAGGGCGCAGTCCGCGAATGCATATGGCAGCGGATCACACCGGTCGCTATAACAATTGGCGAGTGGCCGAACGACAGCGAGGAGCAAAGTGTTTCTGCGTAAATGTCTGTTCTGAATACAGGCTCGCATTTTTATGCATACGAGTAGCTAAAGCTGCTCCAGCACAGGAAAGCCTGAGTCTTGTCAGTGTTTTCAATAGAGTGAAACAGTGATATGGTAGTGACTTTAAATACAGTACAAAAAGATCATTTCATTTGATAGCACTTGCAACAATAGTGCTTAAGTATTTACCATGACAGAATACTTTCACTTCCATTATTTATAGAGGAAGCGATTTTTTTTTATTCTCCTTTATTTGACACGATAGAGTGAGGTGCAGGCACACAAATACGGCGGATCTCCGTTTTGTTTTCTTTTTTTGTTCCTGTGGCACTGCCGCACATATAAGATGTCGTAGCTTAGGTTAGCTAAGCTCTTCAACAAAAGAAAAATAATGTTTGATGCCATAGCACTGTATGAAAATTCGTCAAGAAATGCTCGAATTGACACCCAGTTTCTCAGAGAGGTTCCTCTGAAGAAAGTGAATTGATGGCCTTGCAAATAGAAAATTCAATAAATTTTGGTCTGGGTAGAAACGGAACCCGCGCTTTCGGAGTGCGCGACGAGCATGCTTCCCGGACACCACGCAGGCACCATGGTTCTTGCTCGTTAAAGTGGTGCCTAGTGCGTACGTTAGTGCGCACGTCACATCGCAGCCGTGTGTCTGACTAAACATGTGGCCTAGTGCGCGTGTCATTGGGCAGGGGAGGGACACAGCTAACGCGGAGGAGGTGGCGCCACGTCGTAAGTGTATGGCATGAGCACGTTCATGGCGTTCCGAGTACTATGCTATGCTATGCTGCTTTCGATTTCCCCCACGTAAGCAGTTTAAGACTCTCTGCCAAATATTAAAAAAAAGTGCAAGGTATAATTATAAGACCTACGGTGTCCGGTCGCCAGACCTCTCACAGCCACACACCGTAGATTTTATAACTGTATGTTGTAGCGTTTTTTCTAAATCTTTTTTTGCGTTGAATATATTCTTTAACGTTAGCTCGTACACGCGAAACAGTTTTGTAAACTTTGCGAATATTTTTATAGAAGGAAGACCAGAAAAACAATTTATGCAAATATCACGACGTTATTACATAGCAGTCAAAAAACACAACAACGTTACAAACAACTATGAAATCAGCAATTCCAGCGCTGTTATTCAATATACACAGCGATCGTAGGTTTGTAAAGTTGGAAAATAGATCTGAAGCATACGGTTAAATATACATCGGCTGTCGCTCCAAATATCTGAATAGATAATTTTTGGAATAATTGATTACCTAATTAATTAATTACCCAAAGCGACACTTTGGCTGGGTTGTGGTGGAGTGATGCGAAATGTTTTTATCGACCGCATCAAAAATCTTACCATTCACATAAATCTAACGATCTTCTTATCGTGCACAATAAGCTAGGCACAATACCATTATTTACATTTAACTCTTCTCGGCGTGTGCGGCACCCCTGCCAGGAATCACTCACGTGATTTGGCGCTCAGCTCAGAAGGCTGCAGAAACTGAGACACCATCGCGAGTCCCACGGGAAGGTGGGGCAGTGATAAACCTGCGCGGTGCCCATAGAACATCGATCGCTGATCAATTGATCTGCGCATCTCTATGCAATCACCACAGAGAGGTTGCCTTACAGAACTATGCCCACCTTTTCTAAAGCACCCTTTGCCGCCGCTACTGTCATCATTTCTTGATCAAAGAGAATATGAAAAATTCAATGAAAATGAAGGCTCGTTAGGGGTTCTGTGACAACGCAGTCCGCACAGTATATACAATTTTTATTTGCCATACATGGCTCTATCTATGACGCCTGTCTTTAAAGCGGCTATCGGCTTCGAACGTTCTGTTGCACGCTGCTCTCAGGATAGCGAGTAGCACACAATGGCGAAGCGCGACTGTCGACGCGCTATAACCAGCGCTTTTTCTATTATATTACGTGAGAAACAAGCCGCTGAAATACTCAATCATTAGTGCTGTAATCGGCCAACAGGGAATTTCGTTGGTAAGACCTTTTACAGGGTGTCCCAGCTAACTTTAGCCAGAGTTTTAAAATTTGCGACTGACACCTGGCTGAACAGAACCAAGACAGTATTGTTTGCCGTCGCTTGGAGATACTCGAACTATTCATTTCCTTTCTTCCTAATTAGATAAGTAGTCCAAGGTAATTAATCAACTTCTCAAATATCTTAATTAGATGAAAAGTGTCAATGAAAAACTTGTTGGGCAGCATGAAAAACTCCCGATACAACTTTTTGATGCTGAGTACGTACTACAAAAAAGTGTTTTCCGACCGTCAAAGCAGCCTGCGAATACACGCAAAATTGCCGCGAGACTGGGCGCTCGAGGCAGTTTGCGTGTATTCGTGGACTTCTTTCATACCAGGAAAAACATTTTTGTGTAGCATGTATCGAGGATCACAAAGGTTTATCGGGTGTTTTTCATGTTTCTCTAGAATTTTATCATTGACAGTCTTCATGTAATTATCATATTTGAGAAGACTATTCATTAATGGAGGCTAATTATTTATTTAGCCGGAGTTAAAAGATAATTTCAGCCTCTCCAAGCGACGGCAAACAACGGTACCTTGATTCTGTCCAGCCACGTGGCATTCGCACATTTTTAATTTTTGGCTAAAATTAGCTGGGACACCCTGCACATATGGAGCGAGATTTTGTCAAAATCATTTCTTCTCAACATTTGTATTTGCTCGCGCTTTTCTTCCTCACAAGTTCGGTAAATGTTAACTAACTACTTGAAAAATGTTACTTACGGATGAGTTGAAATAGGCAAGCGGTTCCGCGAGGTACGGGCGTTTACCGTATTTGTAGAGACAAGTTTGCCCCGTTTAGAAAATACGCTTACTCAATCACTACGTGATTAGGGTGATTCAATTAATAACAAAGTAAACTGCCTTGACATTTTTCTCATCTGCAATAGAGGCAACTTGAGCCTCGCAAACTATTGTGCATTAACACATTTAAGGTTTACAGCAGCAGCAAAACTTCTGGTCTGTAAAGCAAATACGAAATGTACAAAAAAAGAGACTCTGTTCGTTTGAAGTTTCGGATCAACAGTGACTTCCTACATGTACGAGCGATAAAAGAACCTTCTTACGCTGTAGCCTTTTTTCGTGTAGTAAACGCGTTGCTCATGGTTCTTTCAATCTCTCTTCTTTTGTCCGTCTTTCTTCGAAACATGACCCAGAATAGGCTGAGAAAAAAAAGCTAGTTATAGCAATTAATCAATATAGAAGGAAATGGGAAGCTAACGCTGTAATATGTCTAGATTGCCTAACCTTGTGTACCGAATTAAACATAGACAAGAAACAAGTGCGCCTTCGAGGCACCTAGACACTGATGATGCATTTGTGATTAGGTGACACTCATTACCTGGAAGTCTAAGACACTTTCTTGCCTTTATTTCAACAAAAGTCTATGTGGCGAAACCTTCACGGACGGGGCATTCATAATTGGAACTGCTGGCATATTATAGTACATGGTTGAGAAACGCACAAACAAGCAAAAACAAAAAAAAAACGACATTGCGGCTGCAACTACTCATCAGCAGAACCTTATTCCGAAAATATATGGCTAGGAATGCGTAACTAACGGGAACAATCATTGTGGGATAGTAAGCAACAATAAACGGTTGAACGACATGGTGTGCTTTATGCTTGAGGAACCAACGCACTTTCAAGATAACGTATATAGATATAGATACGCACGTACACGAAATAGGGTACGTAAGAGGATATGTATATATATATATATATATATATATATATATATATATATATATATATATATATAAGATAATATATGCTTTCACGTACCCTATTTCGTGTTTTTACGGCACCACATCATGGGAATTTATTTTTCATTTCTAATTCCCTGGTTTCTGATTGAACGTTTTGGCATCGACCAATTAATTGCCTTATATTCCCTTCTTTTTGTTCTTACAGCTTTTGAGCCAGGGCTCTTTAGTTGTATGCCTCAGTGTGTAACGACCACCAGCTTGCATGGCAATTCTCTGTCACAGGGTCACGCACACACCCATGTCCTAAAAGATATAATACAAAATCGAGAGAACATGAATAAAGCCAGCCAAGTACCATCGTTAATCTTGTCCTCCCAGAACTGGAAAGACGACCCAGCGCCGAGGAGTCGACAGGGCCATATACATACAGCGAAACGTTCTGGCCTGCGAGATGAAGGATTAGTTCGTCAGTATACGCACTTGTGCATGTTATTTTTCCTTTGCAGCATGACTGATTGCTAATTTCCTGTTCGTACTCCTTTTATTCGCTTCTGATATTTTTTTTTCTTGCCGCACGGTTATCACTGCTCCGACGCGGATCAGCTTACATTCACAGCAAAACGCACAGTCTAAATTACAGACTGCTTGATCAGAAAGCATTCAGTTGCAAGTACAAAAGATATACGGTGCAAAAGAAAGAAAGAAAGATTGGTCTGTCGTAAATCTTTGACTTAGCCTTAAGCTTGTGAGGATATGGCAATGTTTTTTTTTTCTTTTTCCATGAAACCCGCTACGTATAGAGAAGCCCCGCTGTTTTCCCTTCCTGTCTCGCTAGGTCTCGGCACGCGAGGAATGCAGCGAGAGTTGTGTCATTCCTTTTCATTTTTCCTTCCTCCTCCACGCTTGCGTTGTTGCCGTATTTTAGGTGCGGAGAGGGACGAATGCATGACATGAGGGACGATAAATTAATCAGTGCAGAAAGCCACCCTGCAGGGACGAAATTCGACTACTGCTTAAGGACCGCGCAAAGGGCGATGGAACGAATATTGCTAGGCAAAATGATAAGAGACAGAAAGAGAGTGGTTTGGATCAGAGAGCAAATGGGTATAGACAATATGCTAATTGACATCAAGAGCAAAAAAAATAGAGCTGTGCAAGTCAAGTAATGCGCCGGTTAGATAACCCGTGGACCAATAGGGTTACAGGATGCGTAGATAGAGAATAGAAACGCATCGAGGACGGCAGAAGACAAGGTGGAGCGAGGAAGTTAGGAAATTCGCGTGTGCCAGTTGGAATCAGTTGGCGCAGGACAGGGGTAATTGGAGATCGCAGGGAGAGGCCTTCGTCCTGCAGTGGACATAAAACATTATTATTATTATTATTATTATTATTATTATTATTATTATTATTATTATTATTATTATTATTATTATTATTATTATTATTATTATTATTATTATTATTATTATTATTATTATTATTATTATTATTATTATTATTATTATTATTATTATTATTATTATTATTATTATCTAATTTCTCAATGTCAAGGTGCACACCTTATTCTGGCCTTCTGCACTTTTAGTCCTACGTTGTTTACTGCAGCGGTCATTTCATTCTTGATACTACAGCCAGGGCCCGGCAAACTGACTCGATATTTGGGGTATGGTATGGCAAGAACTAAAAATGTTAATTTCACTACCATCATTCCCTTCCGCAGGGCCTCTTCAGAACAGCTGTACATTATTAGTTCTATCCGGGGAAGGAGATTACACCTTTATAATCATTAGGTAAAGGTACGTTTTTCTGGATGCCGCCACGTTAGCAATGAAATCAGTGTGACCCATTCACTGCTACACAGCATACAGAAGTTTTTCTTGATGTATTTTTGTGTATTTGTGTATTGTGTGATGTACTTCCGAAAAGGATAGCTTTGACCGAGCTGTAACATTTGCGGTGCTGGTCGCATTCTACGTTGTCATCTGCACATAAGATTGCCCTGATTGCGCGATATCTTCCTTTCTTTTGCCACTCCCTGATTGGGTGCTTAGAGCTCAAAAAGCGCGTCGCCGAACCAATAAACGTCATTGACTTTCTGGCGTTGCGTGGGTCGTCTGTTCCTTGGGCCGGTGGTCCTGCCGCCCTCGGCATCTAGCCGTCGAATATGTAACACCACTTAGGACATTATAGCAAAGAAATCTTATACGGACAATTTTTCCAGCTTTCCATCGGCCCAGCCGGTTGCGCCTTCTCCAAGTCTCAGCAGCAATGAAGCACTGCGCGTTAAGCAGCGTTTGTCACAACAAATCGCTCAAGCGCTGCATTCAGGTTTCTCAGCGTCTACTTAATTTCTTCAAGATGGCGCGCATTGCTTCTTTTATTATGTGCTTGAAACATAATATGACGCAATGTGACCAAAATGATCGTGACCTACGGTGACGAAATGGTTACCAGTGACGAAATGATCGTCACTGATGTTATTACGGAGTGAGGACTATACAGCACCATAAAAGATACATGTCATTTGCAACTGCACTACACCCAAGGAACAGACAATATTTAAAGCATCTGCGCGCCGTACGCGCACGTGTAGACACGTATACGCTATCAGACGACGCGACGCGCTGTACACATTATAGATGGCTCAGCCTGTTTCTTCCAGCTAGTGACAACTGTGCTCGATCTCGCGGACATCACACGTAACATCTTATATAATACGCGAAGCAATTCAGCTTACGCTATCACATGTGTATTGAATCAAGGCAATCAGTGAAATTGACGCCGCAGATAATGTAAAATCATCTCCGCCGTATAACAGACTAGCGTGCACTATGTGCCGTTTGAGAAAACACGCAGCAACCTCATTCCTTGATAAGTTTACGTGGAAGATGAGCCAGGTCGTGAGAGAGGGTGAACGAGGTCCCAGCGATGTGTGGCGTGGCGTCAATCTCGTTTGCTCTGAGCGGAACGTGATTCTGCGGCTAATAGATGCGGAACGTGCCACTGGCACGTTCGCGTTGCGTCCCTTGAAACGTGCGCTAATTGGGCAAGGCGCGCCGCAAATCGACACGCCGCCGCTACCGCGTATTTCCACCCTCCGCTTCTGCGGAGGGTGGAAATACGCGGTATTTCGCGGAAGGCAGTCGACTCCCTCGCGGGAAAAACAGGTGCGCGGATCGCCGTGAAAACGCGCTTCACGTGGAGAAGCGACTAAGATTGGGTCGACCGAGCGCAGTTCCAGGTCTCAGTTGCTATACGGAATATTTACTTTTGGTGGCAGACACACAGGCAATTTAAATCTATCTATAGCTAAAAAAAAGGTTGTTTCTACACAGTTGGTGCAAAATCTGCCACTACTGAGCAGATTGAGTGAAGTATCTTTAATAAACACATTCGTATTGCGTGCGTATTGCCGCGATCTGTTAGATGATTATAATTCACTTAATAACAAGTAAGCGCGCCGACGAAGCGCTTCGTTGGGTCTGCTTATTGCTTGCGGTGTCCGTCTACCCGCTGTTTTCTCAAATATTACGCCATCAGAATATTATTTCAAGACATTATTTGCCTTATTCCTGGCACTTTGCGGCGGGTAGGTGGTTAGGTAGGTAGCTAGATAGGTTCTTGTCCGTGCTCGCTTTATTAAAAAGCAAATAACGTGTGACCGGCGGTGAAATCGAACCTCTGCCGTTGAACACAGCAGTGCAGTGTTCCAACCGTTAGGCCTCGATCGCTTTTTTTTTATTCTGTTAATTGCTGCATGGAAGAACACATACATAAGAATAGCTGCTTTCAGGGTACCAGCCTCTGCTATGTGGCTTGGCAGGATCCCTGGTGCTTGAATTTCAGTAGGTCACAATTTCACACCCCTTTGTGACGCCTAGCACCCTACGCAGAAGTTGTGCCACGTTGTACTGGCTTCATTACCGCCCAACTAAATCATGCTTTATCATTTCTTTGCCGCAGTACAAATGCCGTCGACGTTTTAAAATACACCCCGCGACGTAGCCTTAAGTACGTATGGTTGCATAGCACTTGATAACGTAACAATCCCCTGGCCAGATAAAAACCAGTAATTACCAAGTCGTAAGCTCGCGTCAAATGGCCGGCGTAGAAATCATGCCATTGCCGCTATACGATCGCCTTCAATGGGTTGGTCTCCGTGCTGCTGGCGTCTCAGCCACGTACGCTCATGACCCGCACACACAGAACTACTCAAAAGACACAAACACGTTGGTCCATTTGGTGCCCCTTTGCCGATCGCCAAATATCCTAAGTAGACATGTACCTGCATATTGCTGTACATACCGTCTATTCGTTGGATCCGCCCCATTTTTTTACGGCGTGAACTGTTATGGGCTCATTCCAATAGCTGTTTCGGCTGGCGATTTTGTGCGCCGCCGCCACGGCTGCCTCTGGTGGCCGTCGCAGTTATCACCGGGAATCAGAAAAAGCGATACCCAGTTTCCACCGGGATCGAGCCCGAGTCCGCTGCGTGAGAGAATTAGCTACTGTACTACTGAGCTACGCCAGCGTTCGGTAAGTTCTAGCGCAAAAATGACCTATAAGCGCATCCTAGCACGCGAGGAGACATGCAATTTGACATAACCGCCACGTAGCATCGATACGTGCACATATTGAATTACAGCGGCATATTATTACACCAAGTGGCACGCCATGTAGCAGTTGCATAGGCTAAGGCACAAGGTACAAGGTAGATAGGCACAAGGTAGATAGAGAAGGTTTGAGGAGGAAAAAGACGATTAAGGAGATCTATACACAAATGCTAGAGTGAAGAAACATGTATACTAAATTCAAGCTGGCGGGGTGACGATGTCACCACTGCATTGTAAAGGGGATGTCAATAAATCAACAACATCATCATTAGCTTCGTATCGTGCCATTTGTCACGTAATGAGACCTGACTATGATCTGCACACTCTTTCTCTTTTTATCCCCCTTGGCCCCCTCCATACCGCAGGGTAGTTCCAACCGGAACTACCTCTGGTTAACGTCCCTGCCTTTCTATCCATCATTTTCTCTCTCTCTCTCTCTCTTGAGAGCAACCTATAGCAACCTAAGTATACACCATATGCGTAAGCTTTGTTTTCGAAATAAATTGGGAGCGCAAGCGAAAGCGCCGCAAGAACTAGATATTTCGTAAACTCAAAATTTATTCAAGCATTGTTTTGTTGTAAGCATTCCATCTCGTTTTTAAGGTGAATTGTAATTTTGCGATGCATGTCAGCGTAAAATTTCCCAATTCCCCAACCTAAATTCCCGCTGTACGTTACATAGTGGTCTTTACGTGGTTCGACACAATAAAGCGGCGCAACCGGACGTGTCACCATCACGTAAAGAGAAGCGCTCTATTGAGACACCCTACTAAAAACAAAAAGACCCGTGTATCGCGGATTAGGGCAGCCTAATTACCCCAGGTGGTCATAATTAATCCGCAGTCCTCCACTACGGCGTGCCTCATATTGATATAATGGTTTTGCATGTAGGACTCCTGAAATTGATATTTAACGGTGGTGGCAGAACTAAAGCACAAAAATATTCTGCGCCACTAGTGGTGCGGCCACTTTTCGTGTGCTTTTGCGGGCTTCTTTCAGCTTTGGACGAAAATATTATGTAGCACGTATAGAGCAACAAAAAGGCGGATAGGGAATGTTCCATGATGGTCTACAATATTATGATTGACAATTTTACTCTGGTTATAATAGCTGAGTTTATTAATTAATAAGTAATTATATATTTAAACAAAATACGAGAAAATAGCCTGACTTGCTTCAAGCGTCGAGAAACAACATACGCTTTTTAATAACAGAGCAGTTCTAAGTCGAGCCTTCGCCTTCCGTTGTCCGGTGTCACGCAGGGGAGCAGGAGGCAGAGCGCACGCCTGGGGAGGGGGAGGATAGGGGTATAGGAGCAGGTGTTTTGCCGGCGCACGCCCTTTCGCCGCGTGGATGCCACTCGGCGCAAGCGGCAGTGGGAGCTGGCACTAGAGCAGCAGGGCCTATGCCGCGCATATGCCGACTTCAAGGGCAAGAAGCGCAAGCATAGCGACAGTGGAGGGAAGCCTCCACCGTCTACGATCGAGAACGGGAAGCGCAAGCCAAGCACCGGTGGAGGCAAGCTAACCCCCAACTTCAAGAGGAGGCAACCCAAGCCAAGAGCCAGCAAAGGCAAGCTAACCCCTAACTTCGACAGTAGGAGGCCGTGCAGAGACGTTGACGCAGAGAGATTCCTACCACGGGATTGACGGTTTAAGAAAGAATTCCTCGACCGTGAGTGCGGCTGCAGCTGCAAGGTGTGTGATAGACTGTTGTTTGATCACGACTTCACACAACTGAAGAGTGTGTGCATCCGGGACCGAAGTTTGAATCTAGCAAAACGATGACAACAAGAAAAAATACTCATAAAAAACGGGCTAAACACGAGTTCAAGCTTGAGAAAACGACCATCAGCTTCGCTGTTTTGGCAGCTTTCACTGCGTAGAACTGGCTTTCCTTTTTTAGTGTACAGCTCTTAACCCTGACGCATTACAAATATATATGCGTAACTTCTAGAGTTGTATTTCTCGTAGGAGTAACAAGCAAGGCCTGTATAACTGGAATGATGAGAAACATGCACGTTGTAATGACTCCGCGAGCTTAAACGCATCACAGAAAGCAAGGTTAGAAGCTTTTATTTACCAAAAATACCCATTTCAAACAGGACGTAAACATTGCTTTTCACTTACCTCCCAATCCGAGATTTCGTGAGAAGCCCAACTGCTGTCCTCGCTGTGGACCTTACGTGAATTCAAGTGGCGCGCGAACTATAAAAGCTTTTCCGATGTCGCAAAAGTGTGCGTTTTTACCTTTTGCTTCGTTCTTCGTCTTACTTTCCCTTTTTTATTCGCTTCATTTTTTTACACCGTCGTATACTATGGTGCAATACACTGACGGAAGGTCAAATGTGGAGCTTCTAAATACAAAATGATTCACATAAGACATATCGAACAAAGAAAGGAATAACGACCGAAATAACACCTATCGAAAGCATCTTAACTTTCCAGGGGAAGGTGAGGACTCCTTGCGCGTGGGATGCGCCTTTAGCCCTTTACATTTTCACGTTCGTGGCAATGTAAAGGAAACTTCTTTTTATTCCTTATATTCATCAGCCGATTGCATCCGATATTAGGCTGTGCGAGGTGAGCTTTGTGTGCCCTTACTTGTCCGGTAATATGTGTGCTTTTCAACCTTGTAAGCGTACTATATACGAACACATACCAAGGTCAAAAGAAAAGGTTAACAAGAAGGAGAACGAAGAAATTGAAAGACAAGGGAGGTTTGTCCGTTTAGTATCCAGATGGGTGCCCAGTGCAGGAATAGAGGGGCAACTGAAAGGTTAGGAAAGTTGAGATTCAATAAAATAAAGTCCGCCATTTCTTTCTTCTTTTTTTTAATGTCGTCGGGCAGGTTTAGGCACTTTAATTGCGTAACTGCTTAAAAACGTTTTATGCAACCGGGCAAACATCCGAATTACCAAAAATATTACGAAAGAAACTATCTTAGGATTACTGTCGGCGTTAAACTCGCCATCACGTATCAGGCTTGTTTTGTAGCTGGGGCTCCTTTCTCGCGCCTCCCTCTGGACACGGTTTACCATCTAGCTGAAGCGCCCAAAAGCCAGCCCCTTTAGCGTCTCTAAATAAAGGTGATTTTTATGCATCAAAATTTTAGAAATTGCATGTGGCAGTTAGCACAATTCAAATCCTTCATCTAAATTGCTCGGTTAGGTGGTCGTTGTTTCCATAAAAATTAAAATGCTTAACTTAGTAATTACCATAATTACGCTACTTGCCTTTTTATGCATTTGCTTTACCGCTCATATTTCATACTACGAATAGTAGCCGGTGATTTCAGGAGGAATATCCACACGATGAGACGTGCATCCTAAAGCGCTGCAGAAAATAGTGCATTTTCCTCTCTACGGTCACTCTATCTGTCTATCTGTCTCTCTCTCAACAGGTTTCTCAACTCCTTTATGCACCCCTAGTGATCTCCTCTGATCACGTACGGGTGAGAGAAACTTTGTAGTTTGTCTCACTTTCTGATTTCTAAGTCACAGGGAGGCACTTTGTTTAGCGGTGATGAAAGCAAGCACGCCATGAATGCGCCGTGAGAAACCGCTGCATTAACTGGCAAAAAAATTTGCCAGTCAGACGGAGGCCTTAGGCCCCATTGAAAACGCTGAGACCACCATAGTGACGCAGACTGGGAATATCCGCCATACCAAATTTTGCGGTAGCGCCTTTTTGTGATTATTTTCATTGTCCTCCAGCACTCCTCACCCTCAGCTTCTGAGGTACTTCACCCAATTAGGTGCAGAAATCAAATAGTCATAAAGTGTTTTCTCTTAGCGGTTTCGCTCTACCACGTACGTCACAATAACTTCATCTCCTAAAAATTTTTGAGCATAGTGATTAGCTAGGCAGGACTTTTTGCCCCTCCCGAATATTCCCAGAACCTTTAAATATATTTCCTTGACTGAGTGTAGTAATCATATGACACAGCTTTACAGTTACTCTCTTGGCATCTTTTTCTTAAGTGTCTCTTCCGCAGTACACTACAGCTTTACAGAAACAGCATGCTTTACAGGTTACAGCACTTTGTAATTCTATAAATGGTAACAAATTGCTGCCATCAAGTAAGTTAGAACGTCAGCCACTGTAATTTGCTGTATTGTAGTCGTACTAAACTTCCGCACTTATATGACATCTTTACGTCGGTGCCGGAAGACGAAAATGCACCTGTTTCAAACCTACATCTACCGTTCGCTTCATGCTGGCGCATCTTGTATGTCCAGGAGACGAGATAGTGAATGATCTTGGAGAAGGCTGAAAAGTAGTGGTGATCGTAATTAATTTTTTTGCACATTTATAGATTGTATGAAAGGTAAAAAAGATAGGCAAAGGATAACGTGCTATGAAATACGCATTTTTCAATGTGTATTCGTGTCTTTATCATCTTCCTATAGCGTAGTTTGTGTCACTGTACTTAATTTTTTTTCTGATTCCGCAATAAATAATGTTCCTTCACGTGAAGTGATAATCCCACCCAAGTAACAAAATGGCTAGATACATAACTGGGGCTCTGTTGATTTGTGATTGATTTAGCATTTATAGAAATTTGTATTAAAGTACAGCAAGTCACCGGTTTATCCACAACGTTACATTGTTAAATCAACAATAAATGATGGTAGGTGACGTGAAGCGTTTCCAACCAAAGCACTAGGCAATAATATGCATCATATATATATATATATATATATATATATATATATATATATATATATATATATATATATATATATATATAAAGAGAAGTACCCCATGAATAAAAGTGATGTGCCGCCCCATTTTTAAGTATGACCTGGAATATATGAGACGATTTCACAGGCAAATGCCTACACAAGCTAAAAGCAATAATTTAGTAACCTTGAGAGTGGAGCAAACCAGACTATAGAGATGGGGAAAAAAAAAGCGAAGGCTTGTGGTGCAGCAATAATTAGGCGCTGCGTTGCAATATCTTAGAAGCAACACTAAAACCTGCAGAGCAGGTCGTTTTGCCGATACCTTACTCCATAGTGCATGAAGTTTTTGCATGTTAGAACGCCGGTAAATAATGATGCTGAGGGCTGTTCTCAAAACATGTCGATCGCAACTCTTAGCTGGAACATCGCACAAGAGGGTGTTCTGTATTTTCCCACAAGTGTACACATTTGCGACAAAGCGATACAAATAAATCCGGATGTATAATAAAACACAAACCAGCCTATTGTCCGGCACTTGAAATAGACTCACTTGCTTGGGGCATGTTTGTATTGACCCTTTCACGTCAGAATCGTCGGGTACATCGGTTATTCGCCACCGGGTATGTGTCACAGACTATGTGGTGCTCTTTGATGAACTCCTTGGAGGCCAGCGCGTGTCCCAGGTCCTCAGAAAACAACGAATAACAACGCGCACTACGCTTTGCGCCAGTGTGCAACAAGTCGCAAAGGTTTTTCACTTCAAAACAGTTATGTGATTCTTCAGAATCAATCTCTGTAAAACTGTGATTGCTTCGCATTGCTTAAACGTGGTCTGGAGCTCAGTCTGTTGAAAGTTGTAATATTTAGGTACTACAGCATCCAGAAGCGATGCCGGAGTACATGCACCAATTCGGCCGGGTGCAGTGTGAGCGTCGACGCGGGGATGTGAGGAGGACGAACGCAACTCGTGAGGCTGATAAGGGTGAGAACAGGTGCTTGCATAGCAAAGTACGGGACATATGAAAAAATCTTTAGGGCTTGTTTACCTTCTTTACAGGGGCACATACACATTCTGTGGGATTAACCAGGAATCAGCGCAATGCTAGTTGCACGTACCAAGAACCTTAAAACGAAGGAGCAGAGACATAGTAAAAGAAAATAACTATATCTAAGTGTAGGGTGAATATAATACGCAACTTTTTAAGAGGTCAATGTGCTTTAACCATACCTGCGAGCTGACAGTTTATGTAAAGCGTCTTTGCCCTGATTTATTGTTTGAATGTGCAAGACAAAGGTCCATTCACCAAGGCCCTTTAGAAGGTTACCTAAGATTCCCTACTGCATAAGCCGCAGCTTCCCGTGACACATACCCAATAGCCGAAGAGCTTCGCTTTGGGCACACTGCAAGCAAGTAAACAAATGAGGGAACAAGCATGGTAAGCATGGGTCAAACGTTATAAATCCAAGAAAATCAAATAAACATTTGGATATCATGCACATTACATATGTGCATGCTTTATTTATTTATTTAGTTAGTTAGTTAGTTAGTTACTTAGTTAGTTGTTTATTTAGTTATTAGTAGTTTCATCGTAAAAAAGCGCCCCTTAAAGTGCAAATTTTAGAACTTACAACAGCAGTAAAAAAAAGGCAATTTTATAGCAGCATTTAATGTATAAAAGAACAAAAAACACGAAACAATGCTAGTTCTTTAGTCTGATAAATGACGAATGGAACTGTGGAACAATTAAACATCACTAAATGTGACAAAAGTAGAGGCAAGGCCATTCTAGTTTTAGCAAGTGCGCGGAATGAATGAATAAGAAAAGTTTTTTTTTTAGATATTGGAATGCCTATTTTATTTCTCTTATCAAGGTGTGAGGATTTGTATGGAAGCGAACAGAGCAGGTTACTGTGTAATACTGGATGATGAAAGACTTTATAAAACATCATTAATCGTGCAGCATTACGTCGTGTTCAGAATTTCTTTCAGCCTAAGTTACGTTCCCCATCTTATACGCTCCCTGCACGTTGATAGTTATAAAAAATAAACCGGGTAGATTTCTTCCAAGATCATTGCTAATTAGCTAAAGAGAATTTCAAGACACGGGTCCCAGAATGACGACCCGTAATCCAGCTGTGAACGAATAGAAGCGTGCTGAAAGAAAGCGAAAGTTTAGAATAACTTGGTGGGCCATAGGCATTGTTTATGACATAATCTATATGAGTAGCTCAGCTAAAGTTCGCAGTGATGTGGATGCCCAGGCATTTATATGGTGAAGCAAATTCTAGCGTAGTGCTTTTTAGCTAGCATGTGGTAACTGAGTGGAAGTATGAGAAAGAAAAGCCAAAAAAAGGCTGCGAAACAATAAAGATTGAAAGTCTGAAAACCAACCACTTTAGCAGCATCCCCTTCATGTGTTTCTTGGGATAAGTGTTACTCCATAAATCTTCCCAATGCTGAAGTTCAGTAGACATTATTCGAATAGCAGAGCTATTGAGTATAATTAAAAGCTGTTTTAAACTATCAAATAAACTTTCATGTTTCATATTTGAAGTGACCAAGGTGGTACAACGCAAATAAATTCTTGGCGTGCTCTCAAATTGTGACTTTCAATTATGGGGTAGTTTGGAGCAGAGGAACTAGTAGCGACAATAGTTATTTCAGGCGCTTCAGAGTACAATTATCAAGCACAGCTGGTGTCTCTATTCATCAACACTCCTCTGCCCACCTCTAATATGCTGCCTCATCACCTTCTCACAGTTTCGCTGCCAATACAGACGTTCTCGCTATGAAATAAGGTTGATGACGGGTGTTACCGAAACAGCATGCATACCCGTAAGTCTTGTATATTCCTTATCCAGGGAACGATGCGTACTGAACAAATGTTACGAGCGTATATCCCCTGCTCATACAGAAAAATTGCGAGGTTAGCAGGCAACAAAATTGGCACAGACATAGCACACAAAAAAAAGATGCCCGCTTCAATACGTTTTCTCAGCATGCGTATGCCGAATCATGGATAAATGAAGTGTTTCCTATGACACCCACAGTTCCTGAACAACTGCAGGGCCAGATGTTCATCTGGTAGAGAGAGAGAGAGAGCGATCTGATTGACGAACGGCCAAATGACCTATCTGAGAAACGTTGTCCAGCCTGCTGCTATTATGAGAGGGAACGGGCTTTTACTTAGGCACCCAGGTTTATCAATCCTATAAGAAAACAAAAACGTTGGTGTTCCCGGGGCATTAATCTTATCGGCACTTTCAGCGTCACGTTTACGATAAAAGTAGGCGTGCTGTCTTGCGATACCAAATACAATGTATTGAGAAGGCAGCCATCACAATTTCACGTCAGATGCAAAATACTTAGTGTTTCGTCGCCTAAAGGACACCCCTCCAAAAGGGAATTCGGATTCTTTCATTTTCAGGACATTTAGGCGCGTTGCATTACTGCGGCCTAAGCAGCACACCACGGTGAAACTACGCGGTCTGCCTCAGTTTCTTTCAAAAGCAGAAAAAAACCGCCGCCCCGAAAGTTCGTGTGGTGCAAACGTTTTAATGCCATTACATTATCGCAAGTGTGCTCTAAGACATTCAGTATTTAATTGTAATTATCAGTATCTAATTACCAGTAGTGAAAATGAATGATTCATACAGATATTTAGAGCAACTAGTTGGAATTCAAAAATAATGCGAGTTGTGCTAGAGATAACTGCACAATAATGCAGCTGTGTAGCTTGCGCCTCTTCTTTTAGTGACTGGCTAGCGTTAGCGAGTCGAACCTCTGTAAAAAGCAGTTGTGCTGGCCGAATGCCAGGCTAAAGGTGCCTGCCACTAGCGAAATGACCCCACCACCACCATCGCAGCATAAATTCTAAGCAAATAAAAACGTAAACGGAATCTGTCTATCAATATTGTCCCACTGCTGCAATAACAAAAGAAATAAGCTAAGCCTGCTTCGCGAATGACAAAGCAGCAATCAATGGGTGCGGGGATCACCTCTCCATTTACTTCTTGTGGTGTGATTTATGGCTAGACAGCAAGAAAAAACTTAATCGTAGATAATGCAACAATGGGCAAACAGCAGCAGACACGGATTTCTTGTCTACATCGCTTTTCGCCAACGTACAAGACATTGAGGGCTTGAAGGCAGTGCTCATAAGACCAGTACGTTAGTGCTACTTAATTCTTTAGTAACCCGAGCGGAGCCCGTCCTTAATACGTTATTTGATATCATTGATCTTCAATCTTTAAACAAAAATGGAGGGGTGAATACGTAGGTGGCCCAAGTCGATCAGAAGCAAATGCAAAGACAAGAAAAGTACAGAAGAAGGGCAGTAAAGGAGAGAAAAAGCAAGGAGAGGAATAGTATGGAGGACGACGACACCAAAGCCCGATTTGCTAGCCTTCATTTTAGGTGACAGAAAGGGGTGCAGAAAACAGCGATCACCGCACGCCACCATGAGTCCAAACAGTTATATCAGGAAAAGTACATAACACGTGCTCGGTTGTTTAATCATATTCCCAAGTTTCGCACACCGGACTGCGGTCCACTCGATCTTACAAAATTTAAACCTTTATAAACGTTATTTCCACACATATGCGGTACAGAAATATTGCTTCGCAGCGGAAGAAGCTAGTTCGCACATGGAGTAGCGATGAAAAACTGCGGCGGCCTGTTATTTTGTGACCGTAGTGCAAAATAAGACTATTGACAATATTATGATCAAAATGATTTTCGGTAGTATTGGAATATTTTGCTGTGGTATTATCGATAGTGCAAGAAAAAACTATCAAAAATCAGAGATAATTTTTCAATAGCCAGCTAGCAACAATGAATAGTATAGTTCGCTATTTACACTAATATGGATAGTTTTGTCATTGCTGGCTAGTGATATTAGCAACAAAACTTTTTGTTGGGCTAGTTGGTGCATGCGACTCAAGTACTATAGCGCCAAACAGACGACACAAGAAGACACACGGATGAGTGCTTGAAAGCGAAAGCAAAATTGAAACAATGGTGCAACTTTGACAAATACCCTTCTACAGATATCTGCATGTTGCACTTTGAACAACAATTTAGGTTCTTCCCCGACGGTTTGATGAATGAGGGCTAAATTAATTGAAATAACTTGTTCACTTTTTGATCCCTTCTAGCATTCCCCTAATGAACATTTGATGATGAGTTAACACTCAGTGTGACCTCTGTCTTTCTACTTTTCTCCTTTGCACTGTGACTATAACGAAGTTTGATCAACGCACCGTTCGTGTTCACGTGGTTGTAAACGAAGGCAGCATCAAGTTGCTGTTTTTGCGTTCGCAGCGTCCTTTCCCTGTGCACAAGACATGCTCGGTGTCGTATAGGACGAAAAGGCTATGCAGCTTTCCGCACACTTTTCTGTTTACAACCATAAGCCCTGGAATAAATCGCATTACCCACGACGATAATGGAAGGGAAAATAGTATAGAGGAATTCGAAGTCCCAAAGGTAACGCCGGAAGAAGTAAAGAAAGCCTTGGGAGATATGCAAAGTGGGAAGGCAGCTGGGGAGGATCAGGTAACAGCAGATTTGTTGAAGGATGGTGGACAGATTGTTCTAGAGAAACTGGCCACCCTGTATACACAATGCCTCATGACCTCGAGCGTACCGGAATCTTGGAAAAACGCTAACATAATCCTAATTCATAAGAAAGGAGACGCCAAAGACTTGAAAAATTATAGACCGATCAGCTTACTGTCCGTTGCCTACAAACTATTTACTAAGGTAATCGCAAATAGAATCAGGAACACCTTAGACTTCTGTCAAGCAAAGGACCAGGCAGGATTCCGTAAAGGCTACTCAACAATAGATCATATTCACACTATCAATCAGGTAATAGAGAAATGTGCGGAATATAACCAACCCTTATATATAGCTTTCATTGATTACGAGAAAGCGTTTGATTCTGTCGAAACCTCAGCAGTCATGGAGGCATTACGGAATCAGGGTGTAGACGAGCCGTATGTAAAATACTGAAAGATATCTATAGCGGCTCCACAGCCACCATAGTCCTCCATAAAGCAAGCAACAAAATCCCAATAAAGAAAGGCGTCAGGCAGGGAGATACGATCTCTCCAATGCTATTCACAGCATGTTTACAAGAGGTGTTCAGAGACCTGGATTGGGAAGAATTGGGGATAAAAGTTAATGGAGAGTACCTTAGTAACTTGCGATTCGCTGATGATATTGCCTTGCTTAGTAACTCAGGGGACCAATTGCAATGCATGCTCACTGACCTGGAGAGGCAAAGCAGAAGAGTAGGTCTAAAAATTAATCTGCAGAAAACTAAAGTAATGTTTAACAGTCTCGGAAGACAACAGCAATTTACAATAGGCAGCGAGGCACTGGAAGTCGTAAGGGAATACACCTACTTGGGGCAGGTAGTGACGGCGGATCCGGATCATGAGACGGAAATAATTAGGAGAATAAGAATGGGCTGGGGTGCGTTTGGCAGGCATTCTCAGATCATGAACAGCAGGTTGCCATTATCCCTTAAGAGAAAAGTATATAACAGCTGTGTCTTACCAGTACTCACCTACGGGGCAGAAACCTGGAGGCTTACGAAAAGAGTTCTACTCAAATTGAGGACGACGCAACGAGCTATGGAAAGAAGAATGATAGGTGTAACGTTAAGGGATAAGAAAAGAGCAGATTGGGTCAGGGAACAAACGCGAGTTAATGACATCTTAGTTGAAGTCAAGAAAAAGAAATGGGCATGGGCAGGACATGTAATGAGGAGGGAAGATAACCGATGGTCATTAAGGGTTACGGAATGGATTCCAAGGGAAGGGAAGCGTAGCAGGGGGCGGCAGAAAGTTAGGTGGGCGGATGAGATTAAGAAGTTTGCAGGGACGGCGTGGCCACAATTAGTACATGACCGGGGTTGTTGGAGAAATATGGGAGAGGCCTTTGCCCTGCAGTGGGCGTAACCAGGCTGATGATGATGATGATGATGATGATGATGATGAAATCGCGTGCAGCAAGCATTATTTCTCGGGGTTGCTCGCAAAGCTACATGTTTCTGCTTGAGCACACGTGCGACACAAGCGCATGTCAGTGACGGCAACTTAGCACCAGTCACCCAATGGCAGCGGCTGCAACCTCTTTTGGCGAATGGGAGAAGCGAACTTTTATAGTGCGTGCTCTTCCGCGAGACTAGAAGGCAGATAATGCATATTTCTAGAACTAATTAACAAAGAGTACTGCGGAATATAAGGCGTCATTAGCCGGTCGATCGGCTAAGACTGCTAGGATGGATGTTCACCTGCACTATATGCCACATATTCGATTAAGGTAATTGCGTGCCAGCGAATGGTCAGTCGCATAATCGCCAAAAGTGCCCATTGCTTCATAACCTGCAAGTTCAGTAGGAGGACGTTGTTGCCGAAGTGGGCACTCAGGGATAGAATACAGCCCTGTGATCTTGCCCTACTTTGTTACGTACAGTCCGTGCAAGTCAAGCGAAATGACAGGACGCTATAACTTGAGTTCTTCTGTGGCATTGAAAACATCGAGATGTTTGCAATTTATGGCTTTGCTCCAAAATGCCGGAATTTCAAAATATGAACTAATTGCTACATACTTTGCCCACAGACGACTACTTCTCATTCAATGACGCAGACAAGGATGCAACAAAGCACATACGTGTATCGTTGCAGTTTGTTGTGGATGGAATACCTATGCTTCAGCTATCGAGCTTCACAGAGTGAGAAAATGGTTAAGATCAAATGTCACATAAGCGGGGCTGTTCTTGTCTCATGGATCTGGAAAGTAGGTATATGAAAGTAACTGTCTTGTACGGCGGTTATCACTAATAGAAGCACGTGGCTGTTAATGGAGCACTCATTTTAGCCATATACTACTGCATACATCCGTTTACCAAGGATGCAGGTATTTCGTATGTATGCCCATTTGAACTTCCTGGAAACCTAATTTTCTTCCAAACAAACTACAGTATGTGAACCAAAGTATAGCTGAGTCATATGCCACCTGGTTGCCGGATCTCCATCTCTTTTGAAATATGTATTGCGCCCAAGCCCTGCAACACTTGAACCCAAATAGTTTTGAGCATGTTTCGCTTAATCTCGGCTCAGCACGTTGCCTTTTTTTCCTGCGTGTATTTTTGCTTGTTACACAAATGTCTTCCTAACCCCCTCTCGTAAATGCCCCCAGCGGCTGTTGTCGCGTAGTGTAAGAGCCGCTACTTTCTTCCGGTATCCCAGCACAGCTGCCCATATTGTACAGACGAAGAAGTGCCATAAAACCTAGATGCGGCCCGTTCATGGCTTCATTCTTCTGGCATGGTTTCACTTTTCGAAAAAATCCCGGTTGTTTTTATAACCCCTTTGAAGTTCACCCCCATTTCTTTCACGTCATGAATCCCGCCTAGGAGGAAGTATTTCGTCGTCGTTGCTTCCGAGGTTTCTTTATTTTCCCCATGCAGCACCATAAAGCGTGCTTGGTCGCACCGCGCCTCCTCCTCGCTCTCCTTGGCCTTGTGAACTCGCCCCTGTGCTGCGAGAAGTTTCATCTTTCTTGTGCTGCCAGCTGCCACAAAAGGCCCTGAACGTCTTTCGAAATATGAAATCGCGTCCACTTTCAGCTCAAATAGCGCACGAGGGGACTACTTGGCAGTAGAACGAAGCACCGTAAGCCTTAATAATACACGTGAAAAACATATCTTGAGGGAGAGAAAGCAAGAAAAGGAAAGACAGAAAGGTCAACCAGAAGGGTTATCTGGTTTGCTACCCTACAAAGACAAGGGAAGAAGGGAAACAAGGAATGGAAACAGGCTACAAGAAAGAGAGCACTAAAATTCGCCTTCATTCCACGTTCGCACGCTTTCCATTTGTGCTTCGACGCCACGCTGCGTGTTCTCCGCGTCCATGCGCTTGAGCGTAACGCGCGTTCACGAAGGGAAACGTCACTGTAACTTTCTAAGCAGTGTTTGCCGGAATGTCAGCCACAGTCGCAGAACACCCCGTGCAGCTGATGCAATGGGCAGAGCGCCCACGCATCACGGACAGATATGTCGTGTGCACACGTTCGTCACGCACCGTCACGCAGCTGTAGAGAACTGCAGCCTAGATCTTCGTTCTCGCAGGCCCTCCACCCGGTGCAAGTGCGCTATTGAACTAATTCATTTGCTCATAATAAAATGCGTAAAAAATTGTAAAGTATGGCTTGTACAACCTGCAGACATGCTAGAATCTGAGTGTAATTTGAATATGCGAGAAGACGTAATTCGCTTCCAGCTGCCATTGGTCGTTGTGCGAGCAAAACAGCACGCAGGCACAAAAGATCCCGACCATCTAGAGGTCAAGGCTAGAACCGTATGGGGCAATCTTTGGCGCGAATGACGCGCGGCGGAGAGGCGCGGACGTCGTTTCGACAGACACGCTCACAGATATCGCACAGCCGCGTGGTGCTGTTGGGAACGCACCGCGTCGCTTTGCCACGCCCGCGTCCACCAATGAGTGCAGCGCGACTGACACGTCATGCTATACGTCACGATTTATTCCCCTCAACGCCACCAGACGTTGCCCTCGGCGCATCTTTGCTAAAGCCCCTTAAACTTCGTAATGTAGTGCCACGCTTTGAAGAATGCCGCCTCCTCCTCGCATGCTCTGGCCGACGCCGCGTCACTATTGGCCTAATAGCATCACGTGGGCCATCGCGCCGTGCATCAGCGCCCCTTTTGCTTGAGAAGCGTCTACGGCATGGTCTACAGAGTGGCAAGGAGCGCATGTTGGCGCCATTGCTACGCTCAAGCAGTGTAGGCGGCGCGACGGTCGAGGAGGGAGCGTGAAAGAGAGGAAAAACGAGGAGGAGTAAAGGCTGAGGCGGAGAGTGTCGCTACTTTACGAAGTCTAAGGGGCTTTAATCTTTGAACATCTCGGCAGAACAGCTAGGCGGAACATCCCGGCAAAGCGCACCTGCCTTGCTCATGCGGGTGTTGACGCGTCAGCGGTGGCGCGGGTGTTCGTAGCGCATTGCGTTTTTGCGAGCGAAAATGTCCTTGTTTCGTTTCCCTACCGAAGCCCACTTACGAGACAAGTGAAAGCGTGTCATTCCGCGGCGAGAGATTTGTGGTTTGACTTTAAAGTGGAAACTAGTGATACAATAGTAGTGATAGTTGAGGGCAATGAATTATCGATAGTACACAAACTATCAATAGTACCATTATTATTGCAGTATCGATACGCATTTTGATAGCGCACCATTGATTACGAAAGTACTGTCCAGCGTAATATCAATATCATCAACATCAATATACCCCACGTAAACACAGCAGCACCAATTAGGCGACGTTGAACTGAGGGTTACTGATGGTCAGTTATCGCATAAGTTTTCGTAACAGAAGTATAGCCCAGAGTGAAAAACTATCGATAGCACAGTCATAAGAGGAGTATAGTAAAGCTATTGGTAGTGCTATCGATTGCTGCACAGCAAAGTATCGTAATGCTATCAATAATGATATCGATAGTAGTATAGAGTTGGCATTCTGAGTTTGTTGGGTTGTGCATGGGTAATTGATGGGCATAAGCGAGAGACACAGATTGCAACGTGAGCTGCGACGAAGTGCTGTACAATCACAATTAAATAAATCAAGTTCTGCGGCTTTACGGGCCGAAACCCCAATATTATTATAAAGCGCGCCTTAGTGAATGACTCCGGAACACGTTTGAACACCTATGGTCCTGTAACGTGCAATGACAGCACGTTGCACAGGTGTTTTTGCATTTCGCACCAATTGAAATGCGGTCGCCAGTGCCTGGATCTGCAGTGATGTAAAATTTCCGTCAATTTCGAAGGCGCGAAAAAAGGCATGAAAAACACCAGTTTCGTTGCCGGAAAATTTGGAAACACTGCAACGTCATCTGGACCTTACTTAGCATGCAGAACTAAAAAGAATAGCGGAGATACGGACATTCAACGATATGCTTCCACAACTTAGGGCAGGATGCGAGCATTGTATAACAAGTCATCCACTTCTTTTTTTCCTCCCAGATTCTTGTTAGTTTAGGAATTCTTTTCTCCATGAAAGCTACTGTTAGGCTCTCTTAGGAAGGGAAG
This sequence comes from Dermacentor albipictus, assembly GCF_038994185.2. Classification (NCBI taxonomy): domain Eukaryota; kingdom Metazoa; phylum Arthropoda; class Arachnida; order Ixodida; family Ixodidae; genus Dermacentor; species Dermacentor albipictus. The sequence continues at coordinate 96,941,978 of NC_091824.1, read as the reverse complement.
GCTGGTGTATACTGTCAGTGCACTTTTGGAACATTGGGTTTCCGATTGTGGGTGCAGTGAATTTGCTACACGGTTGGTACATTACATGTTGCAAGTAGGCCGCAGCAAAAACAAGGTGAAACAAGTAGCCGCATTTATACTTGCCGAATGAGGGCAGAGTAGGCGTAATAAAGCAGATTCTCTAACGCGACCCGCTTGAAACTGTTTACAATTGGAAAGTGCTCATTCACCGTTTTCCTTCGTTCTGTGATAAGAAAAAAATGTGAATCATTGAAGAAATCAATACCAAAGCTTCTTTACCAAATTTATTCCTGAAACTTTATTGCCTGTAGGTGTGACCTCACAAATTCAGCATTGTTATTCTCGTACTCGGGCCATTTTATGTTCAAAAAGCGTCTCAAAGATTGCTATTAGGTTTACGCTTCGCTTTGTTGACAACGCAATGCAGTTCATTATTATTCAAAATCAGTTCACTGTTGATACATGAAAATTACGAAAAAAAATTTGCGCCTCCTCCACCTTACTAAGTCTCATCAAAGTAAAACAGAAAAGTATCTTTTGCCTATCATGAAGCCTAATTAATGTGCTAACAGTGCTCACTTTTCTACTTCCTTACTGCAGCTGTGAGATAAACATATCCACTTAATATAATATTCATCGAATAAAGTTTTATGCCGCAGCAAACATTCTTTTTATTTAGATATAGAATATTTGTTTTTTGAAAATTCCTTTAGAAGTGCATCAATTCCGAGTAGTGCAGCCAGACAACAAGCTATTGGAATTTGCCTGCGTAAAGCCTTACACTTACTTTCAAAGCAGCGGCAAGCAAACATCTTTTCTGGATTATTTTGTTGTTAGAACGAGGATAAAACCAAGCAAAGTAGTTCCTTTGCAGAGAAAAGCTACTTGCCAAATTTTTAAATGGAAGAAGGGGGGGGGGGGGGGAGCGAGGGATTAGGGGTAGGGCATGGAGGTTCACGTTTTGTGCCACAATGAAGAAAACTAAGGTAGAACTACTATGCAATGGTGCAGTGGCCTTAATTCTAACACAAACGCAGAGTAGCTACTCAAAATTCTACAAGGAATTCCTCATCTTTGGGATCACATACACTCTAGCACTAACTTGACAACGGCAAATTCTTTTCTGCATACCGACCAAGACGTCCATGGGCACACTATGCAATGCATATGAGATGCTTCATGCGAGGTTTCCGGCTAAAAATATTCTCGAATGCAGTCCTGAGGATGTGTTCCGGCCGTGCAAATGAACTTGAATAATATGTGTTGAGGCTCATGCAGATATGTACTGAGGACGTCCTAACGTATACATACGTACCTCCTGAGCATGTCTTCATGAGGTAAGGTGTGTGGGATAAACCACTTTAGAATGTGAAAGTTACCCGGGTAGAACTTCCTGTGGTTTTTCAAGCATAAAACATTGGATCCTATATGCCATGTCAACGAAGCATGTAGCATGTAGTGAACACAAAGTGAATGAAATATTTCGCCTGAACGTACTTACGAAGTTGCAACAACGGAAATTTTGCATGATTTACATCAACAAAATAGATTTTCTTAGGTATAATGTAGCTTTTTTTACATCGGAGATTTATATGGCTAGAGTGCCGTAAAATTTTTACCCACGGCAGTCGGTCTGGACGCTGTGAAGCTGCCCATCGACGTAAGATCCAAAATTTACATACACCAGATGCCACGCAATATACATCCAACCTACAACGAAGGACGAAGACGAGCCAGGGGTAAAGCTCTGCTCCCCAGTGCCCGCTTGAACAAGGGCCAAGCATGCTTCGTAGACGCCGCTTCATAAATCCAAGAAGAAGCCTTCGCCTCAGTGGTCATCGACTGTGATTCAAAAGTCCTTAGCTGCGCTACTATCCGTCATTCTAGTTCCAGCATTGCAGAGCAGGTTTATATTGCTCTTGCATTAACGGACAGTGTACATGACACGATTTATTCAGAATCTAAGGCCGCCGTCAGGACCTTTCAGATGGGAATGGTGGCTCCCTAGGCCCTACGTATCCGTCAAAATGTTAAAGACATCAAACATCATTGTTTGGCCTGGTTCCCTCTGCACCTTGGAACCATAGAGGGCGCCTCGATCAGCCCCAACGAGGAAGTGCACTCAGCTGCACGAAGTTTGACTGATCATGCACTGGGTAACGCGTCCTCTCCTGGGCGACCCGAGCCTCTCTGCTAGTACAACGAGATTTGCAAACATAATTACCTTTCAAGAAAACTCCTGCCTTTGCCATACTCCTCGCTATGCAGGGCCCATGCCGTCACTCGGACTTCTGCAAAAAGCACTTACCCGAGCCCCGCGGCGCTGCACAAAATGTACCCCGAACGGTTTCTAAGCCCGGACTACCCTCTGTGTGGTGATTATGCAGACTTCGAGCATGTCCGGTGGGGCTGCGCCTCTACCGGTACCCATTTCACCCAAGAGGAAATGATGAAGCTCATTAGGGCCCAGGACCAGACCTCTCAAATCCTGGCAGTCCAGAGAGCTCGCGAGAGGGCCGTCAGGTTTCACCTGATGGTCCCCGAGTGGGCCTAGCCAGATGACGTTGAGTTTGCTTGCATCTATAGTGGACCAAATAAAGTTGTTTCACTCACTCACTCACTCACTCACTCACTCACTCACTCACTCACTCACTCACTCACTCACTCACTCACTCACTCACTCACTCACTCACTCACTCACTCACTCACTCACTCACTCACACTCACTCACTCACTCACTCACTCACTCACTCACTCACTCACTCACACTCACTCACTCACTCACTCACTCACTCACTCACTCACTCACTCACTCACTCACTCACTCACTCACTCACTCACTCACACTCACTCACTCACTCACTCACTCACTCACTCACTCACTCACTCACTCACTCACTCACTCACTCACTCACTCACTCACTCACTCACTCACTCACTCACTCACTCACTCACTCACTCACTCACTCACTCACTCACTCACTCACTCACTCACTCACTCACTCACTCACTCACCATCAATGGCTCAAAGCAGCTTAAGCAAGTAAAATATGCAATGTGCCATAGCCCCATGAGGCAGAGGCTACAAGCACTCTGCAAAGTGAAGGAAACAGTGCTTACATTCTTCGAAATCACGCCTACCACATACAAAACAGGATGCCGAAAACTATCATCGCCTGCCTCGGAGAAACCTAGTTGGATAGTGTTGAGTTGTGATGGAGAGGCCACGCTCGATAAACTGTACGCTTACGAAGCGCGACGGCGAGAATTTAGACGAGAGTACGACGGTGGCACGTGTCAAACACCACCAAAGATCGTGCCCGAGAGGCCAACCGTAAGGAGCAGGCAAGACGGGAATTCGAGTGTCGCGATTCGGAGAATGCGGCGAAAATACGCAAAAGTCCCTTCGTTATATAAATACTATGTCAAAAGGTTCATGGTTACTCACTTTTCGCGGGCTAGTGGCGAGGGCACAACCCCTCTGGTTGTTGTCGGTGATATTAATGAGGATATCTCGAGATCGAAAAGGAAGTGGTTTACCCTACACGTTTTGCGTTGGAGACATTTCGCTTGCGATACCACACCGATTCGGCGCAACTGACCACCCAGTGGCGCATGTGCATCGATTTGGCAGTATCAAAGGACGTCTGCACTTGCGAGTATACCGATCACTGCATCATAGCGACCACAAAGCCATTGTTACCACCGTTAGTAAGTGAAGTGGCAACGAGTGATGTAAATAGGTATTTACCACAGGTTTTCTTACGGCGATGTTTACGTCTCCGCTGATCATCCACCGTCACAGGGCGCAATGGCCTTGTGTCTTTTTTTTCAGCTTTTATACACTGTGAAAACAACGTGAAAAAACAAATTTTTCCTAAATTCTCAGTTTTTTTCGCGAGCCTTCCCCTCTCTAGGGATTTGATTTGGTGCCTTCGAACTTAGCAGCGCCACACAAAAACCACTGTGGCAGGCATTATACAGTTGTACCTACCTATGTTTATGTCATGTGTTGCATGGTAAAACAGAGACGGCATTAGTACTCCCGTGAACCAATGATAAAACGTGATCAACCTGGGTTGATAATGAAAGTGGTACAACGTCACGCGATTTCCACGTAGCTTTAACTGCTACCAGAAAAGTGTTTGGGGAATGAGTTCTTATCCAAAAGACGGTGTAGTTTGACACCGTGTCTCAAGACGCGAGCTGTCACGAAGAAAGGACATGAGAAACAAACACGAGTGATGCTCGCGCCAGACTTCTCAGAGAGCAAGTTGGCTTTGGCGCAAGAAAAGTACGCATGCGATCTTCACGAAGACTCAGCGACCTGACTTGTATACCTGCTACAGAAGCCAGGGTCATAAAGAAGACCTGTCGTAATGAAATGCCTTTCGCTGCTAAACTATCTGTGATGGTTATATCAGGGAGTGCAGCAGCGTACCTCCGATGCCGTGTTACAGGGGGCAAAGACAAGATCCGTCGGGTCTGCCGCGTCTCATGCTCTACTCCGTGCCGTTGATATGCGCCAGAGGGTAGCCACTGCATCCGGATGTATGCCAGTGTCATAGGAACCTTAAAACAACCACGACTCGTCCGACTTGTTGAGTGGTGAGGCGAACGCAGAAGAGGTCAAAGCAATGGCTTTACAGGTGGGTGCTGAAAGGGAGAAATTGCCTGCTACATTTGAGCAATTGGCGCCTAAAACTAGCACGAGATCCGTGTGAGCTTGAAGCTATGGATGACAAGAAATACATATGGAACCCAACCCGCCCGAGGGGGTTTCAGCTGCTGCGTCTGGATCGCATACAAGCCTTGCCAAGGAAGGCGCTACCTGTCCCCAAGTAGGCAACGGAACGCCACAAGGCGCATAGACGCGGCGCAGTAAAAAGACGAGAAAAGAAGTAATGCTAATGTAAACCGAAGCAATTTGAACAACAGGACGAACAATGCAGAACTAGTCCATGACTCAATTACGTCTTTATAAAAGAATACACAATAAATCAAGCCACTCATAATAGAAGCTATAAGTCGTGGGTTATTACAAGAACCATGACACCTGCCGTTATAATTTCCGGCCTCTGGAAAGCAATGTATCTAGAGAAAATTACGAACGCCAGTGCGCAAGATAATGCGTGAAGTATAAAGTCATTCTCGATTGCACATGAACTTCCGCTCGCTGCCTAAGTATGGAGTACGCAAGGGAACGTAACTCACCAGTGTTTCAAGCCGCTGTGCCATTAGCTCTCTACAAGTACACAAGAAGTCATATTTCGGATCTGAGTGGAGGCCCCGAAATATAAGAAAGAAAAGCTTCAATTTGCATTTCTTCGCTGACCTCCTATACAAGTACGAGACTGCTTGTCATTTGCCGTTTAGTCGTTTAAATATTCACGACAGCAGGTAATGTAGAGGGGAAGAGAAAGGTGCACCCGCGTTGGTAGCGTTCTGTATATTATGAGGCACTACAAATTATAAACCTGGTACTGGTCTCGTACAGTCCGGGAATCTTAAAAGACTGGTTATAGGACGCTGCTCTTTGGAGTCATAAGAAGAATCGTACATTTCACAGGGGTGCTTATATGTCATGTACTGTCAGTCATTTCTATTACGGAGAGCGTAAGTGGCGTATTCGCAATCTCGATGTAACTTCCTACCGCCTGGAATCTCACATAACGCTCGCGTACTTGCCTTTAATGACTCAGCCAAGAGAGACGGGACAAAGATTGAAACTGCCAGTGAGCACTTTGCGGCCGCTTCTTCTTGATCCCACATAAGCCATCCATCCCTGAAGTCATGACTAAAGTGAAATACTGTAGCTGTATTTCTCTTGCGCTCGTGAAGGTTTCAAACAGGCTTTCGAGAAACGCTACTCCTGGCATTCCGTCGTGCTGACGCATATTCATCTGAATAAACATTACAGCTGAATAACGAAACCACCAGCAGAAAAAAATTCATTCGCCTGATGTGCTTGCAAAACGTCTGGATGGGGTGTCTAGTCGCAAGTGAATCGACTTTCACAGCTTCCTCTGAGATGATGGCCATCAGTGCTCAAGCATTTCCTGTGATCTTCTAGCTATATTTCTCTGTTTTGTTGCCGCTTGCTTTTACAAACGCCTCACTAATTATAAACGCCAAATCGCTATTTGAAGTACTCAGGAACACTGAAATTTTCGATGAAAGAAAAGCTGTCGTTACAATGAATGTCATCAGTAATAAAAAAAACAGCGCTTTGTCTTCTTAGATATAAAAACATGGTTTCAGCTTCGTTCTCACACCTAAAATGTACAAGAAGGCCCTAGCTGGTTTGCTTGAATGCGTCATAAGGCCTTATGTTTGCTCATAAGCGAACTGATAAAGTTCTGTCATTCAGACGATAGCGGTTTGCACTGAGCTCTCTCAAGTCAAGGTCGTAAAAAAAGGAGTAGGTATATTTGCCATCATAAAGCAATTTTGTCCTCAATGCCTGCCGTAATAAAGCGTCTGGTGGCTTACTCGACAGGCATGGTTCCAGCCGATGTCCTAGCATGAGAGCGCCCTTGGGGCTCGTTTTATGCACCTGTAGGGGTAATAGTGGTGCCTCAAGGTACTCATATAGCTCTAGAACGGTCAAATGTCTTGGTACGTGCAAGGTCGAATATGAGGTTCCTGCAGCTGAACCATCTATTTCAGGCGCAGGGAAATAATAAAAGATTCATGGCAGCAGGCCTATTCTTTTCCTAACGTTCTATCGTAGTGCTTCCTGGTTGTTGTATTCTCGAGATTTCTTTTATCAATCTGCAGCTGTTTGTTCTAGTTGAAGACTACATACGAAGGTGACATTGCTCTGTGAGAGGCAAAGCTCCATGGAGGACAAAGCTATGATTTTCGCAAAGCTATTCGTAGAAGGCTATGGTTTTTTTTTTCACGTCGTTATACTGACAACTAGCCCCCCGCACTTAATCGCACATGCAGAATTCCACCATCGCAGAGACAAACCTTCAAGAAATGCTATGATTCTACATTTGTTTAGTTTCTGAAACTACGGAATTCATCATTCCAGTGTTGAGACTGGGTAATGTCGAGCAAACATCTGCCGCTGGCCAAATTGAAGAGTCGCAAAGTGAAAACGACAATCTTGAAATACACTCCACTGTGCATGACACCTAGCAGTAGATGATAAGTCAGAAAACGGCGTGGCGCATCCTGCCCTCCTGGAGGCCGTAGCAAATCATCGGAGAAACCACTAGAAAAACAGAGCGCTAGAGTTAATGCGACTCATGCCCTTTCTATGAACGCCTCAACTGCCCCAGGGCTGCATTATTCAGCTTGCTCGCTCACGTATTGCTAATGCCGTGTTTTATTATGTTGAACACAATTGCTCTACTGTCTTTATATGTCGCCTCTGCTGACATCAAAGGCGACTCCCGCAGAAGTCCGACTACTGTGCACAACACACGAGCAGACTTTCACATTCCCAGGTATCCGAACAGTTTTCCATTGCAACTAAGATACGTTAGAGAGATGTTGCACGTTTCACTTGCCCACGAAGTAGCCCCGTCCTGCAATGATGGGTTGCATTGACAATTATCAGAATGATATAGCCGCGTCCCTCCGGCATTTTCTTTATAAGACTCTGAATACTCCCCACCGCTGCCTAGAATACAAATTGTAACTGCCTACGCCTGTCACAACGTTCGGGTCCTAAAGCATAAGAGTGCACGTGGGCGGCGGGTGGGGGGGGGGGGGGGGGGTGTAGCGTCCACGGCAAACCCGTTACGCATCCTGGAAAACGTCAGCCTCCACATGTCAATAAGTAGTACATTCGCTCTCTAGTTTTCATCGCGGCTGCTTTTGCTCATAAACAGGATACAATGGTTATAATTTACAAAAATTTCTTTTTATGCGTGACAGTCCCGGATACTTCAGGGTCATTCTACACCAAAGCAGCCAGGGCTTTATTTCGACCGCCACAGATATAGCTGGCAAAAATCTCCGCATGTTTGTTGCAGTCGAAACACATTCTTCCTATTTATTATTCTTCTCAGAAATTTAGTACGATTTTCGCGGTAATTTACTGTTTTCGCCCAGCAGAGCTAGCAGGAACATGTCAATTTTTATTTTTAAAGGGAAATTGTATGATCCAGGGTTTCAGATGATGTGAATGTCATAACAATAATGTGCTGTGATTGCTAAAACGTTCAATTTGTTAAATATTTGAACACTTCTAGGGCATTATGAAGTGCCAAATACGAGTAAAATTGCAAAGTTGGCATTTTTATTACAACGCAGGAAAATCGAGAAGGCACAAAATCATAGAGTGGCAGTCCGGTTGACATGATACTTCAAGCTTTGAATGTTGAGCAGATCACGTGAAAAAAACTAAAATTCTAACAATTTGCAGAAAAGCTTCGTGTTCAAGGTTAAAAAAGTTGCTTAGGCGGTCAGCTGAAAAATATCTGACGTAAACACTAACTTTACTGCGAAATGCCGTGGGCTCTGAATGGCTCTGACGTCTGTCACTTTCGGTGACAATGGCGTCATCCGTTGCTACATCCACTAAGGTTATTAGACAAACAGCGCCTCGGGAAAGCTCTCGACACAACTGAACAGGCCAAAGCCATTTGCGGATTGCGAAGTCATCTCCCTCGTGACTTCGAAGAACGCTCGCTTTCTTCTATTATTTTATTCTTTTATTGTATTGCGCAAAGCTGCGATAACTGCGCCGTAACCACCTTCATGCGGCATTAACATCGTTGTAAATCATCAGAAAACAAGTGATGCAAAATGCACAGTGGCAGCGAGCACAGACAGCATCGACATCAAGGGCAATAAAAGAATTTAAAAACAGGGGATGTACGTGTCACGAATCTGAGGGCAAACAATGCCCATTAAGAAGCAAGAAAATTCGAAACATAAACTTGCCTTAAACTTGCGAAAATACGGCTATTACACATGCACATCAACAACTAAACTGGGAAAAGGCCGTCGTGTAGACATAACAGCAACAACGAAATAGCCGCGCCAACCCACTGTACATACGGCGTTCCAGCTAACGTTAGCCAAGCTGTTATAGGAAAAAAGTCATACGGCCTACGTCCCCACGAAGCACAGTCAGAGCGTAGGCAGGAAGAGCGGCTCCATAGAAGCTCCATTTTCGGCAGCATGCAGCAGACGGTCTTCACTGTGAAGTCCTTTCGCGTTGTCTTCACGAGAACCATCAAAATGGCCCGCCCGCCATTGATGGCTAACTACGGCTTGCGCTGCACTTTGCACAGCGGTCTGCAGAGTCTATCGTTGCAGCTGGACGCGTAGCTCTAGGATTCGCTTCTTCAGCAGCAGTGCGTACCTTGTGAAGAGGTGCCCTGACGTGCACCGAAGAGCAAACACAGGTATTGAGTCTATGCGGCACACATGCAAGAGAGAGAGAGAAAACATTTATTTATCATGACTTTGGGCGACTTCTTCGCAGGGTGGAGCCCTTAGTTCAGGGCCCCATTGGCTCGCGCCACTCTGCGTGCCCGCCGGATCAGCCATCGCTGCTCTTGCGGGTCTGAGCTGGCCAGCGCAGTCTCCCAGGAGGAAGGGGAAGGTGAAGGAATATGGGGGTAGCCCGGAGGTTGTGGGCACTCCCAGGTGCAATGATATACTGTGGGCTTTGCTCCACAATAGGGACAGCATGAGGGATATTGTGTGGGGTGGACGAGGTGAAGATAAAAGAGGCAGGGAAATGAATTAGTTTGAAGCTGTCGCCAAGCGACGGCATCTTCTCGATTAAGGGAATTATGTGGGGGAGGAAAGTATCTCCTGGTATCTCTGTAATATTGTAGAGGTTTAGTGTAGTTCTGTGGTTCTGTCGGTGCGTCGCCTGGGTTGGACTGCCCCACGCGCTAATGCGGTAGCCCGAGAGCTCGCTAACCGGGCACACATGCAAAATTCCTTGACAAGTGGCACGATAAGATGCAACTGCTACATGTCGTCACACCTGGTGGAATACACCGCAGGTACAATACAGTGTTTGCACATATAGACAATGCGACGCGCATCTCGCATCGCGTGACAAGTGGCTCACGATACGACGCTGCTGATGATGATGGATTTCTTCCTCTTCGAAACAGGACATCGACAGTCACCTAGGCCACTTGATTTATTCAACTATGCTATGCATCTGTTTCATACTGGCATATTTAATGCACCTTCATAATTTTCTTTCTCTTCCACAAAACGTCTATCTACCTATCTACCTTGTACCACTACATAAGCAACTTCTACAAGGTGTGCCACTTTGTGCAATAATATGCTACCAATTTCGTAATTTCTGGAGAGCCCCCCCCCCCCCCCCCCCATAAGGTAAAGGAAACGCTTTATTTAACAAACGTTCGTCCGATGTTTGGGTCCCAGGCAGAGCTGCCGTACTCAGAGACAAACACAGTCATTAACGAACTGGAACGAATACAAAAACGCGCCACCTGGTTCGTTACTGCTAACTATGATTTCGCTCAGAGCTCATCACAAATGCGTGTTAACTTGGGATGGCCACTTCTCAAGAACCGACGGATATATATGTGACTTAAACTTTCCTTCAATATTTACACAGGCAAGGCTGGTTTGTGCAGGGACACATACATAAAGAAGCCAAGCTACATATCACCTAGAACAGATCATCCGCTAAAGGTACAAGAGTACATATGCAGTATCAACCTATATAAGCGTTCCTTCTTTCCAAGAACTGTACATGATTGGAATAAACTCCCGCTCGAAATCGTTACAGCAATGCCATCTGTGTTCAAAACTTTGTTGTCGAAACATTTATATCTTTAGTTCTAAAATGTGTTTTGCTTCGGACAGAATAGGAGATTAACCTTTCCTGTCCGCGGCTTTTTGCCTTACTCGCTGTTCTTTTTTTCATTACTTTGTTTTAATTATTATTATAACTATAATTAATAATATCGTTGCGTCGTATTATGTACTAAAGTGTATTTATATTGTATTTCATCATAACCTTTGGTGTAATGTTGTGTTAAGTACTGTGTTCTCAATATCAATATTTTGTTGTATTGTGTATTAGATGTATCCTTTCGTAACATCAATCATCTGCATTTCCATCATTTGTATATTCCTTCCCCCTACTCTAATGCCCTGTGGGTATGTAAATAAATAAATAAATAAATAAACTGAAATGCAGCGTGTATATGTAAGGACTCTACGTGGTGCGCATCTCACATTGCGCCACTCCTGGTGGTAGGATGCGTGCATGTGGCATGTTTCCGCAGCAGCTAGCAAGAGATTGCGTGGCGGAGTGGTAGAGTAGCCGACCCCCGCTCAGAGTGCCCCCGTTTGATCTCGGCGGGAAGTGGGTACCTTTCTTTCTTGGTTCCTGGCGATAGCTGCGAACGCATTGCCGGTGGACTACATCGCGAATGCAACGGCTATTGGAATGAGCCAATAACAGATAACGCTGTAAAATACGGTGAAAGAAAGTATTTGCATACCTACGGGGTTCGCCTGTCTGACCTCTGCCGAAAGAATAACCATGAGTCTTAAAGTCGTATCTCGCACGTTGAATTTTCGAACTTTCTCTTTCTATCAATGGTGTGGTTAACGTCAGATGGCTCACACTGTATACATAGGGGCCCAGCTTGTAAGTTAGCTGGTGAAGCAAGTAGCGATGACAGCTGCTCCAGTGCCCGTCGGGTAACTGGCACGCTATGGTCGATGTCCAGGCTTCACACACGGGTGGGAGCCAGGGCACGATAGAAAAGTCCACGGCAGCCTTGACTTCAAACATAGGCAGCAGCGGTTAAGGAGTCGTCGGCGTCAGGCATGACACAGCTCATGCGATAGAAGGAATGGAATGACTGCTGGACGTACCATCTGTATTCCAGGAACTCCAATTTGCCGTGCGAGGATTCCAGGACAAAAGCTAGTTCGATAACCACGCATGTAAAGGTAAGAGACCATAACTGCAGCAGCCGCGAGGCAAAATTTTGAAGCACGACACCGCGGTGGAAGCCACGGTTATAAGGAATGATTGAAGTGGTAGACATGGCATAAAGACATGGGCACGGCGTCCAACCTCGACAATCGCTGCCAGAGCATATGGTACCGCGCATAGGCTCAGATGACGCGAGTTACGCTAACGTGAAATATAACGCGATGGGTGGGGCTCCGAGCGGCCGCTTCCTAAACCAATTTTAATTGAAATTTTCAACTGTTCGCGCACGTGTTCCTGTGCTCAGCCATCTTTCCTTCGCGAACCTGACATTACTGTCCTTCGCGACTGGATCCCAATTGCCGTTACCGCCGAGTTAACAACTCGGCCCAACCACAGTGTGCAATAAACTAAGAACCGAAGCAGAATAACCGTTGCCAAAATCGGGCCTTCAATAAGCCACCAGTTTCGGAATGTTCCAGAAGCCTCTAGTTTGTTTAACAGCGGCGGCGTGCTGCGCTGAGGATTACTGCAGCGCTTGCGGTCGCGCCGTCCATCGATGGTGCCCGCGGACGCCATCGCCACTGCGCGCACATCACGCCGTGACGGGTTTGCGGTGCGCTCGCGCAAGCTGCATGACTCACTACCCACGAACGCGCACTACGTAACGTGTGGGAATCTTTTTCGAGTTCTATTTTTGCTTTCAGTGTTATTCGCATCGTTTAGTTTCGGAACTGCTGGCGACAAAAGTTCACCCACGCTAACATGTGCTAGCGGAGGCGGATATATATATATATATATATATATATATATATATATATATATATATATATATATATATATATATATATATATATATATATATATATATAGATATATATATAGATATATATATATATATATATGGATCCATATACATCATTAACTAGTCCCGAAATAAAAAAAAATAAACTGTGACCATAAGTCAACCCTCTTGTTTTCACACAAACGACAACCTCGGAACATGATACACCTTTATTTATAATAAGCTGGGGTACTAAGCCTTGCTAGTCGCTGGCACAAGCGGCATCCTCCACGGAGGTCGAACACGACGGATGCTTCGCAAGCATCCTCGGCATCCGAAATGACGTTGTGCATGATGATATCAAGTGCACTGGAGGTGCACCAATTCTTAGGACCAATCTCCGCGACGGATCCGGCGGGCACGACGGAGGAATTGCCATTTAGCTAAGTGTTATTTCTAGCTGTGTTGACGAGTATAAGCCGAAGTTCTTTGGTCAAAAAGGTAGGTCTATACCAGGATTTGGGTAACATTTTTATGAAAATGGAAACAAAGTAAAGGTCGACCTATTTTCGAATAAACACGGTAGTACGCGAATGTTAGCAATTTAAATAACTGATAAAACTGAAACCTTCTATTCGCGTACGTGTCTACTAATTTGACACCTGATGTAATAGTATGCGACTGCAATGCAAAGTATGTACATATCGGCGCAACCTGGCGCGAAAGTGGCACAATAGGATGCTAATTATGGTGATTATTAGTATTTATCGGCATCTCCTTCGACACGGAGCAGTGACAAACTGTTTGTGCCTGCTTGAATTATTCCGGCATACGATACACGTTTTTCATTGCACAGTTTTTGTATACATCTCCTTAAGCTTCAATTTCTTTCTCCAGCCTTCTCTATATCTACCTTGTGTTGGTACCTATGAACTCGTACAGAGCGGGCCACCTGCTCAATTTATTTAGGTATGCGATACATGTTTTTCATTCTAGCATTTTTAGAGATCTTGTTAATCTTCTTTTATTTCGATAGCAATTATGTGTATGCTCCAGACGCATTTCTACCGTCGCCGTCCCCGTGAGATTCTGTATAAAATCTAAGGACGGTAAAACTGTCGTCACGCGCCGTACGCTGCATGTGCGAGTGAAAGCGTGCGTGGGTGATCGGGGAAACGCGGTTCAATCTCGCGTGCACCACCGAAGTTGGCCGCAGAAAATAGCGTCCTCTTTCTTTTCACGATCACACTCTCTCTCTCGACAGAGGGGCGCGGGGCGGTAGCGTGCCACCTCCCTTCGCACGGTTAAGGAGGATTTTAAAGGTGAAAGTGGCATAAAGTGCATCACAGTAACTGTCTCCCAGTAGAGGACACCTAAACCGCGGTGCACAAGGGGGAGGGGGAATGAAACGAGACGGTCAACAGCATCAACAACACGCACGCACACACACACGCGCACACACGCACACACGCAAACACACGCACGCGCGCACACGCACAAACACACACACACGCACGCACACACGCACACGCACACACACACACACACGCACACACACACACACACACACACACACACACACACACACACACACACACACACACACACACACACGCACACAAATGAAAATGGTCGACGTACGGGGAAACACGTTCCTTGCAGTCCAAAACGTTTCGGCTGGTGGGCCACATTTCGTCAGCACATACAATATATATATATATATATATATATATATATATATATATATATATATATATATCGCTTTGTGGCGCCTGTGCTGATTTAGGTTTTTTGTCTATATATCGAAATATTTCCCTCTTTCTTTATTGCAGCTCCATTTCATTCCCGTTTTCCTCAGCTATCTCGGTTTTTCAAATTATAGTATATCTCAGCTAGAAAAGAATATTGAGCCAGTATATATCTGATATGAAAGCATTGCCGTTTCCTGGTTCGGCATGCTCACAAAGGAGCTCGTATGCTAGAACGGTTTCTAATAACATGCGCTGTTCAATCCTTCTTGAAAACGTAATAACGAGCGAAGGTGGTCGACCAGTGGCCCTCGATGCTTAAAAAACAAGAAGCGTTGTGAATTCGACTGGAGGTATCTCGCCCAATTCTGCAGAAAAATAGTAGTTTAACGAGGTATTTTATTTGACTTCCTAATGAAACGCTGTATATTGCATGGTTTTGAGTTGCCCTTATCACCTATAGCAGTGTACTTTAGTTCTCGTAGGTATCTTGTCCCTTCCTTCATTGTATTCGGCATATGTTAGTTTTTTCGACAACAGCCTCAACAAGCTACGCGTGGACGAGACGGGAAATGCAAGTGACACGCAAACAGTGCAAAGATCTGGGTCGCTCCGTGCCATAAGATAGAATGGCACGGTGAGAAGTGCTGTCCTCCGTGCTCTTGTTACCATCAATATAGGCAAAAAGCACTTCCATCGCCAACTCCGAACCAAGGAAAAGCAGATGAACGACATCGAGAAGTGCCATATTGAGTGTCGCTGACAACGCCGGCAAATTAAATGATTCGACGTTTTTGTTGGCAATAAACGTATAGGTGTTTGCTCTGGAAATGCCGATGTACACATGGTCTGGTTTGCAGAGATAGGCAGCCCTCACCATCCTTCGGCGGCAGAACACACGCCGCTACACCATCTCGCTAACGGCGGTGCAAGAAGAGAGCGCCATTAGGTACTTGAGATGGCAGTATCCACTTTCCCGTGAAACAGATAGGGCAGCGTGGCCGTCAAGACACGTGCGTGGCTTGCAATTTGTGGGCATCACGTTAGGCTGTTGGCGGGCCATGCGTTTTCCGTGTTAGAGTGTTCATGAAAAGTCCTAGGTTCATTTCTATTTTGCTCATTATGTCTTCTACGCACTTCTCATGTCCCCTTCTCCCAGAAGTGGGCTACTGATTTGATTGCACACCGGAGCTTCTGTTCTCGGAATGCACGTGATAGCGGTTACTTCAACAGTGAGTCACATATTTGCACCTGACGGGTTCATTACCACGATGCTATGCGCATTATATCATCGAAAGTCTGTACGAATCATCTGGTGTATATGTGTCTGTATCACGGAAGTCTAACGAGATGTTACGCTTCTCACACTTACACTTTCCTTCATGGAGATTTTACGTGCATAAGTCACGCACACATACACACATGAATGACGGCATGCATGACATTATTCGTGTGTACGTATACATATTCGTACATGAAAACGCACGCGTTGTCTTATACAAATATCCATCTACATAAATATGTGTGTGCATGCGTATGTACATTTGTGTGGATCAGTTCAGACTACGAAGGTTTATTTACCGACGTTCGACAGACAAATGATGCACTTCTTCACAAAGGCATGCCTGCATTTATTGAAACATGATTTGTTGTATGGCTAATGGCACGGTGGAAAAAAAACATGTGATGTACTGCTGCTGGCGAGCCAGGCCTAACGTATTGCTGCCATGTATCCCTGACCAGTTATCAGCCAGAATTTTAACTCAGGCTTAGAGTCTAGCTGATATTCTTGAGGCTCACCTATTTAAGAATGAAACGAACAGAGGGCAGTATAGGAGTTTAACTGAGTGGGCATACCTCAGCGTGCTTTGATTCTTCATTCTCAAAATAGAGCTTCCTTTGCTGTATGTTGCAAGAGCTGTGCTCTCTTCTTTTAAGTGAACTGAAAATGATAATCAGTAGTGCACTTCTGATAAATAATGTGAAGCAAATTATGAAACAGGACAGCTACGAGGGATTTTATTTATCTATACAGTGGAGACTCATTTTTGCAATTCCCTGTCGCTGATCGATCTTCTCATACTCGAAAGCATAACTGGACAGATTCCATAGTCCTTCACACGTTGAACTTCCAAAGCCTTTAGGAGACGACGACGAAACATGACAGTAATCTTAATGCGTTCTTTTTTTCTTTTATGAAATTGTCCATGCCTGAAGGCCGCGCCATGCAAGGTTGGGGAATTTCAAGGAAGAGCTCCGTCTGCCAGATATCCACTATGAACAAAAGAACAAACAGGCAAGCCTTCTGAATAAAATTAACAATGTCACCTTAAAACATTCGCAGTCTCGCTACCAGCAAAAAGGCCCTGAATATGACAGCGCACCTAAACTCTCCTCTCCTGTCCCCGGCACCACGGGTAATTTAAGGCTCTGCGAGCGACCAGGGCTGCGCTACAAGCGGCTGCACGACGATCCTTTTAAAGCAGCCAACACGAGACACGCGACTCGACAGAAGTACCAGGAAAGGTCCTCAGGAACTGTTTGTTTCTCAGGGAGAACTGCGAAGCGGATTACTCTAGCAGAAGCTACGCGCACGTGTGAAGTTTAAAAGCTGAAAGAAGAAAGAAAAAAGGACAGAAGAGGGACTTCGTAACACGGCACGACTTGACTCAGCCAAGCAACGCCTCCGGCGACTTGCACACGTCGTAGCGGAATCACTCGAAAAGAAGCAAGCCGAAACTATTTATTTATTGTAGGGACGCAAAAAGCGGTCCAGACATTGCGACGATCAATTGTCGAATGAGTGAATATTGCTGCGCACACCTTCATTTTGCCATGGGAGTTGGCAAAGAAACTTATTGAGAACTGGCGCTAAAATTGCCGATTATGAAGAGTTCTTGTATGCGCAGTAGTCATGGGGATGAGCAGCTGGAAAAGTAGGGGGGGTGGGGGGGGTCATATACAATATCTTAACGTGCACCCTGCCGTGGATATGATCCGGAATATAATAGGATAACTTTTTTTTTCGTACGTGAAGTTATCGAATTGCGAATTCCACAGTGATTTTATGACTATCACGCCACACTTGGTGCCATTAAAAAGGGACTCGGTAGTGAAATCGGCCAATAAAGATGCAGGAATTTAACTCATCCATTTGTCTCCAATAAACAAGCAATGCATATTAAGAGCACTAAAGAAGGACTTGTGTATGTCAGCCTTATTCAATGAAATACAATGGAATCAATTCTTTACGAACTGGACCCTCAACTCGAATACCAGTTGGATGTTGAACTTTCGAAAAGTACCGAGGCACTATTTCGTCGACTGCATTAGGGCAGCATACACCAAACATTTTATATGTCGCATAAATGGGCTTCTGCCCAAGCTTGCTTCTGTGGCAACGACAATGAGGATGTTCGCCATCTACTCCTCGAATGCCCCAGATACGCGACACAAAGACGACAGCTAGAACAACAGCTACACTCCATTGATCTTCACTGACCTCTTTAACTCGCATATTGCTAGTCCCACGCCCTTCGAAAATAACACAGCCGAAAGCATTGAACGCATTTGAACATTTTTACGAAAACACAGGCATTTTTAGCAAGTACTAGATATCACACTGAACAGTCACACGATGTAACTACAAATTGTTTCTATTAGTTGTAATTTTTAGCGCTTCTATAATACGTGTTATAGTTTTGTGTATTCTGTGTATTCCGTGTATTCTCATCTGTTCACATACTCATCACAGCCTACGTCACGGCCGCTTGTGTGTGTTTGTGACTTTGTTTATAAACTTATTGTGGTGCAACATGCCTTTGATTTTATGTTTATACGTTCATGGATGTATAGGACTTCGTGATGTTGATTTTTGGCCCTCTGACGTGTTTTTTTTTTCTGTTTCTTTTACTACATATATTTTGATGTTTCTGCTATGCGGAACGCAGTAGCCTTCACCCTTATAAAGTGATTGCATCTCTTTCTTTTAGTTTCATTTAAACAAAAGAACAGAGAGAAAGAGAGACAAAAATGAGAAAAGCTGAAATGTTAAGAGAACAGAAATGCGGTAGCCTACCCTAGACTGGGGAAAGCGAAAGGTCACAATTAAGAACGATAGCCATAGAATATAAGTGCTGGGCGCCAGAATACCAGTTGCTAACGAGATGTGCTGAGGTTATGAAGACATTGTTACGATTTGAGATCTGTGAATACGGTACATTTAATTCTGTCCGCGTGATATATGGCGCGACACTGTTGTCAGCACTGTATCATACATTTGAGAAGTAGCACATTTAACGGCAGTATAAGGAACAGAACGCGCTTGCACATGAATCATCGTATTCGCGCAATAGAAAAGCTTCACGTATTTCACGAGCACGTTGCTCTGTGTACCATCGCAGCAGCGTTACACTTTTCGAGATATGATGCCCAGCCACAGTTTCTGCAGTTATCTTCCAGGTGACTTGCGACTGGGCCCCTGAGCGAGTATGAATGTTCTCGTAAACGATCATTACTACAAGGGCCAATTTGCACCGTATAGCAGCGCCCGCATGAAAACAGTAACTTATATACGACTTTACATGTGCACTTTATAAACATCTTGCATATTTCTTATAATGGAAGGTTCACTTTTCGTCAAAGAGTGGTAAGTTTAGTGCGTGCTCTGAAAACATTTATTACAATTTTTTCTGCATACTGTTTTGTCCTATGGGGAAACGTCATTCACGTATGGAATCACAGCCACACTAGAACATACATTGTTACCCGCCGTGGGTGCTTAGTGGCTGTGGTGCTGGGCTGCCAAGCACGAGGTCGCGCGATCGCATCCCGGCCACGGCAGCCGCATTTCGATGGGGGCGGAAACACCCATGTTCTTAGATTTAGGGGCGCGTTAAAGAACCCCAGGTGGCCCAAATTGCCGGAGTCCCCGATTACAGCGTCCATCATAATAAGATAGTGGTTTTGGCACGTGAAACCCCATAATTTAAGTTTACTATAGATTGTTGGAGTCACTCTTGTCCTCACTATCGTTTTACCGCTTCATAGGGGTTAGTAACAGTTCCGTTATGCAGGTTAACAACGATGTCAGATTGCCAGTGTGCTGTAGCAACTGCACTTAGCGCAGAAAGCTACTTGCCATTTGTGATAACATGAACGCTTTAGTGCTGCTTTGTGACAGGTTTGGGCGATGCTCTGTTTAGGTAGTTTGGAACGGGCTGACAAAATAATGCAAAAACCTTTCGGACGAGCGGGGTTCAGAACTCCAGCACACGTGGTCCATCTTCAATTCAATTCCATATCCAGGAATTGCAACTTATTGTCAGATGGTAGCTCAGATGTGAGTACTAAACGCCTCATCTCAGAACGAAACACGTCAAAAAGCTCATCTACAGGTAACTGTTGGTCACTTTGATTAGTCCGGCGAAAAACTTGAAAGTCATCAACAAAGCGGAACACTTGAACTGTACGTGTATTTTGCAAGCTAGGCGTAAGGCAAGTGCCATACGGTGGCAATAAAAGATCGCTAGGTACCGCTGGCACCGCTACCACTACCGGTACCAGCATTGTGTACATTGTACCTGCTATGGCCCTGGCCTTCGCGTTGTTTTCATTCCCTTTGTCATGTAAAAATATATTGATACCTCATCCAGTTCTTACCCGCACACTTATGTACAGTAGTCCATAACCGAGGTTCGAGGTGTTAGGCTGGGAACTTGGCATTGAATTGTCTACTACGACGAGCCAAAATGTTGGTGTTCTGCTCGCGAACGCCCAACGTAACTTTTACTATTAATAATATTAATACAACTGCGCATTTGTAAGTCTTTCATGCAACTGCAATAGGAAGACACGCTTCTTACCTCTTTGTGTTCGAACCACCTCCAATAACGTCACACACACAACGACCGAGTCATGTTTTCCAAAATGCTTGTTTCCACTAAAGCTTTTCGGTTTGTAAAGGCAGTGCTTAACAAACTTTTATCTAAATGAAGGCGAAAGAAGGCGAAGAATTTTTTGTTCAGCTCACGTCTTAGAAGGAAAGATCGCGCTTCCCATGCACGATGAGATTTTGGTCATAACATTAAGGTTGCTTTGTACGTCACTTATGCGTTATTCGGTACTATTATTTTCAATGCAGTGACTGAAATAGGGAAACGAGCCAGTGTCGTTGCCATTTATGCTGCTCTCTTCTTGCTCCCTCTATTTCTTAGGCAGAGGGGTTTGAACAATACATGTCTTCAGATCCATGTTTGCGTATTTTTAAGAAAGAAAACTTTTAAACAAATAATCGTTAAGTGCATCCAAAATTATATTTGGAAGGCAATTTTGTCACGGGGAATACACATACCATGTTCTGCAGAGATGAGATGAAAAAGAAAAGGGCAAGAACAGAAATACCAGCGAAGTGGCGTCGTTATTCTAATTCTCCCAAAAATTGTAAGACGACCCAGCGCCAAGAAGCTGGCAACTCCGTATACATATTTTCAAAGAGCCCGTATCTCAGAGGGAAAGCGATAATCAGAACTTTATTAGGTGAGGAAAGTGATGTACGCTAACGAAAGTTTGTCTTCTGTCAATAATTGTTCCTTTTCGAGAAAAGCAAATAAAAGGGATCCAGTGCGACGGAGTGAAGTAACCCTAGCAAAATGGATGTCAATAAAATTCTCTCTGCGGCCATCACATAGGCGCTGCCATAATGCATTTTATTCACGATAGGGACGTATGGCACGAAAAGACAGAAATGGATTTCTCAACGTGAGAACGCCGGCAGAATTGAACGAAATCAAGAAAGTGCACAATCAAAACAAAGTAGCAGTTCTAAGTGAGGGCTCAAGCTCGGATAATGACAAGCAGGATGATGCATTGGCCATAGTCTCTTTAAGATGCTGATGGCGAGATATCCTTATTATCTGCAGTGACGGTTTCACACTATCTGTCACAAAAATTACCAGGTGAAAGTCATCTGCCGGGGCTGCGATCACTTGTTCTGATCTCTCGTTTCGCTGTAGAGATTTTGGGACACGTAGAAATGGTGTTTGAGCTCGCATGGCAAAAGGAACGGAGCGGCTCGAAGGTCGAAAAAGATGAAGGCAATTGAAATTGAAGTTAACTAAGTCATTTGAAAAATAACTGCGTACTTTTTAAAATGTAAAAATAAAGATCAAAAAGAAAACCGAAGGTGGAAGAGATAACTTGCAACCGGTGGATCTGAACTCACCACGTATGCAGGAAGCGTATTTGCATCTACGGTGGCGTCGGTTCCAATGTTATTGCTAAAAATCAGTATCGCTAGATAAGCCCCTTGTCAGCGAACGTAGCACAACCATACAGTCTTATGTTTAGTCTTGCCCTGAATTATAAAGACTGCAAGCTCTTGCTACAGATATTGCATGGATGGGAGCATAGGTTACTTGCATAACTGAGGCAACATAGAGTGAAAAAGAAAAAGAACGCTCCTGTCGAGAACGAGCCAGAGTGCGTTTACTCACCTGAAGAAATCAAATGGCGCGCCTTGCCACAATAGTGTATCTGTCGTAACGAGCCTGAAAGTGGGCATGATAGAGGTCGAAGTTGTGCTGCTGTGCCTCTAGCACTCGAAAATCCAAATGGAGGAGAAGGAGTGGGACGGTTAAAAAACACAGTATGTGGAAGTAGAAGCCAAGTCTCCGATATTCGAGACACGTGCGTTTACAGAAGGATGGAAAATCAGCAAACTGGCCTAGTGTGTAGACTGGATGCGCACTGATCAATCTTGCTGCCGATTGAGTGCTTCTGTGTTGATCGAATAGCTATTGCTAGTCGATATTTTATCTCAACAGTCATTTTTATCCAATCCGTTTCCTCAACAGTGATTTCCTATTCGATCCTTTTCCTCAACAGTCATCTCTCATTCGATCTTTTTCCTCAATAGTCCGTTTCCCCAACACTTCATATTTGTAACTTCGAGCTCTCTTCAGAAAACGGAGGGTATTAAGCTACCAAGCGCCCGTTTTAGCTTTCGTACTCAGGTATAGTGTGGCAGAAAGAACCAGAGGCAGCGAAGAGCATGCGACGAAAATACAAGACAAGAAGGTCCATGGAGCGATTAACCACTACTAACCGTCCCTGAAAAAGTGTTGCACCATTGTCTCCTGATCCTGATGAGCGTGACTGATTATGTAGACTCGTAATCGGGCGTTTCGCTGAATTACCCTTTTAATTGGGTGGTACACAAAGAAACTCGGAACACTCAGATAAGTAGAAATGAGCATGTGCGGTGGACGTCTTCGTAATGAGACCACCTGGAGACACAAATATATCTCAGTTTATCGAGTCAACCCCCCCCCCCCCCTCTTCCGCGCCCCAAAGCATGTTTCCTCGAATTTAAGCATTTTGTTAGAAACACTGAAAGAATGCATCGTGGGGCCTCGCAGTTTCAAGAGATTACAAAAAGCCCGTCGCTGTTCTGCACCTTTCCGCCGCCTGCAGTTTGACCAAAAAGTGAACGCAAGAGAGGCAACAGAAAATGCGGTAAAGGTGTTCGTATACAAAAAGAAAAAATCGGAAAGGCCAATACACAACCACTTGTCTGTACGAGAGCGAAGTCGGAATCGAAAAATGTCTTAGAGAAAAACAAACGAAGTCAAGTTGAGCGTACGGGAGCAGTGTCACAAAAGATATCCAAGTAACGGCCCCATAGTTCAATCGAATTGTCTGCCAACCGCCACACACAGAAAAATGACGCTGCGAACTCACTTGAGCGTAACACATTCTCGAGCTCAATGCAGTGAAATGTTACGTCGGCAGCATAATACCGCCCGATGAGAGCGGCGGCTACCTCTAAAAACGAGCGCGGACGAAAAATGCGTAAGGAGGAGGACAGAATGGAGGGTGCTTAGAAAGACGCATCTGGCAGATCACTGGCTGCGCCCACCATGGGCCAAAACGTTGGCATGGGTGAATACACTGTTTCACTTTGACTTTGTCAGCGGCTGTTATGTTATTTCTCTTGAGAGCGTTTCCCAGGCGATGTAGGAGGAGATAAAAGACGCTCAGGCGTACTGCTCTGAACGGCACAGAATTGTGCGACGACAGAGAATAGAAGAGGCAAACCGTTTTTGGAATCGACAAGAAAAATATATGGAGTGCGCTTCGCTTTTTGAAGTGCATTTGATAAAGGTTCCTGCGCGAAGAGGACACAGCGCACGAAGTTTACTCGTGTCTCGGCGCATCAGATGATGATGGCGAGCTGCGGAAGGAGAGATAGATAGTCAATGGACATCGACAGTTACACTTCTTTCTCAGGCTCGCGACGAAGTGATCAGGCGTGGGGTGCATTTTAAGCGCAGTCGGAGCGGCCTGCTTCCTAAACGACTCCCTGATCTTTATCGTCCGGCGGAGTAAACCGATTTAGCGGAAACTCAAGGCATTCAAAGCACAGGAGGAGTTGTCATCCGTGTGTGGAAAAACTGCTTTGCTTCTAAGTACGAGCCATGCAATCCGAGGCAAAATGAGAACTACAACTGTAAAAGGCCAGAGTGCTAGTGAATTAAAAGGCCCTGCTACTGTGTATGGTTGAGCTCTGTGCCACCAGGTGGCTGCACCGTGCCGACCATTCACATTTGCCCTTCTGCTCATCTCATGGCTCATACCGTTACGGCATAGTCAAGCGGCCAGACTCTGTCCCCTTGTGCTTGCGTTTGCCCTAATACCGGACTCGCGCAACGCTATTGCGTTAGTGATCTTCCGGTATAAAGCGACGGCCACAAACGCGCAAATCCTGGCGCCAATGGGATAGCGGTAGTCCGATGCGCAGCAGCCAGTTCGCTCGTATGCTGCCTTGCAGAGGGACACGATGTCGCAGCTTGACATATTGGCAGTCGCTATGTTTGTCGTCCACAAGGCAACGAAGTCGAATCATAGTGCTCGCGAAAAGACTGAGACTGACTCTGACCGTGGAGTTCTCGTCAAAATGGAGTACGTTGTAACACAAGCAGAAGACACTTTCTGTGTGCCGGAAGTGCTTAAGTCTACTGAAGAATTGCTCTTGTGCATTCTCTCTATGTTACTTTCTTTTTATAAAAACAAATGAACTAACATTCCAAGTATTACGAAGATCATTTGTTTACCATAAAGTTGGAAAAATTATCTATCACGCGCCCTGGTCAGCCAATCGGATAGCTCGCCCCACTGACGTCATATGGGTGATTTCCGTAGTATGGCTAGGGGCGGCTTAAAATTCCGCCGAGCAGTGTGCTGCGATCGGCAGCAATGTGCATTTTTAAAACCTTATAATAAATTACACGCTTTACGTGGAGCACTTAGATGTGTCAATTAATGATCTGAAGGGCCTACTCTAACGACTCAGTACGTTTGTAGAAAATCGTCAAAATCGTTTCAGGGTCCCTTTCACACGTAAGGAATCGAATCTTACAAGAAACAACAAAGATAACGATATGTTACCTAAGTACGTGCCCATAAACCAAGTTCGTCCCATCGATGCTGTGT
The DNA here is from genome assembly GCF_038994185.2 of Dermacentor albipictus. Taxonomy (NCBI): domain Eukaryota; kingdom Metazoa; phylum Arthropoda; class Arachnida; order Ixodida; family Ixodidae; genus Dermacentor; species Dermacentor albipictus. The sequence goes on along the minus strand of NC_091824.1, from coordinate 96,917,026 downwards.
TTCGTCAGTGACGCTTGCTCTGGAAATGGAACAAATAATTCGAGGAAGTAGCTTTAATGCATTTCTTTATTACCACTTGTATTTTCACTTCTACCTCTTTTAGCGATGGTTGCGTTAAAAGACATGGCAGTTGTAACAGGTTCTACGTATACACCCTACAACCAACTACTGTGCCAGTGTAAAATGGCATCTTTCGATCCGGCCAGTCTTCCAACAAGGACTTAATGGACTACTGTGAGTGGTATCTTGTGCCGACAACCGAACACAAAACAACGGTGTGCCGCCTTGCTGCAGAAGTTTTCTTAGACATAAAAGATGTCTCTGATAATGTACTTCGCAAAGCTACTCTTGATGGTCTTGATAACTGTTTAATACGAAACATTTAACAGCAAGCTAATCAGCAAGGTAATGCAATGTCAAATTATCACTAATAAAATTTAACATTCCGCTCACATATTGTCGTGAAAAAACTATAGCGCGGACCTCTTTGCTTTCTTTCGGGGAATTTTGTGGGCTACTCCACGCGGGGGGAAACCTTTGTACACAAATAACCGCGACGGCGCCGCGGGCATATGCTGCCGCCGCCGCCCCGCCTAACGTCACACGTGCACATGACGCGTCCTCATCCCACGCTCGGCTGTCAAAAGCTCATTGGTTATGGTCAGAGTGCTTTTGTGTGCGGAGTGTTGATGCGACCATTTCTGGGCCCCTTAAACTCTGACGCTTATTGGATGATGTCGGCTTGCCTGATTGGTCGGAGTAACGAAGTAACCCATTGGTCGAGAAGCCTGCGCCTCCCGCCGGTCCGCGAGTCCCTTGGATGCTGGCGAAACTTTTTTAAGGAATAGTTTGGGGTAGTTTTGAGGGATGAGCAAGTAGACAGCAGCAGGTGGCGTAACTTCACCACGGGAGACCAGGCCGGTCAGGCAGGCCGATGACGACGGGTATGACATCGTTTTGTTCGTAGACATTTTGTACAGTTTAAACTTAACGTAAATGCCTAGTGAATAAACCTGGTTGTCGAAATGCTACTTCTTGTCGTCGTAACTGCGGCTTTGGACTTCCCCTGCCAGAGCTCATCCCCATTCATCTTCCGTCTTCCTGGTGAGCTGATGCGTCAGATATTGAACGGCTGCGTCACTTCGCTACAATATCTTGCACAGTGATGCTACAATCTTACGCCAGAACCTATGCCTATAGCACTGGAATACTATGAAGACATATGCAGATCTTATCCAATAAATTTTAAAATAAAACTCAATTTTTTAGTTTTGTGCGAAGTGTGAACTCATAATTCAACCAAAGAATTTGAAAAAATGATAGGCGACCCTAATCTTTTACTTAGGTTCTCTTAGTGGGACTCGCACCTCATCGTTGGTGTTCTTTATGTTACGCGAGCGAACGACTTTCCCCTGGCACGATATGCGGGCGACGAGGGAGGGAGAGCGAGAAGGAAGCGCAGCGCTCACCATCTGGTGGGGCGTAGCCCCCTAGCGAGCGGCGCACGAAGCGAATCTTACGCGCTCTCGCCGGTGCTGACGTCAGAGCATGTACCCAGCGCGCGCACAGCTGTTGCGAGTGAGCGAGCAAGCAGGGGAGCGCCAGGAATGAGAAGCGAGAGAGGAGGGAGTGACGCCACATCCTCTGCTGGGCAGATGTTCAGTCTATGCCAGGCAACTCTATCCCATTAATTAGTCGTTTAACTATTATGCCAGCTCATTTGTGTAACATCAATAGTGAGGTCTTTGCTTCCGCTTTCTACTTACGGGTTTGAGGAATTTTGCCAAGGTCGTGATAACGTGGCGGCTTTCTAAATTCTACGGTTCTGTGCTTTGGTGTGCGGTGATCAGGGATTTGTAATTCTGATTATTCCAGACGCTTCAATAATTCAGTCTGTAACTAAACATATGCCATGATATCATATGTATAATGAAATCCATGAATTTTGTACTGTACTATCCATTTCAATTTTTTTAATATTGATTTTGAATTTCGCCTTCAGTCATCTCAAGAGTTGAAGCGGAAGTGCTGCGCAAGAAACAAAAGTGTCAATCGATTCCCGTGCCACTAAAATAGGCAATCTGTATTAAGTGTGTAGTTGGAGTTTATATAAGGTGAGTCACGTGACCATCCCATAATTTGCCGGTCCTGGGTCCTCTTGGTCCGAAGACCACCCTACCGGCAACACTCCACGAAAGTCACATCCCCCGCAACTAGAGGTGCAGCTACTGCGCAACTGGCGCGCTCGTGGTGCGAAAAGGCGCGCTCACAGAAAAACATTATTGAACACCGGGCTCCGCTAGCCGCTTTCCGCGGCTGCTCCTATTCTCGGACTGCATACATGCCTCGACCAAAGAAGGTGAGCGTTGTTCCTAAGTCATACGTAAGGACAGCCAAGGATACACAGCGCTACCCTAATCGAACGGAAGAAGAGAAGCAACAATGCTTCCCTCGCAAACGCACAAATAAGGAGCCACTACATATGGTTTCGCAAAACGATAATTGCCCTTAGGTAATTTGAGCCTTAATGTTTTGCTAGTGGCCGGTTGTGGATTTTGAGTTACCTCATCAATCGTGCACTCTACAGATGATAGTAAAGCGAGAAAACGCGTCATTGCCCATGGAGTGCGGCAAAGAGGAGTCCTGTGTCCGATTTTATTCAATGTTGTGGTTATTGACTTTGCAGAGGTAATTCCCCATACAATGCCCATCAATAGATACACCGTAGAAATGTGCATATATTGACGTGTGTACGTGCAAGACTGCAGTGTGCTGTGCCCTGCACCTGTGCTACATCCTCACCACAAGTAACTGTGTTGCGATAGGGTTCAATATGGAAACGTATATTTCGCCATGCAATTGGTATCGATGGTAGTGTGATCCCTTATTTCGCCAGTCAAAGACCCCTCGGCGTTGTCCTCGACCGTGGAATTTATCGGTCAAGGCATATGTCACGGTGTTAAAAAAAATGCCCAAACGTAATTCGTTCCTTTTCAGGCAGGTATGAAGTGGGGCTCATCTGAGAATTCTAGACTTCAGCTGTACCAGGCTCTTTTCATTGGCTGCATACGGTACGGCCTGCGGGTAATTTCTGTCCGTGTTTGCGTAAATTGGAAAACGCCCAGGTACAGACGCTGTGAACCTGGCTTGAATAATGTGAAACTAAAAATTTTTTGCAGTCATGTTTTCTGTGGTCATCCACGGAATGGAACCATCTTCCTGGTGAAGTCGTATCCATTTACGATAACCAAAGATTTTGAGGAGCTCTAGCTAAAAATGTTTATTCGATTAATTTTTGTTGTTGTTGTTTACTCTATGGTTGTAGCCTAAGTGCTGTTGCGTTTGCCGCTTTACTATCTTAGTTTGCTACCAATTTATCATGACGTTGTAAACCCTAGCTAAAACTGTATAAAACTAAAACTGTATTTTATACATAAAAGTTCCAACTGCTCATATTTGTGTCTTTTACTCATTTTGTGTAACCCACTCCCCTCTTTAATGACCTTGGCCCTGAGAGCAAAAATAAATAAAACATAAATAGAATAAACATTCTTAGGGGTACTGCCTTAAGCTTCGATTAATGGCGCAATGTGGAAAGCTCGCGTCACTCCTGCTCTCGCATTTCTGAGCTGCGAACCGATTGAAGTGTACCTGCGGCTGCTGCCACGTCACCAATTGCGATGTCATTCCCCCATCAACGCTTGCCAATATCTGCTCCGACTGCAGTATTTAAAGAGCTAATAAACGTCATGAATCCATCACATCGTCACCATTTGTCCCCGAATATTACGCCATCGGTAATGTCCACAACCTGGATACGTGAGGTTCCTTATACCCGGAATTTCCAGAACAATAGTGTTGGACAATGAAGTAAATTATCTTATTTTAGGACCTTGCTTACTTCCATTTCCACATAACGTTTTGCACCTAGAAAGCAAGATAAGTCAGGGTTGTTCTTGCATATCTGTTCCCATAACTTTTTGATAGCCTATCAATAAATCGTAACTCGCCTGATTGCACAGAATGTATTTACTATTCATGAAACGTTTCCCGAGTAAAGCCGCAGATTGTAGGCACGAAAACACTGCATACAAACTGTATTTTTTATGCCTAACTGCGTTGACACTCCATGAAGAATACCCGAACTCCTTAACGATGCTCGAATGCATATTCGTAACCGCGATAATCAGTTTATTAAATGCTATACGTATACAGAATTTTTAGCAAACGTGGTATGAACGAAAAGCCAAAGGATATTTTTTTTCTGTACTTTTCTGCTGCCTTTCATATGGTGTTGTACTTGAAAGCACTTCCTAGTAAGGCCTTGTTATACACCAGGGGTTGTTTTGTGCCATTGTTATTTACTGTAGGCTTTATCTTAGTGTCGAAACCATAAATCAGTAAACCAGAGACGCTATATTTTTACTACATTCTCCAACAGACGATTAGAAAGAACTTAGACATCACGCTATACTCATTGACGTTTCTGCCACTTAGGAATACTGGGGCCCCTCTCTATGACATGTTCGTACTACTGAACCTTTTAGTATCTGGTGATCTAGAACTTGTGATTGCTATGTTGAAAGCCCGTGATCTACGAAATAATTTTATCGTCAAAGTGCGGCTTGTATAAATATGTGTACACTGCCCAGGATCTTCTGCTAGACTTGATGCACTTATGGAGCGCGTCTGTTTGTTTACCTGCGTTTTCAGCATGTAGCGATATTTCATTCCAATGTATCTCCAGTTCTGTATTTATATGTAGAAAGAAAAAAATGTTTAACAATAGAGCAGTGGTTTAGTGTACCTGGCTCCCACACGCACATCGGTGCAGTAACATGAGTTGGTACTCCAGTGGTTGCGGGTTGGGAACCAAGTTTGAATTTATTTTTCGTCACCCTATGCGATGATAAATGTGGTGATGATGAGCCGGCCTGGCGACGACAAAATAACGTCGATGACTGCAACCCCAATTACCAGCGTAATGGAATGAACGGACTGGCAAGAAAAACCCTGTTTTCACCCCTTAACTGTTGTCCCAGTAAAATGAACGTCTATAAATTGGCAAGCTCATCAATTTCGCGTAGAGAAGTCGATGTTAACTCCTACTGCAGTGCTAGCTCAAGAATTTGGAATACAGTGCGCAACGTAAGCCCGATGTGAAACTGGGCTAGTGGATATTCCATTACAATTTGCAACCTAAGAGCGAGGGTTTTATTTTACTGCTGTATTAAAGGGCTTACAATGGTGAAGTTTCAATTGCAACCGTTTAAGCCCAGCGCACTCACCTGAATATTTTCGCATGTCTTCACAAAGGCAGTGTGTGCTTGCTTGTCTACCATCCAAAGCTTTGTGTCAGGTCGCCCGGCAAAATGACACTACTTATCTTCCTTACATGTTGGAAGATGACTGTGGTTTATGGATTTCTGATGATGCAGATGTTCACTATATAGCGAGTCTACTATCCATTTAGCCACAAATTTCAATGCTTACTTTCGCTGTACGAGCGTCCTTATTTTTTTCGGGCATTCCAATGTTACCTGATGTGGAGAAAACCAGCAAGCTTTCTGTACAGCGCCACCGTACTATTTGGACCGCCAAATGTATGGAAATAATAATGAAAAATACCTGTGCGGCTTTAGACGTCAATCAGCTTCAATTACAGACCAACTAACACGAACTCGGTTAGCCTATACGACGCTGACATCCACTATGTGCTATTAGAAAAACACGCAGCAGCCTCCTTCGTCGCTAAGTTAGCGCAGCAGTCGAACTATGCCGCGGAAGAAGAGGCCCGAGTGAGCTCATAGCGATACTTCGTGCGGCGTCCACCTCGTTTGCTCCGAGTGGAACGTGATTCTGTGGCTAATAGATCCGGGACGTGCCACCGGCACCCTCGCGTTAACGTACGCTAATTGAGGCGGGCGCCCCCAAATTGACACGCCACCGTTCCCGCGCATTTCACCCTCCGGCGAATCAGCGGAACTCTTCGGGGCAGCCAGTCGACTCTCCCTCGGGAAGTTAGCTGCGCGGCTTTCCCTGCAAGCGCGCTTCACGGCCGATGCGAGTAGGGGTGGATTTAGTTAGCGTATCTTCAAGCCCTAGCAAAGACACATCAATTGCTGGATTGCGGTGTAGATTTTACTGTTTCGAGTTTGTACTCTTTGTAGCTAAGTTATTCTAAAGTGTCGGGTTGGCTGGCACAAAATGTGGGTCTGCGAAGTGTAAGCGAATAATTTGGATAAAACTGAAAATGTTGGCAACTATTGAGTTACTCCCCACGGTAGCCCCCAACAATAAAAGTTTGAGTGATCAAGGAATCATAACGTGATGCTACATAAAAGAAACTTGCAAGCAATAAAGATAATTTCGTAAACGTGGTTAAAAAGTCATAAGAAACAGCAACAAAGCCACAGATTCTGCTATTTCTTGAATTAAATACAAGTCAACCAATTAGGCACATCTAAAAAAAACAAAATAAATGTTAACAGACGAGGAAATGCTAAGTTGCGATAGATAAATTATCACTTTCAGGTAATGAGGACGAGGACACGTAATGTGATAATACATGCGTACAATATCTCTAACACTAAATATCAAATTATTTAACTATATCATTGCAATCCATAATAATGTAATGAAACACACGGATCAAACTAAAAGCATCACTTATTCAAAGCTGGTTAAGCTTGACCAAGAAAGATCAACAGTTGCTGAACTTCAGCTAATATTGAGCCAAGTGCCCATATGCATTCCAACGCGCAAGTTATCGTGGTTTGAGCCGGTGCGAGTGTCTGCGTGACCGGCTGGTCAAGTGTCTGCATCGAAATCAGATAGATGGGTGTTGTTTTCATCTTAATACAAATTATGATCTGGCTTACTACACGTAAACGTACTACCAGCATCTTCCTTTACAGCACATCTTGAATTTCGCTTTGTTCTGACATTCTGATCTCATTAGGTTCTGAAATGTGATGGATTGTCAGTAAATAGGACTAACCGGCATAATTTTGTACCAAGGTGCCGTAACTGCATTGAAACGAAGTTATATTGGTAGAATTATGATTTATGCTCTTTCTAGTAAGAGGCCTTTGTAAGTGCAGAGTAACTGCATGATTCGTTAGCGTACAGTCAAAAATATCCAGTTTCCTTTTTTCATACAAAGGAAGAATTAGCCGGCTGAAAGCGCATAAACAGGTTAACTGTTGACTGCAGGCATTGTAAATAAGTAATGTGGTCACGTTAAGCAACATTGAGCGCTGCTAAATAAAATTCACCTACACATGGCAATCATAATTCAATTTACACTCAACGTAGTGTTTATGTTGTTTTAAAACGAAGCTTTGATTCAGGTCAGCATCTCCAGTACAGCATTAAAATTTGTATGTTGCTCTCTTCGCCAATGCACCATAATGCGTATGTGCCATTGCGTGGATGCCCAAGGAGACAAGCATAAAAACAGGCAATAAGCGAAGAAGCTGGCAACAGAAGCAGCCGAGTGTGGAGAGAGAATTGGGAGGAATATAATGGAACCGAAACGTGCATTGGATTGGTGCGTTGACCTCTATAGAAGGGATGAAGAATAAATGAGCACTTTTAAAAAAACATGAAACTAAAATCCGGATTCACATGCGTGCGTGGGCTCTGTCAATTTTTTTTTCCACAAAGCACTAAAGAAATTGTCTCGCGCATGAATTTGTACATTGTTGGTGAAGCGGACAATATTACATTTCATTGTGCACTCTAAGTACGGTCATGAACTCTAACTCAAGCTGTTGCACGGTAACTTGACAAATGCGAAAACAAACGGCTGTACAAGAATGTATTCACTTATAGCTCGACTTGTAAAATAAATACATAAACATATATTTTTTGCGCCAGTGTTTTCTTTCACAGCTCTCCTTCAAACCACACGGACACTTTCCCGCAATGGAAGCAAAACAAAAGATCTGGGCTATCGCTTCTTTTGGATACTAAATCTTACTCTTGCATGTCATTCATTTTAATTTTGCTTGGGACGAATGTAATTTTTTTATTGTTTCCTTTTCCCTCTGCGGTCTTTCAGGGCTGTTCGTCGTATAGTTCTGAACATCATTTACAGCATTTTTCTTCAAAGTAATAACAATTCGTTCGCTCGAAATATATGAAATTTTGAGACGCCTAATAAATAGGTGTGATGGTCTGGTCGACGAGTGTCTAAAAACATCTTTCTGCGCGCTTTAATTAGTAGATCAGGCACCACCAAGTAAACTAAGCCACCAGCCTGGCAACTTTTGTCTCGAAATGGAGCAGACAAGCAGATGTTGTGGCTGATTGCACAATGTATGCAAAAAAGGGACCTCTGCTATATCCGCTAAATGTGCAGCAGTCTCAAGTGGCCTGTACAACCACCTTGTTGCTTCATGACTCCAAGTTTTTCTTTTTAGGCAAGCAAAAAAAAAACCAATATTTCATACTTTCCAATAAACACCAATGTGCAGAGGAATGCTTTGTGCCACAGTAAGGTCATTTTTCTGCATATCCTTTTAAGCTAAACCTTGATTACGAACCAGCATGAAGAGTAAAGCTTAGAAACAATAATGCAGCGCAGAGGAAGCTGTCGGAGGAAGGCTCTATTTGTACGCTTCAAGCTCAATCACTGAACTGCATGGTGGTGTTGCACCTGGCAACTAGCTTGACTCCACCCTATGATGGATGAAGGCCGTGGCCAGTGTAGAATATTTCAGTCAGTGCACTGAGGGTTTGCTTTTATGTAAACGGATTGAGTTTTTCCGCCGTAACAGCACCGTAGTTTGTTCGCTTCCTTGCTGGTGTGTTCGTAAGCTGGCGGTGGAGCACAGATCTGAGTGTGGCAGTGACAAATTCATGCCCCCAACGCACTCACGCACGCACGCACTTACGCACGCACGCACTCACGCACGTGCGCACGCACGCACGCACGCACTCACGCACGCACGCACTCACGCACGCACTCACACATGCACGCACGCACTCACGCACTCACGCACTCACGCACGCACGCACGCACGCACGCACTCACGCACGCACGCACTCACGCACGCATTCACGCACGCACTCACTCACTCACTCACTCACTCACGCACGCACGCACTCACGCACGCACGCACGCACTCACGCACGCACGCACTCACGCACGCACTCACGGACGCACTCACCCACTCACGCACTCACGCACGCACGCTAGCTCGCACGCTATCTAGCTCCCTTTGTCATACTTATAATGGCTCTACCTCAGTACAACAAAGACCTACAGACAAAGCACGCTTTACAGGTTTCTGTACGTGACATTTATATGAAACGCAACAATTCCTGCAGTTATCTATGTAGGGCTCGTGCTGAAAAATTGTATTTATGTATTTCGTTTTCAGCTCGAGAACCAAAAAAGTATACGGGCGGTAAATTCAAAATTTACGCCCCTTCTTTTCATATGAACATACCATGTACATGAAATGATGCATTTAAAAATCAAGGTGAAGGAATTAGAGCAATGATTAGGCTGTTTTGTATTTCCCGCTATTTATTATATTCGCTGCAGTTATAAAGATGCGGAAAAGCAATAAACAGGACACTAATGCTGAGATAATTAAAATGGCTTTATAACAATTGATGGCTGTGATTAGGTACAGCATTACTGAAAGTTGCAGCGACAGTATTTATGTAACGTTGCAGTTTTCTCTTTATTGTTTCCATACTATGAACGAAACAAAAAAAGTAATCAAATGAAATATAAAGGGCTAAATATATTATATTCCGAGACCATTTTCTTCGTTTTGGTAGCGTTGCAACAAAGGCGTTCTTAGCCACTGATCGACAACCGCACTAATATATGTCAGTGCACCGAAAAGATGATTCAATCGCCGAATGGTTGTGGCGACATGATTGCTTTCTTTCGTACGTTAGCCTCTTTAAAGGCATGTAATAATCCTTTAGAGATATAGCAGATGCCTTTTTCGACGTATCTACGTTAAATCTGATGTCCGCTCATGGAGGACAAAAAACTTAGACGCACCGAAGTGAGCAGGTGCCGCAAAGAAGGTTGACCTGTTCAACGTCAACCGTTACTATATGCAAGATCGCTTCTTTCTGCCTCCACATAATGCCCGCGACCTGGCAACTTGTTTGAGGAGACAAAAGCGCCTTTGCGTTTTGTGGCGATGCCACAGAAGGTTGCGAAAATGCAACCCCATTGTTCGACGGAACGAATCCTTAAACTTTGTGGGTGCCTACTGTCCTTTTTCTGTAATCCGCCGCAGGTCACCGCCATGTGTTTACGGTGTTCCGTCATCCGCGACCTAAGTGCTATTGTTTGAAACTGAAACCAATGCTTACTCGATATGAAGGATTAGACGAAGGGAAGTTGCCGCGCGACTGGCTCAGATTAACTTCCTTAATCCGTAAACAAACAATAAGTTCGTGGGAAGTCTACGCGCCCTACGAAATTACGCTTCGATAAATTTGTTAAACGTATTTTGCTACCTTCCGCGCGTTTTACTGATGTTCCTGTATAAAGCTGGCTTTAAGAATGGTCGGGTATCTTGGTCCACCTAATTAGTGAATTTTCATATTTTACCACGTTGATCGGTTTCAAACAATGAGGTTGACTGAAGAGGCAATCGAGGAAGAAAAGGATGACATGAAGCACTCAAGGCAATCTATGAGCATTGGTATTAAGCACGCGTAGGCGTGCTTAAACTCGGTGAATGTGTTTGCACGTATGGTTGCTATTTAGAAGTCATCGTGCAGACTTCAGGGGGAAAACTCTAGCTGCGCACGACAGCACATATACAAGGGAAGTCATTCGTGCTGCACCCCCTTCCTACTTTTATTATTGTCGTATTTGATGTCCCGGATAGCAATGTTCCCTTTAATGTAAGGTTTTTCCGGCAAAAAGGTGCCCGTAATCATCCACCTCCTTCAGTCTGTATGCATAACGCTCTCTCCCCATTTCTCTTTCGCCGAGGGAACTTTATTCCTGTTTGAATGAGCACAACCTGAACTGTTTCTGACTTATGATGGTTCATTTTGTTATAACGTGTATGAAACTTTTTGTTGTTGACACGTGTTGTCTCAACAATTAAGGGGTTGCACCTTGCAGCATTCTAGCGGAAGGCCCCATTTGTATGCTAAAGAGTGAAAAACAGCTTCAATTGCAGGATTTACTGTCTACAAGCAAAGCGCAGGCTTGTAGATGCCATAGTTTAAGGCAGCAGATTATTTTCTATCAAGTGCTTTCTTTTACCACGCACCTAAATCTAAGTGCACGAGTGTTTTTGTAATATGACCTAATTGGAAAGCTGCAAGTGTGTCAGAGGGGTGACCCTGGAGTTTTTCGTAAATGAAAGCAACGTGGGGAATTTTCACACAGTTCCACCTTGGCGAACAACAACGTAGCATTGCGCAGACAAAATGGCAAAACATTTTCTTATCGGTTACGTTTCTTTATTAACTCTTGTATTTAGTAAGCGAACTGCATTGATACACTAATAACAACCCTACTGTTCGCTAGCCTTCCGGTTACCAAACTTAGAGCTAGCCATTGGATGGTTGCCCGTTGATTTCTTTCTTCGAAACAAGCCGTACGCGTTAGGTGTCTGCGTTCAATAGGAACGAGTGCAGAAAGGCTAATTTTTCATACTAAGAGGCATTCAGTACATTTTGCATGTCAGTTCGAAGCGAACACTATAACCTGGCGCTTGCTTATAAACTATTCGTCAGAAAGAAACTTTTATAATGTGTGGTGCAAACGAGTGTCAAGGTTGTAACGAATAAAACACCAGAAAAGGCACTGACTACAAAACGTAAACAAATGATTCAGCAACATCGTACAAGTAGCAATCATCCCAGTCATTGAGAAAGAAAACAAACACAATGTTGGTTTTATTTTGTGGTGTGCGAACAGTAACATCTAAGACTGAATAGAATAAGATAAAAAAGTGCCAGAAGGGAAGCGAAAAGAAAAGAGCATTGTGTACTTCTCGAATATATAACAGAAGCTTTCAAAATTAATGAAATAAAATATTCATATTCAAGTGTTCGCCATGTTAAGTTCCCGACAATATGAATTGCACATTATGAAACACCTTTTATTAAAAGTACAAATGGGGCCTTTCGAACAGCTTAACGACTTTTTCGCAAACTGGAGACACTTCTGAGTATACAAGGCCATCGATCATCAAAAAGCAGTTATCGATACAGTTTATCGAGACATGCAGAACTGATTCCGCAAAAGATGTAAACACTTTCGCTAATTTGAAAAGTGGCTGCTCAGGTTTTTACAATTAAAATAAACAATGTTGCAACAAACTGTATTTAATTCAAAAAGATCACAGAAGCACTGCGTTCATAAATAATTCCAAACAATACCCAAAGTCGAATAACATGTCTGAGCAAATACTGAGTTAGGATTATCGCATTTTAGCTGGAAAAGTTCGAATAAATGGACAACGTACCGTGCTGACTTGCGTAATCTTTCCTTATACATCCGCTACGGCCACTTGAATAAGAGTTGCATTTTTTCGTCAGCTTTATGCTTTATAGTGCACAGTTCAGAAAGTGGTGTATCAAAAATATTTCATCGAAACATTCGAGTTTCTATATGTTGGCTAACATATTCAAGGAAAAAATAAATATGGCGCTATTTAATGCGTTATTCCAATCTTTCGAATGCTCGTACATTCTTACTCTTCCCGTACAAGTAGGACTTTTATCATTTGTAATGTGATGTTACTGCAGAATCATGGTCGAAATTTAGCGCGACCCAATTTACAGCGTTGAAAATATTTGCTTCCAGACATTGGTATAAAAACTGCGAATAGGCCAAGCCAAGGGCGAGGGAAACGTAGAGCCCGATTGGAGTTGAAGAACAGTAAATTTAAGCAATACTTCACCGCCTCCTCCCTCTGAAACGAGAGAATTGATGACCGAGTGGAACCTTAGGTAGAGTTCGTACCTCAAAAAGTCCTCGCTCGAAAGGCTGATGAGCTGCACCAATACTGCAGTAGACTAAGAGCGGGGCTAAGGACTGACCAAGCCGCATTTCTGTTTTTACTGTAGATATTATCTGCAGATTATACATGCGGTGAGCTGTTCGTTATTTTTTCTTCGGCAATTTTTTTGTTATTTTGTTTCTCTGATTTGAGAGGTACAGGTGCTCGTCCTTGGTTCTTTCATTTCAAATCTTTCTGCACCACCCTGATTCATCTTTCCATGGTCCTTCAGGTTTGTATACCAGCCTACGCTCTTACACTTGGCTCAAGCACCACAGTTCCTATAGTTCTATCTTTCGCCATGTACCTAACTACTCAAACGTTGCGGGCCTCTGTATGACACCAGCCAGCCGTAGCGCAAAGCTTGTCCCACAGAAGGAGAATCAAAAGGTAAGAAGAGGCCATCACCAGACTTCATCCTGGTAAAGCTAATACGAGTTTTGCTGAGTTCCATAAACAAGCCGCAAAAGTGCAGCTCATCTCTGGGATAACTTCTCGGCAATCTTCATATTCATAACCAACTAGATCACGCCTTTACACTAGAACAAGCTAACCCAACTTTACAAAAAAAAGTGTGACGAACATTTGGTTACTAAGCGATGACCAACCCACGCAGTGGATGATTGCTTCTGCGCTCGAATATTAAGTTTCGTGATTGTGAGTCTACCGGTTCAATCGAGATCATTGAAAGTCTACCGGTTCAATCGCCGCCTTCCTATGTTAGCTTTACCTCGACAGCACTTATTTGATCCGTCGTTTCTTCGAACCCTGCGATATGCCACTTTTTATTATTCGAGGGAACTACACATTTCAAAGCATTAACTTGCAGGTTAAGCTGCCTTAAGAGGAAGCTTTAGCTCGAGTGCTCCTATCTAAATACATGTAAAAGGAGAATTCGTTTTTCTCGGCAACCACTGCACCAAATTTGACAAGGTTTGTTGCATTTAAAAGACAAACTTAAAATCTAGTGACTGTTGGTTTCGAATTTTAGAGTTAAGTCGTCGGTTTTTTATTAAAAATTGGCGAAAATCGAAAATTTTCGAAAAACGAAACTATCAAGTTTACAACTATGTAACTCAACCACTAAAAATGATAATACAATTCTGTGAATAGCATCTAATAGTACATCTAAAGCGGACAAAATTGATATGTTGCACATGAATATAAAAAAAATTATTCATAGGGAAATACAACTTTTGCAAAACCGTTGTAACTAACGTAACAAATTCACGTAAGATGTAAAATGACATATTGAATTTGTCCGCTTTGAATGATCTAATGGATGCCGTTTACAGAACCGCGATATCAATTCTTGATGCAGAGCTATAACTCTGTAAACTTCGTGCAATTTTTTTCAAACGGTGAAATATTTGAAAATCGTTTTAAGAAAATTCAAGCTCTAAATCGAAATTCCGCTTCCAACAGTCACTAGGATTTAACTTTCTCTTTCAAATGCAACAAATGTTATCAAAATCGGTCGAGGAGTTATCTCATAAAAACGTTTTTGCGTTTTACATGTGTTTGAATAGGACGCGTCGGAGTTGGACCCGAGCTAAAGTTTCCTCTTAAGCATGAAGCTTTCGTTCAGCCACATGGTTGCAGAGCAGCCGAACAGAATTAAACGTATTTGACGTATGGGTTCCCACCTTATTATTTTCTGTTTCTTTTCTTTGATGTCCTGTAGTACACATCGGTTGCTTTTACTTTTGTTCTGGCTGCTTCACGTGTACCTGGTATGGTGTTCCTAACACAGCAAACCGTCGTACAAAACACAGATATCAATTCAACATTTTCTCTGTCATTAGTGTAGAGCGTAGCCAACCGAGCTCTGTTTGGTGGGTATTCCGCAACCTTGACACGAACTGCATCCCGCAGGCACAAGTAATGTTTAGGTAGAGCTTTAACTCTTGCTCTCCTTCTGTCCTGTGATGTTCAAGATGCACGTTTCTTCGTATTGGGTCTATCCTTAAATATCTGTGGTATACTATTGAAAGTTTGCATGTGGAGATGTGTGTGGATCCATATCGCATCCTGAGATCCTCCAGTTGCAGGCTAGCTCATTTGCCCACCCTTACTAGTCTTCCTACTTCAGTTTTGGATAGCCTCTCCAGCTGGGCTAGTTTTTATGCCTCGGCCAACTCCTCTAGGGTATTGTGGATTCCCAATTCTAGGAGCTTCTCATTAGCCGTGTATCTAGAGACGTTAAGGGCTGATTTGTATAAATGTTGGCTAAGCAACATCTTTGGTGCTGATGCGGGTATCTACCCCAATCGCGGCCATAATTATGACGATTATTATTACTGCTACTACTACTACTACTACTACTACTACTACTACTACTACTACTACTACTACTACTACTACTACTAGTACTACTACTACTACTACTAGTACTACTACTACTACTACTATTAAAAGCTTCCCACACTCAAATGCAAAGAAAACGTAATGGACAGAGCTTGCTGTCAACGGTGCCCTGGAGGGCCACTACTATCGCCTGTTTGGTAGAAAAGGGGTACAGAATGAAAAGAGCCAGAAAGAAAGCACAAAGGAAACAAACTAAAGTTGTGAGTTCTGATGTACCCAGCTGTCTCAGCGAAGCTCCGCTCGTATCAGCACTGGAGAGCTCTAGCCGTGCGCTGTTCTATTTTCTTGCCGTCTTTGCCTTGAAAATATTGCCGACATATCGGGCGTGGCGTCCTTGTGTAAAGCGCCAGCTGCTCCACCCCTAAAGACCCCTTTCCTGCTACCTCGACACAGTTCTAGTGTTTGTTCCTGTGCGGATTCTGCTGTTTTCAGTTTTCCTTTTTCTTGCACTCACGCTGTTATTGAAACCATTGCCATGTTTCCTGCATTTAAGGCGCAGCGAATAAATGAGCACTGCGGCTGAATTGGCCCCGTCGCGCAAGCACGTCTAGTACAGGACTAAATACTCAGTGCTCGAGGACTGTACAGACGGTGCGCCAAGCTGCTCACACATAATTAGCTAGTTAAGAACAGCCTTATAAATGCTATAAATTAAAACGCCTCCAGCACGTGCTCTCAACCAAACTATCAGGGGGTAACTCTTACAATAATATAGAAGAATGGGATATTGATAAAATTCAGATTGCCCTGGTGGTTAAACACCTGCATAATTAAGATAATAGCTCTCGTTATGACCTATGTATATAGCCTATCATTAGGTGCGGATTGTTTTCCTCAGTTTATAAACTAGATGAAAGCCACATGATATTTTAAAGTGGTGACATGAACGACATCTCATTACATTATTTCCGTTTCGCCTATGTGTACAAAAGTCTTCGCAAGCGTAACTTATAAACGACTCATGTGAGCTTCACGAACATTCAATTGATCAGTTCGTCGCAGTAAGTTTTCTTTCCAAATAGATTCGCAGTAACTGCTCTGAAAAAAAATCATTCAAGAACCTTCATTTCGAGAACAAGGAGCTATTTATCGCCGTATGTGTCTCTAGCTCCGTCAAGCACGTTTAACCGCTTCAACCACCATACAATGCTGGAACATATTGGCAGTTTCGCCAGAATGGCGAAGCATGCAGTGACCACGCAAGGTTTAGCGTTGTGCTTGAACCTCAGGCGGTGTCTAAACTGTGCGCGGGTGTGACTATACATGAATGAGACATACGCAGGGGCGAAATTTATGGCATGCTCAAATATTTTACCATGTGATTGCAGGACATCCCATGACATTGAATAGACGCCCATGCGCTCCCTGTAAAATGCTACGCCAGTAAAATTCCATCACTTTCACATTTGGAGCATTCATATCGTTTCACACTCTTTAATAGCCCCAGAGGAATTAGGACAAAAGGCAGGAGTGGTGAACCAAATGTTTTATCACTTTTGTTTGCTTGCTGCAATTATAATAATTCTGAGTAAAATTGAATCAAGAAGATAAGCCTGGTATTGGCAACTTTAGCTGTTGAATAGTACAGCCTCTTCTATACATATAACGCTTTAATAAACATGTAGCAAACGTATACATAAACACATACGGAAGATCACGGTCATTGCGAAAGTTGGCTTGAGTATAACTGCTAACGCAATAAAGCTGGAATTATAAGGCATCCGCAGGAGTTTCATTGCAGCATTGCTGACACTTGAATATCTTTTGTATTGAACTGGATTTAAGAGGCCTGAAGAGAGACGACACTGGAACCACTTGGGACAAAGAGCGTGTGATTAACCAAAGAATGCTTCGCATTAATACAGAAGAGTTATGAGCTATCTCCAGTCGTGGTCTCATTTGACCAGCCTGCTCTCACATATGACAAAGCCATCTTATGGAGAACAAGTAATCGACAATGTACACAACGCCGCCTTCATTTGCTTAAGTATTGTCTGCTGTGACCTTGAGAATAGCAGCTCAGGCCCCACCTCTCTGAGTCGGCATACACGGTGCGAGAAACTCCGCAAAATGTACGACACGCAAGAAAAATACGTGCGAGCTGAATTTTCAAGCGCCCGTTATTGAAAGAGAAATGAGTCCAAATTCCAGTGATGATGTCCGGCAGAGTATTACCTTATTGCGAATGTGATAGCAATTATACGGACGCTGGAGGCACGATTGCGCCATTGCCGATTGCATCACCTAACTCTATGACAGGCACGCGGGGCGCGTGCATCTATGGTTTGAAGTTGCCCAGAGAGGCGCAGAACGATTTAATGCAAGACGAAGCCGAGCGGACGCTCCGTTTTGCTGTGGCTCACTTGGTTCTGCTGAACTGACGACAATATGCTTTCCGATGGTGGCGTGAAGGGTGTGTGCACACCCATCAGCATTCTGTGGAGCAGCTTTGCGCAAAGCACCGTGGTGTGCGCACGGGTCAGAGCAATACAGCTCATTTAACTGTAAACGCAAGTTCACCTAATGTTTTGGCGCTGACGAATGCCGATGGACTTCCTTCGGAATCATCTCGTGCACCACCGACATGTCATGCGTGGAACGCCATTCGCGGTGCTACTCATCGCGTCAGCACTCTGAGAAGCGTTCAAAGCAACGCTAAGCATTGCTATCGCTTTCAGTGCTTCGCCTTCGGCCGAAACTTCCATTCTTGCTTGGCCAAAGGACCAGCGTGAAGCTGAGAATTAGGAGGTGATCTGACGGTAACGATGAGTGTCGACGTAGCGGGATTAACGAACTGTCGGAATATTCCCTTAAATATTCCGGAGAAATTGCCATCGTGCATCACAGAATTGACACAAAAGGGTATTTTACGAAGGAAGCTCACCCGCCACCGCAGCACAAGAAATAAATGTAGTGAAGTTTTCGGGTAGTACCCAGTACATATGACAGCAGGTGGTGTCGCTCGTGTTGGCGCGGGCGTCTTCAACAGTCATCCTTAGAAGCGAGGGCATGGCGTGCTGAAGGGTTATTGACCAGGTGGCTTCAGCCAATGCCGGCGAAACTGTGATGCGGAGCGAAAGTGCGCGATTGTTCTCCCACGTACACGTCCTTCTGTCCATGCCGGTTCAACTAACCGGCTGCAACCACGCCATTCGAGTGACGCTCACGCGCTGATTCCGCGCTAGGCGTTGGCGCGCCCTATAAGAACACTGCCACCACAGCCGCCACACTCCGCAGACTGCTCAAGCGCGTTTCACTGCTTCTCTAATGTATTACCTCTCCGTCATCCAGGAAGTAAATTTAGACCTGTTATAGGACCTGATGGTTCTCGTGGTGATCCCTATTCAAATTAAAACGTTTTCACCATTGCTGGCAGACAAACAGAGAGGCGGAGTGGGGCGGAGTAGTATTACTTAGCTCCGTTTTTCGTTCCTTGTCTTCTTTTGCTTCGAGTTCTACTTTCGCGCTCTTGTTTAAATTAGTTTTCCATCGTAGGGGTGACTGAACTGTCTGCCACTCAACTTCAGAGACTTGAGAAAAACCGATGCATAAGCATGATTTGCACGATAGCCAAGCCAGGAGAAGCGATAGAGTCACACGTGGTATCATCCATTTAAGGTGGAAGGCCCTTTAGAAGAAAATGAATTGGAAAACAAAATATCAGTCGGAGTTTGGGAGTAATGACACGAGATCTAATATCCAGCAAGTACAGGGGAACACATCACCACTGTAACGGCAAACTAATGCTAGTTGTTATTTTTGATAAAGCAAATGAAGCACCAGGTGTCGGAGCCCGTGCTTCAAGCTCACAAAGGCCAATTCGTATCTGGTGCTCTTCAAATGGTCTCGGCTGTGGCGACTTTCTGTATCATGGCTCACCAATGAGGGTGGTTAAATACTAAAGCACTTCAACTGGTATTTTCCATATTAACCATGATATCGTCGAGCTGCAGGTCTTCAATTCAATGACTTCTGGTGTCGAAGACCATGTATGCTATTTTTTTCTCGTGATCATCAAGCAGATTATCTTTCAAGTTCTTTTTACTATTCTCGTATCGCGTCGTTATCGTCTCTCCACGTCAGGAGAACCCAGTTTATTCGGGCAATGATACAATTCAGTGCACTTTAGTCCCGTTCTTTGTGAGGCAACTCAGCAGGTATTTCCCCAAGTTTCGTGGGATTGCATATATGACCAAACAAAACAAGAAACAAAATAATCAAGAACGAACGCGTGAGTGAATGAGCGCTCCCAAAAAAGCATTTTACAGACCGGAGGGAGGACTTAATGTCCATGCCTATTCACTGACTAGTAAGTAAGTGTGGTTTAGTGGCGCAAACTCGACCATGGCTACGCTGCGCCTAACACTATTCACTGACTAGGGATGAACATCCACTCATACAGTTGGCATAGAGCTCACATTATCCACACGTCTCCTGCATTGTACTCATTAGCCAAATGTGTAATGACAGAGAAGCCCTGTTTGGTTACGTCTAATTCTCTTAGGGTGTCAGTCATTCTAAACCCTGTGTTACAGTTGCAATGCAGAGGGTCAGTCTAATCCCATGCGAGCTAAGCATAATACCGGCGTTAACTTGCATACAACGTATGTTCTTGTCATCCGTGTTTTGTTTGAGGAAAAGTCGCTGAAGGCAAATAAGCTGCTCACGCGTTCCTTGCTTGCCTATGAATATGCGATACCCCGTGAATTTCGCAGGCAGCTTTGGAAAAACGACCGTGACGTGGCTTCCACTGGCGAGCTTGATAGTTCCAATGCCAAAGACTAGCTCGAATAAGTGTAGCATTGGATAGCTTCCGTGCCTGCTCATTGTTTGGCTGTTTATACCGATGAAACCAAGCTTGCCGAGTATTCATGGCTGATGGCAGTTCAATCGAATGGTGGCAAAAAAAGCTACTGCAGTCCTGGCACCTTCAGCATGCAGTTAAGCTCACTCCTGCGAGATTTGAAAACTACCTGTATTAAATTTTAAAATATGCCTATTATTTGTCACACTAAAGCATCTCAAAGAGGAGTGGTAGCAGATGTTTAACAGTGCTTCAATAAATATATATTCCTTTTTTATTTCTTTTCATCTTCTTTCCCTTAGTAGAACTGTGCAATAAAAATATCATGCTCTCGATTCCAAGCATCAGCTTTACTTTATGTTCCACTCGTTCTCGGAAAAGATATAAATGTGCTCGCAAATGCACATTTTTGGAAAAGGTTCCTTGGGAGCCTTTCAGTGGAGTGGAAGATGAAGGACTTTATTCGTCATATGATGTTGAGATCTAGGAGCGTAAATATCTGCGATGTCACGCTTTTAGTCTGCAGTACGCGTCCACAACAATCAACTGCAGGCCTTCGTCCTGCAGTGGACTTAAAATGGGCTGATGGTGATCATGATGATGATGATGATGCGTAATAACGACACCGCAAAAGCTCGTTTTCCACGCTTTTAGCAGAAATAACTCGAGTGATAATTTCTTGTTTGAAGCACTTTACTCTGAAACAAAGACCAGAACTAGCGTTCCGTATGATGACAAAATGTAATTGTGATACGGTCTTTGTTTACCTCTAATGTGCAAGCACTTGAGACCATGTTATGAAGCCATTAATGCGGTACATGTCTTAAAACGAGGCACCTTGAGCGCAAGTTCCTGTCACTCTAATTTGTGTAGTGCATTCCTGATTAAGTACAGCTATATTAATTTTAATTAAAGCATTGCATGGTATAGGCTAGAAGCCATCCGCCTATTAGGCTAATGAGGAAAACGTGTGTGAATGCTGTAGTAGCAGCCAACGAACATTTTCTCGAGCTGGCGTGAATAGAGTGACGGAATAATCCGCACTCTGGGACAGCCATATTTTCGTTCCTTAAAGAAAACGAACATAGAGAGTTATTGCGCAGCGATTTTGTACAGAAGACATACGATGAGCTTACTCGTGTCCTACCCAGAAACGCAGCATGCGCGTCGGTGGGGCTTGGTTTTGTTGGGGCGAGAACCCCAGAATATGCTTCATAATTATCGGCGACACTAAGATGTGTTTTGGAGCCGCGCTGCTAATTCCCAGCTAAATGCATCGTCGTTGATGCCTTTTCCTTAGAGCCAGCTTTACCAGAAGGTGGTGGGGGCATACTGTTGCAAGCGTTTGGAAAGTTTAACTAAAATGTAATGAGAGATCTGATTAAGAAGGTTGATTAGCCATGAAGCAGCACAATTCTACCTATTACCTAGCAAACATTGCGAATCTCTTAGTACCCACTGTGGTGGCGCAGTTGGTTTCGCTTTGCGCTGCTAAGCCCAAAGGATACCGGATCGAATTCCGGCAGCGGCGGTGGCATTTCGATTGGGGCGAAGTGCGAAAACTACCGTGTACTATGCACTGGGCGCATGTTAAGAAACCACAAGTGGTCAAAATTAATCCGAAGAACCCCACTACGGCGTGTTTCATAATCATAGTGTAACGTGAAATAAATACAGAAACTAATAACAAGGTATTCTTAAACCATTAGTTAGAGCACTATCAAAAATTACAATGGACAGAAATCGCCACCAATTCGTGTTGCTCCTCTTCACGGCAGCCACGCTGAGGCCGCATTTACCTGCGGTGCTCCGTTATCAACGCAGTGCGGTCGGCACATAGAACTACAAAATTCATTTACACAATAAAGTTGCTAAGTGTATACGTCTAGCCTGCAAACCTCTAAAGAACATAGTTGACATTGAAAGAAGCATTCAAATCTGCGCTTTTATAACGCCTTCTTGCTAAGTTTTGCGAACAAGACATGCGTAAGGTTTGTTTCCGGCTGCTGGCCCAGCAGGCAGTTTCCCGAAAAATGTCATTTTGGTTTTGCTCTACGATCTCTAGAGCCCGCGCTGTTAATAGCACACAATTTTGGGCCATTTGTCTTGGCGTGCATGGCATGGCTGTGAAGGCGAATGCGCGCAATACGGCTCGCAACGAAGCAGGCTTCGTGTGAGAATTCTGCGCAGTCCAAATGAAAACGAATGTCGCGCCCGAGAAAAATGGGCCGAAAAGCGTGCGATTAGCCTGCCGTGCTCTCTCTTAGCGCTTGCGAGAAAATACGTTAAGTCTCGGCTTCATTACTTTCCACGATGGATTACCTTCGTTAATATTAATGAGGCCCAGCGGGGTTTCCTCTGGTTGCTCGTGTATATCAAATCTGTTTCCTTGTTTTAGTTCGAACATATATTTTTTTAAGTCACCTGTGACAGATCGGGCGTTTTTAATTGGATTTCAGGAAGAGGTGGAAAATATGTCCGTGAGAAATCCCTACGCGGAGGTAGCTGATGTGAGAAGAATACTCATCGTATCTTTAAACATTTATTCGAGGAAACGTGCTAGAATTGCTAAACTCTACCCGCGTACTAGTTAAGGCACGTCCGCTTCTGAGAAACTTGAGCACTGTTTTCAAGATGTGTTTCTTCAAATTGCTCTAAACAGTGCATTGGCGTTGCACTTGCCGGAATGTTATACCGAGATTTTTGTAAAAGTTTTCTTTTGTGAGCAAACTTCGAGTCTATGTTGCGCAACGAAGCAACGTCGTATGATATTTCAAAAAATCTGCGTTGAGGAAATAATTATGCGTGATATCCTTACAGATATTAGAAGTTCCTATCTCTTTCTGACGTGCAATTACCTATTAAGAAATAACGCTGTTCTACCTGTGAAATTATAAAATAGCCCAGGATAATATATCACTGCGGAACTGTTCGGAAAACATGAATCCCGGTAGTCGCTTCCGGTAAGCACTGGAAAGCAGAGAGAATGCTTGTTTTTTGCCAATTTGCACACAGGTTTATGCGCTAGAAGACAGCCAGAATATGAATCAAGGTACCGCACGCTGTATACAGCAAATTACGCGCGTCTTCTCATTTAATGCGCCTAAAGCTGTCTAAAGCCATTTTACTTGACGTTATCTTTTACGCGTTCCTATTAATCGCCTTCATACGGCTTTGTACCCTGTTCGCGCCACAATCTTGTGAATAGGAATCGAAAAGTATCAGCATCCGAGCTGCTGAAAGAGTAGATGTCCAGAGAAAAGAGACGCCAATGCGCACTAAGAAAAACGTTAGTAAAAGCACGAAAGCCCTGCAGCAGGCCCTCGGATCGCCTCTTTCCGGTTCAATCATTCAGCCGCAATGTGGGCCTGCGGCAGGCAGGTGCCTTGTGTCCGGCCGATGACGGATGAACAGCGGAGCGTGAGTGGAATTCTCCCGCCAGCGGGAGTAGATCTCTGGTGACCCTGTGCCGGTTTCGTAGGCTGTTTCCTGGCTCATGTCTGTTACACATAGGCATATAACCGTATCGGAAAAATCACGTGAAAATGATATTGTTACACGCTCGCAAGCAAATATTTATCGCTTTCGCCGTCTCGTTCCCCTTATACTCCGTTCCATACGTAGCAGTCAACGCTGTGGAAGCTACGCGAAAAGTTCGGTCAAGAAAAGTGACCACTCCGCGCGTTTCGTCCATGCTCCGCTGCGCGCACTTGGGCCTCCTCGCAACGGTTTTCAAACAAAAAAAAACCCCGAAAAATACAACGAAAATAAAAATTGTCTAAAACAACGGATTATTTAGCAGCCTTATATCACACTCTGTCTGTTTCTAAAGATTAAAACTTGTTTCATTCATTACTGAGTATATAAAAACTATTTTCGTACAATTGCGGTAAAAAAAAAATCGAACTATATACAAGTGTGAACGAAGCCACTGCAAGAAGTCTCTCCAGCCTCCACAGCATTGGCTGCTATGCATGGAACGGAGTATGGTCATTCGTTATTTCTCTCATTTTGTTTTTTCGGTTTGTTTTTTGTAACGACCCCAGCAGTTAAGTCCTCGCAACTGAGCTTGCCTTGCCCGTCCGTACCGACCGTCCATTCCGTTACATTGCAAGTGACATTGCAAACATTGCAAGCGGTACTGCGTCGTATCACTCGAGGCATGAGTTGTAGTTTCTCCAAGTTTTCTCCTTGTATTATATTGGAAGGTCCAAGGCGCGACCTTCAAAACAAGTCATCAATCCTTAAAACCATGAAGCCTTTGACGCGGACGCTGCCTGGGTTGACAACCCTGTGCATGCAAAGAAACTTCATGTTTGGTCTTAATGCTCTGTTGGCGCTATTAATAAACAACGCCTCATAGCGTACAACGTAATGACAGAAACTTGGTAACTTTGTATATACTAGGGTTTACATATTGTTTTATAATAATTGTGATAATGGTTGTTCATTAATCAAAAACTATTCAAAAGGATTCAATTTGTATTTGATTCGGTATCTAAAAATCACTATTCGGACAGCCGAACTAAATACGTTGAAATAAACTTGAGTTCCTCCTGCAATTTTCAATTTACTCCTCAGAAAAAGTCATTCCTGCGGAACCCATAGGGAAGAGAGGTCTACGACTGTCTATTGGCTATATTCTAGACACGGATTTCATCAACGATTTGGCAGACATCCCTGCTAACAACGGATGAAATTCCCAGGCGAAATTACTGCAAGCTGACAATGGCAGGCTAGCCCCGCCTGCTGCAGCACCATCACTACCACCTCCACACCACTGTATTTGAGTATTGCGGTGCATGAAAGACGACATGTTTCTGATGTGGTGCGTAACATGCAAACTGCTGTGACTGCTACGCGGAATGAAGAGGACGAATTACAGTGGTGGATTGCGCCGCGATTGGATCACATGCTCGTGCGACATGGACTAGTGAGTGTAGGCCCAGTAATGTTGGCCAGAAGTGTTGTGTCGGGATTATTCCACGTATATGGTGGCTGTGGTAGCGCGGTGTGGTAGTGGAGAAGGTAACGAGTGGATGGCATAAAGTGGCTATAAGCCATGGTAATCAGACGCAGCTGTGACCTCTGTGTTCTCCAACAAGTCCGGAGCCAGGGAACGAGACAGCCAAGCAGGCACCGCCGAGCAGAAAAGGCGTATGGGGCTGCTTGGCATTCCAAGACTACCAGGCACCTTCTGCAGAGATTGAGGAAGGCTGGTCGAGCAACGCCTGCTAAATTGCAGGTGCAAACGTTCATGCATGGGTGCTGGCGCCTCCTGCTAGGGAACCCCGACCTGCGTCCCAGTACGCAGTGTCGGCCCTGTCTCCACCACCAACACAACCTCATGCCGTCTCAGCCTCCACCAGCCAAAGTCAATGGCACCAGCACCGACTTCGCAGAAGCCTGCCACTCCAACACATCATCGATCAACATCATCGTAAGAACGTCGCCTTATTATTAATGACTCGTGTGCCACGTTAGCGTTTAGAGTTTAGCGTTGAGGGTAGTCTTAGGCGTGGGGAAATGTATAACACTGGGCAGCGATCGAGGACGCGTCAGTTGCTCACTGTGCTTGTTCTGAGAGCATACTTTTGCTTTTATTTCTACATGTGAATGCATTTGTCTATTTTAGTATGTCACCTATATGTCTTGTTTCCATTCCTCAACGCCTGCCTGTAAGCGTGACGAACGTCCGTTATACAACCACACGACAAGCATCGCACGTCGCTGACTCATGCCTGTGAGCAGCATAATTAAGTGCCACTGTGGCCTCAAAAGAAGGCGAAACGACATCCATGGCCAGCGGCTGAAGTGGCAGAGGCAAGTATATTGAACCACATTTCCACGATTCTTGCATGGATAGAGCTAGAAATGGCCTTGTACCTCATAACAGTTTTCCGGAAAGGCCAGCAGGAAAACTGATATCCCGGCCCACTTTGTAGGCGGAATGTCAGATCGGGGTTGACAGAGCCCGGCTGCTTCATAGCGCATCTCCTTTTATTTCTTTTTTTTATATGGCAGTTGTTTTGCTGATTGTCGAGGCGATTGCCCCGAAATGTGTGTCTCCGTCTGACAATGTATCATAGACGTCAGGGTCTCTGCTTACACGCCACGTAGCTCCATCTCACGGACGCTCACCGCATAATGTCTCATTAAGGAATAATGCCATAATGACATGCTAAGCGGAATATATAACTCTGCTTGAAGCGCGGCAACTCAATTCCACTCATTGTTATGCATACAACACACTTCCCGGTTCATCTTGACGAATTTTTTTTACTGCAGCTTAAATACATAATGTAGTGGTGACATCCATAATACAGCAGAATGGCACCTAGTGGTAAGACTTAAAATGAACCTGTTTTTTTTTTTTGTCCAGCTTCTTGACGCAACGTTTTAGTATCGCACACTAAGTTTCTTGCAGAAAACGCACTGAATTCTTTTGCAACTAGAACATTTTCGCGATTGTCGGCGCAACAAATGTCAGTTTCGTTCGAAGGAGAATCATTGTCAACGCTAGCAAAATTTTTTGTTGCGCTCCAACTCATCGGCCAGTGTTCTAACAACACAAAGGGAAACTGCTGCTGCTCAGCGTGCAGGCAGCTACCGCGCGTCTCACGTATTGTCCAGTGTACAGCGTGGTTTGAACCAAAGCGCTGTCCAGCGTAACCTATTGCCATTCGCTTAACGTATGGGTGTGTCCAGTGCCAACATCATCGCCAGAGCAGGCTTTGGAACTGTGGCGGGCTTTGCCGTCAGTACTGCGTGGCCCAGCGGCACCACCAGTGGGAGACCGACGCCATAGAGTCTCTAAGCATGACACTCGGACAAACGCCACAATTCCTGCTTCCAAGCCCACTCAAGAATGCAGAGATACCTGACTCCGCCTAACTTGATACCCGAACCTTCTCCACCACAGCATACGAGAAAGAAACATGCCTCCATGAATCGCTGCTGACCCGAAATGAACGCTAAGTGATATCAATAGAATACCTCCCTACGACCAGGGCTCAGACAACGGAAGTTCCTTTGCTACTTTGTCCAGCCCACAGTGCTTGGTTAAGGTTAACAACCGGCGTCTATTCATTACTTCGCAAATTGAATCGCGTACACAGGCACCGGCATCAGATGCGACAGACTGACGGTGACTAGGCGACAACATTGCACCCACCAACTCACTTCAGGATGCCGCGCCTCACGTACATCCATACCTTATAGAAGATCCCCGCAACCTTCCCACCACTATTACATAGTACTTCAGGTATCACAGTCCCCGACCTGTTAGATAGATGGTACAACCATCTATCTGATCATTAAATGTGGGACATCGGCCAGCCTCCATGCAGTCGCTACCACGACTAAGCACAAAACCCGCAGGACAACACACCACATTTTGTAATGTCATGCTTATGGACCAGCCATAGATGTAGCCCCGTATACACACTTCTAGTGTAGACCTAGCCTTTGTAGAAATTTCCGGCATGTAACGCCATATGCCGTTGTACTAAGCAACGCTTTCACTAAATGTTTCCTTATGGTGCTTAACTATTGATGACTGTATTAGAGACTGCTGGCTATGTCGCTAACATGGAGCGTACGAAGCAGCTGTGGCTCTAGGCAGGGAGATGGCTTGAGGTTTGATTTGTAAGTGCCTTGGCAGTTTGCTGCTACTTTGAATATAGTCCATTGACACGTTAAATATCGTCGGCAATTTAATTTGCTTCGTTGCTCAAATACATCAAAGCACGTGAAAAGGAGAACATCTGTATCTTATAGTCTCCAGCTACCACAACCACATCCGCTCGGTTAAGAATTTCCTGGGTTTAAACATGTTGAAACATTGCGCTAATTTGCGGAGCATCAGGCTGTAGGTTTTATTATTCTGCGCGCAAACATTTGCTATCCGTCTTTGCGTTATGAAAGAGACACGAGCATTTATCATCCTTAAGTGCTACAGCTAGGCAAATACATCCCAATCAATGAAGCAAACGAAAGAGCAGCAAGGACAGTACCAACAGCATAGCGAACGCTACGGCAGAAAAAAAAAAACTTCGACAATGTTTTGTCTGTTACACTGAAGTAATTCTGCGATATAAAGACAAGCGAGACAACGACGTATATTTCGACCTTATTAAGCGAGTGAGGTGTCATAAATGACGTTCAGTCATTGGCCATACAAAATTAGTCATGGAAAGGGTGCATGGAGGTACTATGCGTCGGGAACAAGCATCGCCCGACAATCAAAGACGCATTTCGCTCTCTACAATGCTTACGTATATCTCGTCAGGGCATAATTAGGGTGCAGTGTTTATGATTTGTATTTTCTTTTATTTGATGTATTTTTTTAGGCATCTCTTTGCAGCCGAAATTTTAACATTTTTTTCACAAAGTATATTTTTTCTTACGACATTTTACCGGCTTTTCTCGATGGGCAAACTGTCGAGGCAAGTTTATGGTTTGCTTTTTGTTTCCGTTGAATCTCTGGTTCATTAATTCACTTTACACTAAAATGTGCTGCATGGCTGCTCAACCTGCTCTTCGACAGTGTTGTTGAATCCGATTACAGAATAACAAAGCTTTCGAGAAGCAATGTAGCAATGGCACAGCGCGTAAAATACTGTGAATAATAATGAAATAATGAGCGAGTACATTTGATGGTGAAACGAAAATAGAATAATACTTCGTAATATTATGCGGTCGCGAAGTTCCAACAAATATTACGTAAAAAAATCACTAGATAGATAATACCCTGTCTTGCACCAGTGAACTTTTTCAGTGCTTCCACAACACTGGCCTCAACACTGCAAGAGCCCAGGCCAGAGCTGTGTCGCGCCCCCACGCCATATACACACCCCTACTATATTTCTCCCCATTTTTTGTCGTCGACTTCGCAGCAGCGGCAGGTCAAACGGCAGCCAGTAGGAGGAAAATAAGCAATCCTGGGCCTGCAGGCTGTCGCGTGACCTGGGTCTTACAAAGCTCTTTACATTTGAGCGCATGTTGCTTCCCCTGTACATTCATTTTCTCATTTCGACTCTCTTGTAAATCTGTCTTTAAAGACATTGTATAGTTAAAACCGAACTCCTGGTGAATAAACATCAATGTTGCCATAACTTCACCGAACTTTTTTTCAAAGCTGGACACTAATTATTTGATTAGGATCATTAGATTATGCAGCCATAATCTGGGACTCCCTCAGTCGGACCAATATTAACAAGACTGAAAGCGTGAAAAAAGGATGTGTGCGATTCCTATATAACAGCTTTGGACGTTCTACTGTTTCTGCCCTTTTAACCAGGGCCAACTTGCCACATATAACCCAAAGAAACCGGTCATCTAGGCTAAAATTTATGTATCAAATTGTAAAGGGGCACTTTAATTGAGACACTTCAGATGTAATAACATTTTCATCCGGGTATGCCACTAGACAAAGATGCCTATTAACAATTTCTCCGTTTCGCACACGTAACAACTCCTTTAAATACTCTTTCTTTCCGCAGAGAATAACTGAATGGAACCAGCTTACTAACACATAAGTTCAACAGCCTTCAATTACCTTGTTTACATCGTGTCTAACTTAGTACTTAGCGTATGCCTGCTATTTTAGTTTATATTAATTATTTACTCCTATGTATATATCTATTTGTTGGTTTATTTTTTGCGATGTTTTCAACATTTGTATCCTCCTTCCAAAATCCCCAAAGTTGGATACCAGTATCAGTAAATAGGAATATAAATAAATAGTAATAAATAAAGAAGCCGATTCCTCAACGCAAACCCCAACTGTCATTAGCGTTATCTCTCACCGAAACAAGTGCCAAAGCTTCTAACAAATGCGCTGAGTTAAGGATGTCTGCAGTACTCCAATTATGAGTGAAACTGCTTCTTTCCTGCCCCCTAACATTACAAAAGCTAAAATATGGAAGAATGCACGCAACTCCAAAAATTATTGTCGTGGCAAATTAATTTTATATATAGAGCTGTGGCGAAGACAGCATGAAATTCTTTATATTTATTTTTTTGAACAAGTGACGCCTTGGCGGATTAGGTGAGGGGAATAATGATGTCGATTCCAAGAATGAACAAAATTATAAATTCATTTATCTAGAGGACACAAGAACGTGTAGCAAGAACGAATTATTTGACTACCGATAACATTGGAAGTCAAAATGTTCCATTCAGCGCCTCCCTAGATTGCGATACGTGCGGTTTATATAGTGACGTTCACTGATAGCTAAGGCTTTGATGGTTGAAATTAATCACACAAAAAGGTTTCAGGGATTGCCTGACAATTTTTCAACCTTTGCAGGATCCGCTCCATGGGAGCGGAAAATAATTCATTGTTTGCAAACACAGAAAAATAATGAACGGAGAAGCACGGTTGCAAGGAGCAACATTTTTCTCCTTTATGTAGTTTTGCACAACCGAGCAACATGACAGTGACCGCTTAGGCTCTTTCCCGAAGAACATTTGTCTCTTTCATGCCGCTGTTCTTGTCATTTCCAACAGAGTAGCTAGTATCTCCTGTCTCCTTCCGCGTAGATTGTTTCCGGCATGCAATCACGGGGAACTCAAGCTTTTTCAACTTCGAGCTGTGCTGGTTGAATTCGATATGTGTCAAGACAAATTATACAGATTACGAAAAGAGGGGCTCGTTGAAGCGAGGCGAAATTTTATCCGGGATTTGCACAAAAAAGTAAGTATCATCGTATCCATCATAGATCTTTCCCAATAGACTATAGCGGGTATTTATTTAATTTACATTTCGCAGCAGTCTGGTACATGAGTTGGCATGACTCGCTGTCGCGGCTTCGGAATCTAAAGTGAACAAACTGGTTAGCCACTGTTTCGTATTACTGAGCCCGTGCAAAGAATTTCAGGTTAGATTAGCCCAACATTGCCGGAGAAATAAAGTAAAGCTGTCAAAAATCAGCAAATGCAGCACTGTAGGTTTCAAGGTACTGCAAGCTCAGAGGTTTCATATCGTGGCAGACTCTCCCGTTCCTTGAACTCTTGATTTCAATTACAAAACTCAAGTTAGCGGACGACAACACATTAGATGAAAGTGCCAGTTTTTGAACGTTTATAAAGAAATCGTAACCCTGCTGACATTGAAGTATTCATTTCATTGGAAAGCGACAAGGATGTATCGTTGTAACAAAACCAAAAAGGATGAACGGAGTCGCAAAGATAACAGCTGTCCATCAAGGAAGTCAGACTCATCGACGACTCTACCTGCTCGCGTAGAATTGAAATTCCTTATCGCTCACAACTAAGGACGTGTGGCTGATGTAAACGTTGCCTTTCCTTCGAATCTTAAAAGCCTGCATAGCTTCGTCGGCTGCATGCCGAGTGACTGGCGATGCCAATAGATAATTTCCCGAGTACAAGCATAGGGCAAGC
Source organism: Dermacentor albipictus (assembly GCF_038994185.2). Lineage (NCBI taxonomy): Eukaryota > Metazoa > Arthropoda > Arachnida > Ixodida > Ixodidae > Dermacentor > Dermacentor albipictus. The sequence goes on along the minus strand of NC_091824.1, from coordinate 96,885,442 downwards.
CTATAGACTGCTTTGAGCTGCGAAAAAAATTATCTTGCAAAAACTGGTTGCGCTCCACGTGTCCACTTTTCTCATGCGCACTTACGTCGTGTTTGCTTTTCATGTTTTGTTACCAATATGCAAATACATCCATTTGTTTCTTGCCAACAAAACACTTAGCTAAGTGTGATTTACTCATGTCCCACTCCAATTATTTGCCTGTACTGTTCTTTTAGTGCTAGCGCCACTTTTCGTCATCAGAGGTATCAGCTTGCTTTCACCGGCATAGGCGTGAGTATTCGTCTCTGAACCAAACACTGCCGCATGTGACCTACGCTGCCTTCGATGAACGTTCAGGTACTCGACGCAGCGTTCCCAGTACCGTAAGTGCAACGCGAGCAATAGTCGATCAAGTCGGGTATCAGAGTGTTCCGCCTTGTGTATATGTATATTTAGCCCATTAACTCTCCCTTTCTCCTCTCCTTTCCGCAAACTCTCGAGTGGGCTACATCTTTCGAAACGTGACGTCATCTCAAAGATAGCACAATATTCTGATGCCAGAAAATTCGTGAAAGGCCGGCGAGGACTCAAAAGCAACAAATGGTCGAGAAATGATTCCTTTAGACAGTGATACTTTTTCTTTACCGCACCATTAACCCCTTTATTTGTACAGTTCACAGAACTTCTAGCGAGGCATAATGACCTTTTTCTTACGCACTGACTAGAAAAGTGGCATATAATAAAAGTGAGTAATCAAGAATTTAAGCTTCTACGGCTTCTTTTACAATCCAGGCCACTTTTAAGAAAACCTAAAGCAAACTAGTAACACAAATCAGGGAGTCGGGTCAAACCTAAAGCGTTGGTTCCTCTACCCCGCTGAAGAATTCAGTGTAAGTCTAGCCCGCACTCTATGTATTTGACGATGCGTCTACAGAAAAAGATGAGCCTCTTAGGCACAGGCAACGGAGCTATAAAGTGTCGACAGTGCCGCCAAGGAACCTAATGAAAACTTTTTGTACCGAGTGAAGATCTTTGGGCAATTAAATTTTGATTAAAGTGCAGCGCCTTCTTCACGTGCGCGCTATCGGTGGTTCGGTAAAACTCCTCCCACTTAAATATTCATCTAGGTAGGTGTGGTGCGGATGCGTGGGGCACACCATGTCTTTTTTTCTTGTGTATATCACGGGTTTGTACTGAAATTTGATGTTAAAAGTACCTTCAAGACGTACGAAATTTCAATTTTCAATCAATCAATCAATCAATCAATCAATCAATCAATCAATCAATCAATCAATCAATCAATCAATCAATCAATCAATCAATCAATCAATCAATCAATCAATCAATCAATCAATTATTAATTAATTAATCAATCCACAAATAACTAACTAAATAAATAAGTGAAGGGTTATTTGCTGGTAAACTCAAGCGAAATGCGTTACGATTACGTCACACTTCTTTTAGGTCCCGGCTCCACGATTTAAACCGCGTTCTGCGCATTACAAAGTGTGATTCAGGAGCTGACTCAACACACGTACCGCCTCTTCGAAGAGCGAAGTAAAACTGGCGGTGGTCTAGAGCAGACAGAAGACCTCCGTCAGACGTACTATATATAGCGACGGTCTCAATTCCGGCAGCTTTGATGCTTTGAGGTAGCATGTGTGGATTTATTGACCAGTTGCTTCAAGCCGACTAGTTTGCGTAGACGTGACGCCTGCGACAGAAAGTATGTCCCACATCCGCCACAGCCATCAGTGGTGGCACTGACTAACACTGACAGGGTTAGTTCAAGAAGATAAACATAAATACCCAAGATAGTGGATGAGGAAACGGTGCTGTGGTAGCTAGTAAGAGCATCGTACGCGTAATGCCATGCCATCGGTTTGTATCCCGCCTGTGGGGAGTTGTTTTTTCATGTATATTCATTTTCACTCATTCATCATCCTTTTACTTCAATTAACAGCTGCAATTAATTTCCCGTATGCTGTCTTTGCTAGCATTGTCACCTGGCATCTAATGATATGACTAATAAAAATCGGATCCTTCGGTTTACTTTCAGCTTCTCTCTCTCTCTCTCTACATGTGTATATATATATATATATATATATATATATATATATATATATATATGCGCAAAATAACGTTTTGGGGGCCAGACTAATACTTCTAGGGGATTTAAACTTGCCTGATGTGAAGTGGCAAACATTTGAACACCACTCACCAAGTGCTGATATGCTTTTCGAACTTATGCTTTCACTGAATCTTAGCCAAATCGTAACAGAGCCCACACGTGTTCGAGGAACCACTTCCAACACACTTGATTTAGTTTTTTTGAGCCATCATTTTCCGTTAGAGCAAACGCACCTTGAACTCATTAATGGCATGTCTGATCATAAGATTACTTTATGTGCTGTACCTGCTCATAATACATTTTCTTCCCAACCACGCATCACTTACCATGACTTCAGTAGAGCAGACGATACGAGTATTATTGACTACTTATCTAGCGAATTTACCGCCTTTGAAGAACTTTCAATACGTTCCACTACAAACATCGAAACATTGTGGCATGGTTTCAAAAAAATTATGTTTCATTGTATTTCTAAGTATGTGCCTTCTAAAGTTAAAAAAGAGAAAGCACAATCCCTGGATCTCACGTGACATCATTCATGCCAAACGTAAAGTCAAACGTCTGAAAAAATCAATGAAACTAGCACCTAAACCTTCATCTCGAAGTAATCTTACTCTGGCTATCCAAGACATGAAATCTAAAATAAAGACAGCGAAGTGAAACTTTTACACAAACACACTTCAAGGATTTCTAAGAAATTCACCAAGCAAATTCTGGAACTACCCTAATCCTAAGGCATCAAGTGATCCCCAAGTGTCGCCCGAAACTAGCAAACAAAGCGCTAATTCACTAAATAACTACTTTTCTTCTATCTTCACATCTGACGATGGGAAACTACCCCAAATTGACATCACCGTTAACAGCTCACTAAGCCCCCTCACCGTCACGGAGGCCGGAGTACTGAACCTTCTCCTAAACCTGGACACAAAAAAAGGGCCAGGCCCGGATAAAATACCCAACGCTTTCTTGAAAAGGTACGCAGAATGGATGACGAAGTACCTTTGTATAATATTTAACAAATCATTATCATCATCTGTTCTTCCACAGGATTGGAAATCCGCAAAAGTTGTCCCAATACATAAGTCAGGCTGCAAAGACGACCCGTCCAACTTTCGGCCGATTTCGCTTACGAGTACCGTGTGCAAGCTTCTAGAACACATCATACTAAAACATATAACTGTTTTCTTAGACAAGGAGAGTATAATATCACCATATCAACATGGCTTTCGCCGAGGCCTTTCTACAATCACTCAACTACTGGAACTAACCCACGACATATCATTTAATATCGACCAACACAGACAAACAGACCTCATCCTACTCGATTTCTCGAAGGCGTTTGATCGGGTATCACACAAAAAGCTCATAAGGAAATTTGAGGCTACATTAGGTACAGGCCCCATAACTGACTGGATTTGCGACTATCGTACTAACCGTACCCAGTTTGTGGAAGTGAATAGACAGATTTCCCAGACAGCCCGGGTAACATCGGGAGTCCCCCAAGGAAGCGTTCTGGCTCCCGTTTTATTTCTAATTTTTATTAATGACCTACCCGCAAAAATCACAGGAAACATTAGGCTCTTTGCAGATGACTGCATCCTTTATCGAAATATTAACTCGTATGATGACCATATAACATTAAACAACGACTTGAAAGCTGTGTCTAACTGGTGTGCCCACTGGCAGATAATAATAATAATAATAATAATAATACTTTATTGATGACTAGAGAAACATACAGTGCAAGAATCGGGCCTGCCAAAGCCACAGTGGGCTTGAACGGCAGTGCCTGGCAGACAGCGACAGAGCCATCAGTAACTCGTTATTAAACAATAGTGAAAAAAACACACACACACATACACTCACATGACAGGCTTCCAATCATGCAGTCATGTGTCTAAGAGCCTTTCTAAGACCATATTTTGTTTTCACATCTTGTATGCTTTGAGGAAGTAGATTAAACATTGCTGGGACATAGTAGTTACGAAGTCTTCGACCATATCTCGTCTTACAGCGGGGTGTAATGTAAGGATTCTTTGGTCTCAGGGAACGGACAGGCACATAAGGAATTTTATATTGACTTAACCAAAAATGTTTTAAGATAACAGTTTCAAGCAGCAAAGAATTGAAATCAGGTAAAGACAACGTTTTGAACACATCAGATTTGGGGGAGACATCATAAGCAACATGCTTCAGAATGCCACGAAGGACGGAGTTGACCCGGCTTACCAAATGTTGAGCGCCATGACCATATGTAGATATCCCATACCGGATTACACTGTAGCATAAGGCATGTACTACAATCTTTCGGACAGACAATGGCATGTAAAATTTTATGTTATACAAAACACAAGACACTGCGCGAAGTTTTTGACAAATATATGTGAAATGAGAGTTCCAGGATAAATCACTGTCAAAAAAGACACCAAGGTATTTAATTGAACAAGCGTATTGCACAGGGGCACACGAACAGGGATTGCAATGTGATGTGTGCAAATATAACGGGGAGGATAGGGTAACTTGCTTGACAGGGTTGTGGAAACAGATTAGTTGGGTTTTGGACGCATTTATATGGACTACATTATTCTGAAACCAGTCCATCACTCTTGTTGTTGCCATTTGTAAAGAAGAGATGGCGTCAGCGTAACTTCGAGCATGTGAAACAAGGACAGTGTCATCAGCATACTGATATAATTTGACGTTCACAACATTAGATAAATCATTAAAATATAAGTTAAATAATAACGGACTTAAAATTGAACCCTGGGGGACGCCAGCTTTAATTTCGGTCAGGCTGCTACGAAATTTTCCAATAGACACAAGTTGTTGCCTATGAGACAAGAAGTTTTTTAGAAGCCGCAAAAACGCACCCCGAAAGCCTAGCAAAGAGAGTTTGGTTAGCAGTATACTATGGCAGACGCTGTCAAACGCTTTGCGCACGTCTAGAAACAGTGCACAAGCAATCTGATTGTGTTCAAACGCAGAGTTTAGTGTATCGGAAAAATCTTCAAGCAGCAACTGCGTACCCCTATTCGGCACAAAACCATACTGGCTAGGAGATAACACGCCATGATTGCTTAAAAAGCTGCTCATTGTCTTGAGCAGATGTTTTTCCAATATCTGCCCAATGCATGAAAAGATAGAAATAGGCCGGTTTGGTCGGTTGACCATCAATACTAATAAATCTGCTGTTCTTTCAATCACCAGAAAAAAAAATAACTCGAGCTTTACGTATACCGTTAACGACGTGCCACTAATATGAGTTCATGAACACAAGTACCTCGGATTAACGTTAACACATGACTTCAGATGGAACTCCCATATAAATAATGTCACAGAAACTGCAATGAAACGCCTTTTCTTTCTTGGAAGGCACCTCAGACTAGCACCACCCGATACAAAACTTCTGGCTTACAAAACTTTCGTGAGGTCAGTCCTTGAGTACGCAAATGTTATCTGGTTGCCACACACTAAACAACTAATTAAAAAACTAGAAGGTGTACAAAGGAAAGCTCTATGGTATATATACAATAAACATAAATTAACAGACTCGCCCACCGAACTACTTAACAAAGCCGTAATCCTAACAGTACAAAACCGAGCTGTACTAGCCCGTTCTAAGCTTATGTACCAGCTTTTACATAAGAAGCTTAATATCGATACCTCTAGATATATCTCCAGAAATGAAACACGGCCGACGCGGCATAAAAACACACAAACACTCAATGAGCATTCTTTTCATACCGATTGCTTTAAGAATTCCTTCTTTCCTTTAGTGATAAGAGAGTGGAATAAACTTAGTGAATCCATTAGTAACAGCTCCTCACTAGATACATTTGCTAATTCAGTGGAAGAACACCTCCTTGCCTTACAGCTCTGACACATAGCCAGGTTTGTTACCGATCTTCATAGCCTAACACTTTAATCTATGAGTGTGCCTTTTGTATGATGCATCATACGCATGACTGCATCCTGTTTGTCATGTTCATTAGGTATTGTATATCACGTGTGCTTTCAGGTGTTTTTTTTCTTTTTCTTGTTTGGTTTCTTGTTTTCCCAGATTCTTCCTTGTTACAGTATATTGTGCCCAAATATTGCATTTGTGATGAACTACTTATTTCTTTTGTTTAGTGAAACCGAAACCTTTGCAATAACACACTTATGATGATATAATCCATTTATATTCTTTGTTCGCAAACACTACCCTATGTACTTGCCCTTCCTGTTATAATCCCATGAGGAATTGACAGTATGTGAAAATAAATAGATAAATAAATATATATATATATATATATATATATATATATATATATATATATATATATATATATATATATATATATATATATATATATCTTTTTTGCCGCAGGCGTCACGTTCTCGTGACGCCTGCGGCAAAAAAGACGTTCCACGTCCGCCGCCAAAGGTCTGTGAGTGGGGGCGCTGGCTAATACTCCCAGGGTTCTACTAGTACACATAAATACCCAAGAAAGTGGATGGGGAAACGCCGCCGCGGTAGCTCAATTGGTAGAGCATCGCACGCGACATGCGAAGGTTGTGGGTTCGGTTCCCACCTGCGGCAAGTTGTTTTTTCATCCACTTTAATTTCCATTATTTTGTCATTACTTTATTTCATTTATTAAGCACATGCAATTTCCCCTATGTTGTACTTGGTGTCAGTGTTTGTTGGCTTCTCATTATATGACTAATAAATATCGGGTTCAAGAGTTCTTTATTTGCATATTAATAAGGTTACAAATGGGGATTATACATACATAAAGAGGGAGGTCCCATAGTCAACAGACTGTACAGGGGACCTCCCATTACAAGTGAGTAGGATATATAAATACAAAGCAGCTATATAAAAACACAAAAGACACCATATTAAGTTAGTCACTTGCTTACGCTGTAAAACATTAACGACACAAAGCACTTATTAATAAAATGATAACGATCACATTGTTATATTGAGTGCAAAAATTTACGAAGGTTTGACTTGAATATGTAAAAATGAGAGGATATCTTAATATGACACGGTAATGAGTTCCAAAGTAGTGTGGCTGAAAAATTAGTAGTAAATTTACCATAATTAGTTCTAGGTTTTGGTAGTAAATAGCTGTTGGTAGAAGCGAAACGGGTAGACGTGGAATATGGATACTGGCTGGTAGTAATTATAGGGAATGGGAGCTTTCCGTTAACAGATTTATAAACAAGTAGTCCAAGTGAGTATTTATTTAATTTCTGTAACGATAAAATGCCGTTAGATCTGAGCAATGGAGATGCTTCCGATGTGTAGCTCGGTTAACCCCCTTTCTTCTCGTTTATTACATAACGAGGGTCTCGAATCCGGCAACATTGATGCCTTCAGGTAGCATATGTGGGTTTATTGACTAGTTGCCTTCACCCGTAAAGTTCACGTTCTCGTGACGCCTGCGGCAAAAAAGACGTTCCACGTCCGCCGCCAAGGTCTGTGAGTGGGGGCGCTGGCTAACACTCCCAGGGTTCTACTAGTACACATAAATACCCAAGAAAGTGGATGGGGAAACGCCGCCGCGGTAGCTCAATTGGTAGAGCATCGCACGCGACATGCGAAGGTTGTGGGTTCGGTTCCCACCTGCGGCAAGTTGTTTTTTCATCCACTTTAATTTCCATGAATTTGTCATTACTTTATTTCATTTATTAAGCACATGCAATTTCCCCTATGTTGTACTTGGTGTCAGTGTTTGTTGGCTTCTCATTATATGACTATATATATATATATATATATATATATATATATATATATATATATATAATAAACAGAAGTAAATACAAATTACAAACAGAAAACAGTCCAAATATCGGCTCCTCGGTGATATAAAAACGGTGACAATTCGTTGTTATTGCAAGGCCATGTCGGTTTGTTTTTGACTGTTTCTTTTATTTCTTCTTCTTTTATTATTATTATTATTATTATTATTATTATTAACCACGATGTGTGTTGTGCAGTCTCTTGAAATACGTAGTGGTGATGGTGGAGCAGGCATGTCTAGCCTAGCAGACAGCAGTGCAGACAGCTCTGCTGCCTGCGGTGCTATTTCGGATCACTTTATGCGGCATTATTCCCTGACGTAAAGAGATATGGCAAGGAAAGAAAATGCAGGGAGGTAGCGGTGAACATGGTAGTGACTATGATGATGAAGGAAAGAAGGAGAAAAAAAGATAAAAGGAGAGGCAAGGAGGTGAACCACACGGCGATATTCGATGTGAAACCCTAAAATAGGTGAGGGAAAAAGGGAGAGAGAAAGATAAGAGGGAAGAGAAAGAGCACAGCATCATCATGGTGAGCGCTACCCACGCACTCACCCTGCTAAAATAAAGCAAGTTGGATGAAGTCTTTAGTCGTTCGCCCAGGCATCTACGTATTCAAGGGAAGCGCACTGTTTCTTGTGTTCCTAATATGCCAGGAAGTTTTTAGATTTTCTATGCTTGAAGTAAGCGTACCTTTGGGAGCAAACCTCTGCTCAATGGATACAAGCATCGCACACAATTTATCAAGTAAATTCATTGCACTTTACGAATAACGATATGGTCGTTGCCAAAAACCACTCAATTAACGTCCAGTAATGGCCGCATTACAGATATGACTTGTCCAACTGCGTTTGGCGCTTCAAGAGGAGCAGTAGTGCGTGGCAGGGTGTCAGCACACTGTGACTCATTGGAAATCTGGACGCATGATAGTGTAGTTCATTGTTCTGAACAGATCGATTTGCAGACTTCCGTCTCCGACATACCCCCCGGTGACCTGTGTCCACGACCTCCCCTGCATGTGGGGCTGAGAGGGGCTAAAATACTGCTGATGTAAAGGCCTCCATCAAAGCAGCTCTAGCCTGCCCGGAAAACGGCTGGTGACAACGCCGACAACACCGGATAACTTGAGTGGCTGAATTGAAGGACGGCTTTTTGTTTGTCCCTTAATTTGAGGATAGATACTAAAGTTGCTTTTATTCGATGAGAGTATTGCGACAATCACTCTCAATATAACACACGAACTGTCGCGGTTATTACGACGCCTCTTCCAAATGATGTAGCCAGAGCGATCACAAAAATTGTGTTACGACTCTCAATGGGTATCTTTCCGACATACTAAGTATTTAGTTGAGGAAAAATGAGACGTCCAGCCAATCGTAGCAATTGCTACAAGGTTTCCTCGAAAGAAAAGCCTCGCAGCTGAAGAAAAAGAATTTGTTGACAATTTTGACTTCGCCCTGCCATCTGCTAGCCGCCTGGTTAGGTCACATAGAGATATAGAGATAGAGGTTAGCTCAGGTAGAGCGGCTGCACCGGAAACACGATGGTTCCGTGTTCGAGTCGCTTACCAGGACGAATTTTTCTTCAGCTGAGAGGCTTTTCTTTGGAGGAACCCGTATCGGTTTCCTTTGTAGCAGTTGTTACGATTGGGCAGATGTCTCATCTTCCCTTAATCAATTACTTCTCGCCACCTTGCGGGTTTCCGCAGAACTAAGTATTTGAACAACGCAGACATGTTTTGCATTGCAGGACAATAAATTAAAGTTGTTCTAATTTGCACCAAAACAAAGATCTTAAAGTACTCATGAATACAAGAAGCGGAGCTAAAAAAACAAAAAAAGGAGTGGTAGAAGTAGATTTAGTCGGGATCTTTTTATGCTTTCTTAGCTGAAAAAGAAAAAGTGTATGACTAAACTCGCCGCAATATACTTTTGTTGATATAGGTATGTTAAGTATTGCCCCTACACTAATACCACAAATACTAAAACTTAGGAATTTCCCCTGCCATAATATAGCGCTTAGTAATCCTTCCTACATAAAGTAAAAGAATTCGAGCTTTCTGACGATAGAAGATCTACCACGAAATCAGAAAACACTGCAAGAGGCGCCATGTAAGTGATACACTCATGTAAGAAATCCAGGGAAAAGACGGGGAAGGTGGGATAGGGTAATTGGACAGTGACGCCTTGAAGAAGACAAGTCCACTTGTCGAAACGTGGCTCCTGCATTCACCTTGTTCTCGTTTTACTCATGCAAAAAGAGGTTTACCCTGACAGCAGCATTTAATTAAAGTTTCAGGTTGTTATAACATATCTTTTCCAATGTTCCTCTTCCAAACGGTGCTGATTTTTGTTATTGCCAACAAAAACGGGCTGTTCTGCGTCGCTGGACCACCCATTAGTTTTCTGACCTTTCGGTTCACCTCCGTTATCATGTGCAGAAAAATAAATGACAAATATCATTCTATCCCGCGATTGAGAATACAAATGTCCACACTACCAGCCTAGAACTACAAGGTTGCCGGAAGCACGAAGCACATGCCTATTCTGCAGTACACGTGGAGCGCCTGGCATTTATCAGCAGCTACAGTTCTTCCACGCGCTGTCGGTTAAAGGCCACGCAAAAACAAAAAAAAAAACAATAAAAGGTAGACTTCATATTTGTTCCATGAATTCATGCAGCCAAGCAGAGAAAAAGCATCGCTTCCATGCGCCGCCAACAAAAACACACATCATATAACATACCTTTTCGTGGATCAGTTTGCTATTTTAAACCTAGTAGCGAAGAGAGCTAAATCGGTCTATACAGCACACAGCGGTGGCAACGTCGCAGTGGTGAGCACTGCGCGGAAGGCGCCGCTCGGCCACGCAGCTGATGGTCGTTGGCGGGTTTTTTGGTGGCTCTATCGACGCAGAACCGGCTCTAAAGTGGGCACGTGTGTCTGCGCCTTTGCGCACTTAAATTGCCCTCCATCACTTACATGCTGTGGCAGAAACGAGCGATATATGGGAGCTGAATGCCGTAAATTTTGCCGGCTGCTACGCGTTCGCTATCGCACGCAAGGAGGACCCAAATAATTTAGGGTCTGCGTTGTGCCAGTTTTCAGTTGTGTGATGGGTGGCTTCTGTTAAATATCCGTAGTTCCCCGTTGCCGCCAACCATCTTGGTTTCGAAGTTAGAAAAAGCGTGTGGCGATCGTTGGATGCAACAGCCGGCGCCCAGGCATCTCTTTTTGCCAACCGAAGCCTATAGAGCCGTGGAGCTGCATTTCCTACGCCCACCACTTTGTCGCAAACAACGATGGAGTGAGTTGCAATAAAATAACCCAATAAATAAACAAAAGCGGAAAAGGAGGAGAAGGAGGGGACGCCCGAATCGGGTGTGGCATGTGCGCTGAATTCAAAGAGATGCATCATCGGCAAATTGGGAATTGCGCGCACTCACTGGTACGCCCGTCTCGCTTCTCTAGAGAGCCCACTGGAACGCGACGAAGGACCACAATTCTTGACCCCCAGCTCCTAGAAGTACGGAATGGGCAGTTTCTGTGGGCACCGAATTCCGGTGGGCTGCGACAGCCTTTGTTTATTTATCTCCATCCCTATTTATGCACTTCGTATTAGAGATTCAGAGCGTGCGTGTGATGACGATGCCCCTCCGAAGCGGACAAGCGTATGTGCAGACACATTGGAACTTGACTCACTTTCCAACTTGCATTCACAACTCCATTCTTTCATGTCGTTTGAACATGCTGTTAGACAGGAGAAAAAGCTACAAGAGGGGTTAAAATGGTTGTCGGTAGCTGTTAATTCATTCATCTTTAGCTGTCAAGCTAATGAAACTGCAGCGAATTCTTCACGCAGTGGACAAGCGAAGCATTTGTAATCATGCAATAATTTTATTCACATTGGCTCAGACTGGTATTACTCGTTGTGGCGTACTTTGCTTATTTCTGGCATGAAATATCCTAGCTATGTTAGATGGCTAAAAGCTCCCGAGCGTTATTCATGAAAAAAAGTGAAAGTCTTATGTGGTAATGGCTACGTGTTCCACCTTGCATTCTAAATTACGCTGGTGCTGACTGATAGCGCTGAAGATATTGTAAGGAGCTTCAAAAAAAAGAACGCAACCAGTATTTTTACGTAGCGGTTATCCGGCTCTGGAAAGCAAGCAAAGACGTACTAGTGCACAGCAACCACGGCTGGTAGGCTGCACAGAACTGCACGTAGGTGTTTTGGAGACTGGGTAGGTGAAGGCTGATACTGTCCCCTACCTTCCCTTGCCGTGTACCTGGGAAGTTAGAAACCTGCTCCTGCCTGGTGAGAGAGAGAGAGAGAGGAGCGAGAATAACGTATTTAGAATCTGTGAAGAAGACAACCCTCACATGTGGCTACAGCAATGTTCAATCTTTGCTAACTGATACCTTTTCACAACGAAGCAACAGCTTGCGTTGCCCCTCATCCCCCCCCCCCCCCCCATCGCCAATACTCCGCACTTAAGTTCAGCCTATGTCTCTACTATTTGCGCTGTTGCTTCATCCCGAAGTCAAGCATTGCTGGTGATTTAAAAGGCTACGTCTTTCCGGCGTGCACAAGTGACCACAAAAATTGGTACCGGACTTCTTAGCAAAGATTTTATCTATCTCTAGCGTAATTGTTTCGTTAGGCTTATTGACGTTCCTTCAGCTATTATTTATTTTATTTAGGAATACTGTAGCCCTCACTTGAGGGCCATTACAGGAGAGGAAAAGAATACAAATTTACATTTCAACATTGACAATACAACGTTATACATCATTGTCAAACACAAATTACAGGCACGATGAACAAATATACTCAGAATAACAATAAGCATGATCAAGTCTCAAATATCCCGTTGCCTGTAATACACTTCTAATAGACTACAAAGTTCGTTAACATTTTGTGCTGTTACAGTGCTGTCCGGAAGGCCATTCCATATATGAATAGACGAAGGAAAGAACGAGTATTCAAAACCATCAAGGCGTGTTTTATAAGGCTGTACACTAGCACTGTGGTTTAAACGCGCACTGTGTTTTAAAGGGGGGCGAATGTATGTTTCTTTGTTTATTCTTATTTGATTTCTGGTTATCTGGTTATCCGTGTCAATGTAGTACTAATTGTGAAGTGCAGCTGATGTTGTGTTTTTAGGGGCCAAAGATCTCGGACGACTACCGAAGGAAGAAGTTGAACAGGTAAAGGACGCCGAGTGAATTCGCGTTCCGCGGTACACCTCCTATAGACCGTCTATGGACGTCTCGGAAGATATGGCGTGGTATGGAAATAAGCGCCAGTCGTATGAAGAAACGGGCTATATTCGAACTCTAAAATCAAGATTGGTGCAAGTCATTCGATGAAATATAGTCATAGCATTACGGAATCTTGTATCCCAGTAGATAAGTCGATTACTTTCAGTGAAACACTTTTTAATTGTCACGGCAGCACTTTGCCTTAGGGTACAGCAGGTACTTTTTTCAGCCAATCGCGCGTGTCTACTGCAATCGCGCGTACATTGTTGTGCGTGCACGTATGTATAGTAGTATGATTCACAATCGCAAGCACAATATGAATAAACAACACTTGGATTGCATTACAGATCTATCAATGCGCGAAACTGCACAAATATTATTGCTCGAGAGGAATACGCGCATCCTAAAAGCTCAATTTCTTGGTATTCGCCAGACAATGAAACCGGATCCGCATAGGGCAAGGTAATTGTTATGCTGTACAGTAATGTAAAAATCCTAAGTTAAAGAAAAAAAATTGAATTCAACGAAAAGATAAGTTGCCGTGGCAGGCCGGTTGCCTAGCCCAAGTGCACGAACCACGTGATGCATGCGGGTAAAAGGTTCATTCGCGCCTTGTCCTTGAGTGGCGCTGGCTAACACTGCCAACGCTAATGTTGTACAATCACACAGATACACAAGGACCATCGCGGAGAGGACAGCGCCACATTGGCAGAAGTGGCAAAGCACAGTGAAGAGAACCAAGACAAAATGAAAATGCATCACAGAGAAACTGCAATAAAGAGAGATGAAAATGGCCATCCAGAACATGTCCTTGCTGCGTGTATCTCTATAGCCGCTCAGGGAAACTGGTGGATGACTATAGACATATTAGAGCGCGCACGCCATTCACTGGCACGCCATTCACCACCGACATCCTCCGCTGCTATCGGTACGCAAGAAGCACGGATGTAAATATATACAGTCGGGGCGCCTAAAGCCAACAAGCCCGACTAGCCACTATTCTCAAGTTCATGCCTAAAGGATTGTTTTTTATTTGCGCTAGCAGAAAAAAAAAACTTTTATTTATTGAACACCAACGTATTATTTGGGACACACACAGCATTTTGCACTTACCACAGTGACTGTGCATTGTGTGTTTGGACAATAAATACGATAAATTGTTTTGCGTAACTGCAGGTACCCAGATAAATCGTTCATTTGCAGTAATCATTAGCGAATGTCACTGTGGTTATTCGCTTACCTTCACTTAAAGCATCTGGATCGTTTTGTGCCCGCCTTCCTGACCAAAATACAAAACCGCAAGGTGGACACGGAGGGCAGGTTTGATGCTTTTAGATCGTCGACCATACACACCGAAAAAAAAAATCCTTTGCCAGAGGCCGAAAGTCGGGGTGCTGAGAAAATTGAATACTACTTTATTTTCTTCCCAGGAGATACAAATGTCTTAGATTTGTACTAATTCTTCGTCTGATGTCTCCTGAAAGTTTATCTTATTTATATGATGTGATGTAATTATGTAGTATCCCATGTACTTATGGCCCACTCTGCAAAACTGGACACTGGGTGCTCTTGTGGAGAAATCCAAATACATATATTTATTTACGGAACTGTTCACCTCTAGATGTGCTTGTATGTGCGTGTTTGTTTTCTTGTACTATCATCTATGGCCTCCTGGAACCCCTGTACAGAAAGTTTATGCTTTCGTGCTCATGGCTGCGATCAGTGGTCTATGCATTTAGTGATGTTATTTTGTTTGCCATGCGACAAGAGTAGCTGTTTTCATTTATATACACCAGCCTATTCTAGTATGTGATGTTATTAAAAAATTATAGAAAACACGTAGCAGGTTCAGTGCAGGTGCGCCAGCTCTTTAAAGAGACGATGAAAACTAAAAAGAGTAGAAATAAACATGATAAACAAGCAAGTAGGCAAAAAAACGCATGGAGGGCCATACTTTGCGTTTACAGTCAATTTAATAATAGCGGCAGTTGCCACAAGATAGCATTGCTAATAATAAAGCTCAAAAATGTTGAAAACCGAAGCCACTGTGGAGAAAAAGACCAGTTGTGTACCTGTCATCGACACGAGGCCCAGCACCCCTCTCTCCGGACCGCGGTTACGTTAGATAAGCTCCTGAACATTTTCATAGCATAACATACTGACACCATGGGCACACCCGTCGTGGGCGCCAAATAGCAATTCGTGCACTTGTGCACCTTCTCAAGTTCACTGGCGTGTTTTTTTTTTATTGGATTTGATTGCATTGATTGTTAGTGGCCCTGTTTTGCGTCCTCTTGTGCGATGGCACTGCTCAGTATCTCCTGCACTTTCTTTGAGAGAGAAAAATTGCGATCCATTCGAGAGTAGCACACTGCTACTCACGAAATTGCATGGAATTAACGACCTCGTTCTCCGCAGCATAATGAGATAACAGCTGAACCAACTGTGATATAAACGAGAAGAAAAGGGGTTGCCTGAGGGACCCGATTTTCATCAGTCATATCATAAGAAGCCAACAAACACTGACACCAAAGAAAACATAGGGGAAATTACTTGTGCTTAATCAATGAAATAATAAAACGATAAATAATTTAAAATGAAAGTCGATCGAAAAACAACTTGCCGCAGGTGAGGAACGATCCCATTTTATTATTTTATTTATTAAGCACAAGTAATTTCCCGTATGTTGTCCTTGGTGTCAGTAATTGTAGGCTTCTTATGATATCGTTGTGATATGGGGATCTGACGGACACGCGATAAGAGTCGTCTCGTAATGCGCTGTGTGCAATTTACTATAGCTAGTAGCTACGATAGCACGCCCCAAACAAGCACAACACACCCTGTTAGGTGTGTGCTATCATGATTACTAGTAGTACTCAGTTACATTACAAGACGAACAAATATGAAGTAGCCCGATTTGGATATGTGATAGCAAGTTTCTATAAAACGGAAAGAGAAGCTAAGGCGGATCAACAGGTGGCGGGAACTGCCACGTTAACTTCACCCACTACAAGAAACCAAGCAAGCATGTGAGAACCATGTGCGTACATGAAATCAACACAAACGTAGCTACTGAGAAACGCCGTAGAGTCTGGTGCTAAATGAACACAAGCGTTTCTATGAAATGTTCATACCATTAGAGGAAGTCTCATTTTTTTAATACAACATGCCACCATAACGTCACATTGCGCAGCAACTGAAACGTGAATAAGCGTGCGTTAGCACAAGATTCTTTGTGCAAATTATTGCGCTGTGAAGCAACAAGCTTTGCGTGATGCCGTTACTAAAGCACTCGCTTACTTGAGATGGTAGTGCAGCATACAAAGCAAGGTGAGAAAAATGGCCCACCGTTATTCGCTTGCGGCTACACATCATTCAGAATGCGTGAAGCTGGAAGTTGGGCGCAATGTTTTCTCTTTTCTGTAGAAATTTTCTCTTTTCGTCGTTTCTCGAATAACTTGCGCTGTCTCATACGCACCACTCGAAGCGACGGAATCCAAGAAAATCGACACAATGATCAGAAAGGCATAAAAGCAGGCGATGGGTCTGCCGATAAGTACATCTACGTAACGCCTACTCCTGCTTGTCGTGCGCAATGCGGCCGAGGATCTGACCGAGGCACATCAATCCAGTCAACGAACATGGTTGGCGGTCACGGAAACGGGGAAGTACATCCTTTTATGCCTGGGGCTCTCTGCCTCGCTCAGCCACCAGTAGTAGCCTCACACTGTAAGCTTACCCCATGTCATCCAGCGCTACATCAACGCACCTTCCCTACCTCGCAGCATGCACTCTGCGTACCGCATACCACGCAGGAAGGTCGGGACACGGGCCATACACAAGCAACGCGGGAGTCAATCCTCTACAGCCTACACGGATGCGGCGTCTAACCTTGGATGAGCAGCTACAACAGCCACCATAGTTGTGAGCAAAGAGTATCGGAGCAGCAGTTCATTCCCCCGAAACAATCCTATGCAAGCCGAGGAAGCGGCCATAGCTCTAGCGCTCTTCCGAGAAGAGGTTTAAATCATAATGAACGACTCTCAAGAGGTGTGTCGCGGCTTCGCTAGCAGCAGAATTCATACCAAGGTCGCTCAGAATCATCGATAAAAAGCCGCCTACGAGACTAGTTATGATCGACTGCACGCCAGCTCAGCACGGCATTCAGGTATAACATCATGGCTCGATATCCGGCCCGTGGAATCGACGCCGAGGAATCTAAGTGCGAACGCAAGCACGTTAAGTTTCGTGCCAAGACATCACACAACATTACAAGCTAATCCACAGAACATGCCGCTTACCACAGAAGTTACTACCTAGGGAGCAGGAGCTCTACGAGTCCGCACATTCCCGTACTCACCTAGAAATAACGTCATAGCCCGTACACGATTCTCTCTGCAATGCTGCTGCTACGGAGAACCCAGATCGGTTACTCCACAGAGTAGGAGACTGCTTATAGGAACCACTACAACCGCCAAACCCTCATTGCAGCAACGAGCTTTGGCAGAATGATTTGGCCAGCTGCGACCTCAAAGATCAGCGACGGCTGATTTCGATTACCCAGGACGTGGCCCGAAGGAATTCTGGAATGAGGGAGGCTCTCCAAAGCTACATTCGCATACTAAAGAGATTTATTCTCTCTCTCTTTTTCGGCAAGTTTATTAACAATAATATCGCGTTACACCACCATCTGCTTCAATGACGATGGAAGACCTAGTAGCCAGCCACTCAAAAAGAACTGAAACTTGAGCAAGTTGGTATACATTTCGATTGGAAGCTTAGCACGGTTAGCGCATGCGCAATTGTTCATTTATGTCAATATATGTACTCTTTTCATGTCAAAGTATTTGTTGGCTACGAGTATCATCAGTGTATGTGCTTTCTTTGACGATCCCTTGTCTGTTGACGCTTGGTCCTCAAGTTGAGCGACTTATAAAACTACGACATGAGCGAAGCAATCGTGGCAAATTATCTTGACATAGGGCCACTTCAGATCCTGAGGGATGAGATGTCAGCTGCTTCGTGTCCTAGCCGGAACTGCAACCAAGTTTATTCCCTCACTCAAATATCAGGTGTTTCTAAATGATCAACAGCTGCATTGGTGCTCCCCTACGAGACCCTAAACGCGATGACCGAGCACGCACAGAAGTCCCTACAACACAAGTATGGACGCAGTGGTGGCATAAATGTAACGAAAACAGGAGCCAAACTTATATAGACGTTAAAGTTGACAGCGCAGGTGTTTCTATTATTACATGTAACGGCATATATGCAAGACGTAAGGCTTATTAGGCCCTTCTGAGAAGAACTAACGGCCACTCAATTATATGTTCTTGGATTAGATTACAGCCTCTTATACCCGCCACATCATCACAAGCAGTGAAGGAGAAAGAAGGAAAGGAAATGCAGAGATCTGAGCCCCGTGTAAATACTGGCTGGCGACACAGTTCTTATTGAAGGAGTAAGGGGAATAAAAAGTGATAGAACGAGCGAAGAGATGAAAAAAAAATATAAGCATGTTTCTGTGCTATTGAGGAGAACTCCTTGCCTGACTCGAGGATGGCCGCTATGTTTCGCTGTCCCTCTGTATAATCTTAGTTGCATGACACATCGTAGGGGTCGGATTAACCATCGAAATACAGGTAACATGCCAAATTTGTTTTATAAATCTCAAGCTACTCACCAACAAGACTACAAACAAAACCAAAGTTCACAGAGAGATGGAGGCTTGAAGTTATGAAAACCTGATCCAAGATGTTATTGACGCTGAAGCCAACGTTTTGAATAAACTTCGTAAACGTTGGCTCAAGCGAGATTCCTTGTTTCATTATTGTTGATCATCAGAAATATATAACCGACTGTTGTAACGAGCACTTTTTGTATTTACTCTGTTAGTCTCTAATATACATACGTGGAAAACATATTACGTACTACTGACAGAATAAAAAGGAACTACGACCAACATTTCATGCAGGAGAAATGGAAGAGAAAAGGTGCCGTTGGGCGGGTTATGGTAAGGCTGTAAATACGCGTGGACAAAAAGTGGATGATGACATAGCAATACTGCTGTGCATTTAAGTTGAGGATTCTTCTTTGATTCCGTTAGAAGGCCCACTATACCTCACTGCATGTCTCACGCTAACTTCAAAGCCAGTTAGAATTTTGCATGAAGTGAAGCTTCTGTGCACCCTCGCGTACGGAATAAGTAGAATAGAAGGGCTGAATGCCAGAAGGCAAGTGGGAATCACAAATAAAAAAAAAGACCACACAAGTAAAAACTCCACGCGCGAAGGCAAAGGCAGTGGTGGCTCTGATGGACGCCTTAAGGTCTTATACGCACTCTCTCGATTCCTCAAAGCATGGATGAATCAACTGCTGTTATCTGTGCAATCTCAACTTAAAATCCCGACGCCCCTTTCCTTTCGAGAGGACGTTTGATGGACACGTTATTGCCCTCGGCTCTTAGGCTTCGCTGACTGACACATTCTGATTCGATTTGCAGCGAACGTTTCTGTCTGCCTTTCTATTTTCGCTGTATTTATTTTCTTTCTCTTTCCTATACGATTCCTGCAAAAAATGAGTAATTCATTTATGTGATTAAAGGACATCGTTGCAATGAAATTTAAAGGGAAAAATTAGTGCGCAAGAAACCTAGGCGAGTTGGTTTAAAATGATAGGTTTATGTTATGGCTTGAAAGAGTAATTCGTGCAAGCTGGCCTTTCCGCTCCTTTTGTGTCCTTTATTTAGAAGGCCTTACCTCGCAAATGGTAGGAAGATGGCTCGAGGCTTCGTCATCTACAAATGCAAATAATAAAATGTAGTGTTTATTTCTTTGATATGTAAAAGTTGAATGATTGCACATGCTAACATATTTTTTTCAGATACTTGCTGTGGTAAAACTCAATGTAGCTAGCTTATTGTTCCATTAACCTGAGACTCAACGGAAATTTGGCATAAACTGGTAATATGCCGTTCCACACTATGAAATTTATGGATAATAATATTTTGCAAACTGCCATAACCAAATCATTGGGAAGCAGTCGTGACGAGTTAACTGACCTACTGAGGGAGCCAAACGTGCTGACGACGTTCACCACGTGCCATGCGCGCGGCTGTTACCCGGCGTACTCGACCGGCGCTCTGCGCGAAAAGTTGACCTCGAAATGTTAGCTAAAGCAATGGAAAGGTAAATCAACCTCAAGTTAAACCTGCAGGCACAAGTCGCCTTTTTTATACAATAGACAAAAGGAAACAACCAATCAATTCGCCAAAAACAAATACGGCATATTGTTCACCGCTTGGAATCTTCGTTTCGACGATAAACTAAAATCAGAAGTATACATAGTGATAGGGGGCGAGAATAAGCCCTGGCCGATGGTGGTGCCCTGAAGGATTCTTCGCGACAGAAGATTACTTTCGGTCCTCTAGGAACTCCTCAACGCGTACGCACCTGCCACGAGTGATACAAGAGTAAATAATGCCATAAAAAAAAGGGGGAGGATTAACTGGAAGCTCTGAACATCGGACACCGTGCCGCGCAGATAAAGAGGCGCCGACAAAATTTGGGGTCACAAATATCGATTCGCCCCACCCACAGGTAGAAGCGGGCCCGGATTCCAATAGCGATTTATATGAGTTCGTCTCGCAAAGGAAGTGCCGCAGGCTTGCGAAGTGCATCCGTCCATTCAAGAGCACGATGCGAGAAGACGTGCATAGATGACAAGAAGACAAAGTCACGGGTACATTTATTTCACCTTTCGAGGTCTGACGAACCCACTAAACCAAAACAAAAAGCACCAGTAACGGGAATGTAGCGGGTAACGAGTGCGTTGGCAAGGTAGCTCCACACTATAGACGCGAATCCTTATTTTCCTGAGGGATTAAATTAAGATACGCCTGCTAGGCAGCAGAGCGAGGGCCGTAGAACGGATGCCGCGCGGAATCGTTCGTTCACCGGCACGGATGCCCGCAAGCGTCGGAGGCGGCGAAGCATCAAGGAAATTGCTTTTGGATGGCAACTACGGTGCCCCCGCGGCAGTTTCTTTTCATAAGGTACGTCAATCGCGTAGAACAGCATAAAGTGTTGGAAGTATGCGAGAGTGAGAACTACACACTGTGGCAATTTGTTCGCGGCAGTTATAATGAAAAATAATGAAAGAAAAGAAAATGATTGGTCAAAACAAACTCAAAGGGGTAGGCATCAGGCAGCCATATAAAAGAACATGGCTCTTCATATTGCAGTCTCGTCCTTAATGCAAAGCATAGACGCGATAGCTGGCCATATTACACGCAGTAAGTCTTACACTGCTTTATCTTGTTATCGGTTGGAGCGAAAATCCGCCGATGCGCGTGAGCAATCTGCTTCTGAAAATGAGAAACGTCCTATATTGTCGACTCTAGTACTTTTCATCTTTGTAGATGCGGCTTTATGCGGGGGTAAAATAATCGAGAAACATGATTGCTTCTTCATTCTGCTTCCTACCTTATTAGCTTTTTACCATGGTGTTGTTTAAAGCTTGTTATTTCGTTGTTGGCTCATAGATCAGCTGCATAGCGCGGTGTCAGCCAAGCATAGCTCCCGAGTGGCAGTTTCCTTGTTTATGAGCATATTGGCCTCCTGCGCGAATGATGATGGCGCTGTGAGCAGCACTGCGATGACGTCAGCAGAGGGACTCGCCTTTGTTGTCTGCTACGCGCCGGTTGCAATAGCGGTAGTTAGCTTCAATTGCTGCCCCTCTAACTGTAAAGCTCGCATAGAATGGCGCTTTCTAATTACTATTTATATCGTTTCCGGAGGGAAGTTTAAGTCTTTATACTATTACGCCAAGACACGCTGCATATTTTATGTGCCTTCCATAAAACAACAGCTGTCGCGGTGAGGAACACGATTTCGTGAATCACTCCCCAAAGATCGCGCTAAATAAATTAGAGTTGCGCAGCTTTGGAGCCGAAATACAATCCTATTTCTCAGTTGCAAAATGACACGACCACTAAGGCGCATTGTAGTTGATCTCAAATTTTACGTTTCACTGATTTCACTCATTTGGTGCCACATAATTCAAACGATTGTCGAAGTGAACATCTAATTATTTCACTGACAAGCGGTTGCTCTCGTAGAGTAGTTGCACTACATTCTGTTTCGCCATTGTCAACTGTGGTTCTTCACACTATTTTGCTCAATAGGAATTTGATCATCAACTTCAATTCGAAAGATTCACTCTTACTTTGGTTAGCAAAATCGTACCATTTCTGTTCAATGCACCTTTAAAAAGCATGAATCCAACCGAAAAGCGTCACTATGTCAGTGTCAAAATAAAAATCTTCTGCTGACTGAAAGAAAAAGAAAACAAGAAAGACAAAAGTGCGAAAAGTTCTTTCTCCTCGCTTTAGTACTTCGTTTGCTTTATTCATAAAACATTTACAAGCTTACCATTATTAATTGTTATTGTCGTATAGTTTCAAAATACATAGGACGCGCCTACAAAAAAAAGTTATGCTGACCCAAGGCAAGTACTGAAATCTATGGGAAACGAAGCTTTAATGAAGCGGGTAATAAAAATTGGCAGTGGCTTAGCTCGGCTATGCCAGGATATACGTAGCGAAAGCTAAGGCATAGCATGGTTAGCCTTGGTTAATCTTGATTGCAAGTCCAGGTTAGTCTGGTTGTCTAGCTATGTTGCGGCGTTTAGCCGGTCGTTCGGCGCGCTGTTTTCTGGGCGACTCGTTTCCTCTTCATCTCGGTCCGATGTCGATTCCAGGCCTCATCCTGCTTAGCAGAATTGTCGCCGTCCACACTGCCGCCTCAACTGTGGTTGCGGCGCACGCGAGCTCTCCTTTTCAATCATCCGACATGTGGGGGCTATGCACACCAACTGAACAAAGAGGAAGAAGAAGCTTAAAAAACTTTAGAGGCGCCACAAGCGGTAGGAGGAAGGAAAAAAAATTACACAAAAAAGGCCCATTGATGTCAGTATGAATAGAGCAATGTAACAATAAGCCCTACAGGTACCTTTCACTAAACGTGTTTTGTACATTTATGTGGTTTGTGAACAAATACATTCGGGCCGCTGAATCACGTGAAAACTCAGGAAATATATTTCGCTCTATGGCACGCCATTTAAAGACAAAGGATGTACAAAGATGAAAGCAGTCAGATTATTCTCTTGTTCACAAAAGGGAGAAACTGCGATGTTCTTGGTGAAGAATGAGGGGCATAGGTTGCGGTTGAAAGGACACTGGGTAGAAAAGCAGGGCTAAGAACATATGGAGTTTCTGAGAAAGCAATCGGGGTCAAAATTCAAACAGCGGTTGAGCGCGCTGGCTGCCGGCGGTGGCAGCACCAGAAAAAAAAAGAACCTTGGAAGTTGTGCCTTCATGCAACTCACACGACCTATGTAGCAGTTGTCGTGGACATGAAAATGGCACGGCCGACCCATTTAATCTCAAGACGCCCACCAACTTTCAACAGCGAGACTTCCAGTGCGCGCCAGAGGAATGCGCACTGTGGCGGCATGCCGACCCCGAAAAAAACAAGGAGTTTGGACACGCCAGGATGATTAAGGAAGAAGGAAAGCCCCGGGAAGGTGAGCTAAAGCAATTGCAATACAGCTTGGCGAGTGAGAAAGTTACAAGAAATGATCTAGAATGGGGCAGCAAATGGAACCACTGAGCTCTTTGTGATGGTGGCGGTACTTTTTAAGAAAGCCGGATGGCTTTCTTAAAGTGCGGGCGGGAGAATGCGTCAGAAAGTGCGGGCGGGAGAATGCGTCAAAAAAGAGAAAAGGATGAAATTCAAATCGTTTATGAAATGGGCCAAGGAAGTAGACTGAGCTCGTTTCTTTCGTCGCAGCCGATAGTGGATGCAGACAACAGAGTGCGAGCAAAATAGCGCACAGTTTGCACACGTCCCCACTGCTCGTCTGAAGATGGCTGCAATCTGTATGAGGAGTGGGAAAGAGTACATGGGCATCGACAAAGAATCTCTCTTTGCGCACTCGCGGAGCGGTTGATCGCGTGTGGAGCACATTTTAAGACCCATCAGAGGAAAAGCGTACAATGTTAAGCGTTTAGATTATCACCCACCGATCAACTTCTTTCTTCTTTTTTTTGCTGTTGTTGTGGAGTGCTGAAGCATTCCTTTATGGACAGCACAGGCAATTCCCGGTCAGTAATGAAGCTCAAGGTGTCGTTCATTCGAATAAAGACGTGATCAAAGTGTTGATGACATGGAAGACGGTTATTGGTTGTTCAATTCAACTGCACTGCTGCGTGTAGAAGTTTCTCCAAATTCAGAACTTTCGACAGGTGGAATTTAGCTTTTCTGGGCGGGAACGTACTTAAAAGCTTGACTTGATGCCCAACTTATATAATTTAATTCATTCCCTTGTGCATTATAAACGTAGGTCTGAACTTTAACCCACCGTAGTGGATTAGCGCCTGTGACGTTGTGCTGGCAACCACGAGATCACGGGATTAACTTCGGCAGCGGTGGCAGCATTTCCGTGATGCCGCATTGCGAAAAACGCCAGCATGCCGTGAATTGGGTGCCCGTAAAAGAACCGCATGTGTTAAAAATTATTCGGGAATCTCCTACCATGGCATCCTTCATAATCAGATTGTGGTTTTGGTACGCAATACCCCATAATTTGATTTTAATTGTTCTGCAATCTAATATGAGAGTCAAAGTCCGCAGATTCTGTGCGTATAACATGCTGTTGAAACAGTCAAATAAAAATAAGTCTGCACCTTGACAAATCGCCATGTACTGCTGTTTTTTTTCTGCACAGAGTACTTATTGCTAGAAATAAATAAACCTGCCTGATAACAAAACAATTCATGTGCCACTTCACTCTGTGAAGGTGGATAACCAGTGAAACTGTTTAGCACATGACCCAGGGATGGCGCAAAATGTTCAACAAAGGTACGGACTCATTTATTGTCTTGATGGTTGGTCAACGTGACGAAAGGGTACACACGCACATTGATAGTTTTGATCATTGGTAATTATTTGACTCGCAACTGCAAACAAATTCTTTGATAATGTCAAAAAGATCCACGTACGCCACTGGTTGGTTGGTTGGACCTGATCGGTGCGGCATCGCAGGCAATATACCTGTTTAGAGGTTTGTTCTACACACAAACCTTTAAACTCCTAGAGCTGTAGGACTTCAGAACACCACACACGAGATCTTTGTAGCCAACCGAGAGGCTCAATACGTAAGACTCACTAAAATCCCTACAGGCAGACACATACTAGATAGACTTCAGATACGAATACTCGCCAATCATCACCAGCTCCTCACCCTCCCCCTCCCATTTTCATCTTTTATTTCACGGTAACCGACACGCTCTATTTACCGCAAAAACATTTCCTGTGAATACAGATTCACTGTTTTATTTCTAAGAAAATAGAAAGCCAAAGAGGCGTATTCTATTTGCCTTATTATCAGATGCAAAATGCATGATACCCTTGAGCAATGCTCTAAGCCGTTAAGCTTGCTTCACTTTCTTTGTAGTTTCGCAGCATACATATACGTGTTAAAAAGACATCGCGCATCTATCGCTGCAAGCGCCAATATTTTTCTTTCATCGAGGAGGTTCTGTTACGCTTACGTAAGGAAGCACTAAAAAACAAGAGCGAGGGCTTGGATGGTGGGCTCTGAATTATTTGCAAATTTCTCTAGTTCCTGCGGCATTTCAAGAGTAGAAGGGTGAAATTGTCGCGCTCATCAGAATAAAAGGTTGCTGGAGGCCTTCCGGCGTACTTATTTCTAGGATACTCCCAGTACTTTCGATAAATTGAAAAAAAATAAAACAATAGCAGACACCGTGTTTCAAGCAATAACAGTCGTGTTTCAAGCATCACGCGTCGTTTTTTGCTCTTGAATTTGCTCTCGAATATATCGATAGACACTGGCTCTCTGCCATAAAAAGACTTCGTCGAGCCGTTCCGCGCGTAAATGTCGTCTGCCAGCCTTAATTTCGTGCATGAGTTCAGCAAGGCAACCTACTACTAAGGCACGGAAGGTCGCGACAATATTCGAAGTGAGGAAGCAAGAATGAATAATCCATTAACATGGAAGCCTCACTACTTTGTCGATAGAGTCTTATCCTCTTTCTTGAAGTGATAGAGGACGAAAGAAGAGCGCGCGGAAGCACTATACTCAAACTGGGTCGTTCCTCCACTCCTGGCATGTTTTCTCTCCTGACGAACACGCATTCAATATGCATTAGTCAAAACGTGTTTCCAGTGCGACGCTTCTTTTCTTTCCGATAATGAGAGCTTATAGCATGTTCTAGAGGTGGTTGAAAGCTTCCGGCTTTCTTGTGTCTGTGCAAGCACATACGATGGTATATTCACTGCACGAGGCGAATTGTATTTCGTGATCCTAATGACAAAACAAACTCACTGAAGGCCTTTTTTTTACGTTGGACAAATTAGAACAATAACGAGCAGCGTCTACGCACTCGCCAAAAAAAATGTTCATTAAGACTGCTGTTCCCACATCGGCACGTGTTTTAATCGATTGTTCACAAATTCATAGCCATGCTTCGATGGCTAACTACATTTGATATTTAATTATATTAGGTATTTCTTTCTTTCTTTATTTTTTGATTAACGTTGCTATATTTTTTTATTTACATGGCCTCATCTGCGAGGGATTATGGCGGGGTAAAACAAATATGTACATTGCTAATAAATCGCATGCTATATGAAAAAGACACATGGCAGAATATTAATATGATGCATGAAAAACTGAAGGCGAAGAGTAACGCATACATGATCACTCAAAATCACGGCAGAAACAGACATCACAAATTCATAGAAATGAAATCAACACGAGTTATTAAAGCAAGTAATACTGAATTCCAACAAGAAGAAAAGAGAAACACAGAAGAGAGAAAAAAAAACATCAGATGCGCAGTGTCCGCTCGAGGAATGGAAAGAAACAATAAAATCACAAGAACAGGAAAAATGGCCTCACTCGATACCTAACGAATTGCTTGTCAGCGACGAAGATACGAAAATATTTCATGTTAGGTTATAACGAAAGGCTGTTTTGGTACAACAATGTATTCTGACGCGTAACCGTCCATTACCATTTCTCGTAAGCCAGTCTAAGCCTAAGTCTTGGCGCTCACTCTGTTTGCTTCTCCGTACACATGGGGTAAAGCTTCCTAAGTACAGAACAAATGTATAAAAACATTTTCTCCACTTCCACTTTGTATGCTTTGAATTTTCTGCCAATTCCAGCATAGTGCAGGGTGTACAAATGTTAAGTAGGGTAAAGTGCAGTGGTGATAGGTAAATGAAGTCCAGGATTCACCACGATTTGAAGAGAGAAAGAGTAAAATTCGTCAGAAACAAACAGGCCAACCTAGACGCAGTAAGGGTTAAAGCAGACCATTTGAGGCTGGTACTTGCAAACAAACATGCAGCCTTAGAACAAAGAGATGAATATGACATAGAGGTAATGAATGAAACCATAACTAGGCTGGCTTCAGAAGCAGCAATCGATGTAGGAGGTAAGACACCAAGGGTACCAGTAGGTAAGCTCTCCCAAGTTAAAATGGACCTAATAAAGGAGCCGCAAAAAAATGAAAGTATCCAACCCAAGAGATCGGATTGAATTCGCAGATTTTTCAAAACTGATCAACAAGAAGAAAACAAAGAATACTCGAAATTATAGCGTGACAAAGACAGAGGAAGGAGTAAAAAATGAACGCAGCATGAAATCAGTGAGATGGAAACCTGGCATCAGACAAACCAATACGTACGCACTAAAATATAAGCTGGGCAATAGCGTAAGCAATCTCGTAGATATAATAAAAGCAGCAGAAGAATTCTATGCTGACCTGTACAGTACCAGAGCACCCACGACACCTCCATTCGAAGTAGTAATGAACAGATTACTGGGGCTCCTTCTGCAACTAGCGATGAAGTTAGAAGCGGCTTGCAAGACATGAAACCGGGAAACGCGGCAGGAGAACATGGAATAAGAGTTGATTTAACCTATGATGGAGGAGATGCTATGCTTGAAAAACTGGCGACCCTTTATACGAACTGTCTATTGACTTCAAGGGTCCCAAAGAACTGGAAGAATGCCAATATTATATTAATCAACAAAAGGGGATACGTTAATGAATTGAACAATTATAGGCCCATTCGCTTTCTCCCAGTATTAAATTAAATATTCGCCAACATGATTTTCAACAGAATAAGGGCAACACTGCACTTCAGTCAACAAAGAGAACAGGCTCGTTT
Organism: Dermacentor albipictus; assembly: GCF_038994185.2. Taxonomy (NCBI): domain Eukaryota; kingdom Metazoa; phylum Arthropoda; class Arachnida; order Ixodida; family Ixodidae; genus Dermacentor; species Dermacentor albipictus. The sequence goes on along the minus strand of NC_091824.1, from coordinate 96,857,013 downwards.
CAGGAAGAATGGCTCAACAATGAATCACATCCATGTCATCAATCAGGTAATCGAGAAATCCGCAGAGTACAATCAGCCTCTCTGTGGCTTTCATAGATTACTAAAAGGCATTTGATTCAGTAGGGATAGTAGCAGTCACAGAGGCGTTACGTAAGCAAGGAGTAGACGACGCCTACGTAAATATCTCGGAAAGTATCCACAGAAATTCCACAGCTACCTTAATTCTCCACAAGAAAAGTAGGAACATACCTATATAGAAAAGGGTCAGACAAGGAGACAGAATCTCTGCAATGCTATTCACTGCGTGCTTGAAAGAAGTATTCGAACTATTAAACTGGGAACGCTTAGGAGTGCGGATAAACGGCGAATATTTCAGCAACCTTAGGTTTGCAGATGACATTGTCCTGTTCAGTAACACTGGGTACCAGTTACAAAAAATTATTGTGGACTTTAACAGAGAGAGCGTAAGAGTGGATTGGAAGATTAATATGCTGAAGACAATGTTCAATTGCCGGGCAAGGGAACAAGAGTTCAGGATCGACAGTCAGTCTCTAGAGTCTATGAAGGAGTACGTTTACCTAAGTTAATTAGTCACAGGGGACCCTGATTATGAGAAGCAAACTTACAGAATATATTGTATTGAAATGTATTGGAACGCATACGGAAGAGATTGTCAGATCCTGACTGGAAGTTTACCAGTATCATAGAAAAGGAAGGTGTGCAATCAGTGCATTTTACTGTTACTAACATATGGGGCAGAAACTTGGAGACTGACATAGTAGCTTGAGCACAAGTTAAAGAGCGCGCAAAGAGCGATGGAACGAACAATGTTAGACATAACGTTAAGAAACAGAAAGAAAGCAGTGTGGATCAGAGAGCAAAGGGGGATAGCCGATACTCTAATTGACATAAATAGAAAAAGATGGAGCTGGGAAGGACATGAAATATGCCTAGGTTAGATAACCGGTGCACCATTAGGGTTGCAGAATGAGTGCCAAGAGAAGGGAAGCGAAGTCTAGGACAGCAGATAACTAGGTGGGGCATTGAAATTAGTAACTTCGCAGGTGCCAGTTGGAATCGGTTGGCTCAGGGCAGGGGTAATTGGAGATTATAGGGAGAGGCCTTCGTCGTGCAGTGGACATAAAATAGGCTGCTCCTGCTGCTGCTGATGATTATGATGATGATCATGAGTTAGCATGAAATACGCGTATCACGTGTGATTTTTCGAATAAAACCAACAATAGAAAAATTGTTTCCCTGCTAACTTTCCTTCCACCCCTGCCTTCCCCTCACCCTTTTTTTTTCTCTATTGAACAAAACAAGGTCTCCCTTATAAAGGCAGATGAAAAATGTGATATAGTTCATGCTTAAATGATAACAGTGGAAAAAATGCATTACAAGCATAACAAATTTAACAGTCGTGCTTTTTTTTTCACCGTGTTTCTGGTGAAAAACGTTTTATACGGACGTTGTTTAAATTCAGATGTTTCAGGGTACAGGTGATTCTGGTGTACGATGGAGTCAGATTTGGCGACATATGCCGCTATATGGCGAAAGTGATTTTTCATAAGAGACTCGCCCGCGTGTCTCTGGGGACATGTGGACGGCTCTGCTTTTCAGGGTCACGCGACACTCACCATCTATGCATATTGCAACGCTGTGACTACCATTCACTCGTAATAAACCGTGCCAACAGACGCCCACCACGCACTTTGTATTTCAACTGGCAAAACTTCTTTCTTTACGATATCTCCTTTAACCATTTTCGACGTATTGCGCTTAGTTGCAATCAATAGCACTATAATAGCGAAAACAGGGTGGTATCGTAGAAGGGAGAGGAGGGACATGCAATCTGCGAAGAAACGTCGGTGTGGAAGAACCTGCATCTTTACGGCTCAAATCGCTTCTTTCGCGCTCACTCACTCAGCGGCGTTTGCAGCTCTGCTGCTGGCAGCTGGCTTGGATCCACCCAATGATGGATGAAGAGTGGAGGCACACTGGAACTCCTCACTCGTTTCCCCGCTACGCTCACCTCGAGGCAGCAAATTGAGTCTTCTTTCTCGAGTATACCTCAGTTTTATCGTCTGCTTGCCGCCGTATAAGGGATACCAACGGCAACTCACGGAAATGATTAACTGCCGGCGAGAGAAGCAAATTCACCAAACGCTGGATAACTGCGTTAGACAGGTGCTTCAGAGTCGATAGCATCTACAGAAAGAATGTAAACCTAATCGAAAAGGAAAATCCCTGCTTCCAAGGTTGCTTTTCATCGCTGCTAGATCTTTTCTTACGGCGTCTTGCAAACCCTAATATGAAAGAAAAACTTGCCCCCTGACCCATTATGGAGTGATATCTTGCACACGAAAAATTGTATTTAAGACGTTGTGTGTGAAATACTCAGAGACACAGCGAAGGGATAAGCTAAAATCTAGCAACACCCTAAATTTTATTAGTTCGTATAGGAAAACCAAAAGCAGATTGCTAGCATGCAGAACAAGGCAACCTGAAAATATATGTACGCTTGTTCATCACATTACGGAGTCATATGTGGGTGATCGGAAACTTAATTGAAATATTTGCTTCGCCGACAATTATGCGTTTGCACGTACGCAGCTTGGAAATAAGCATATTCAAAATTACTCTGCCCAGGCGACAAAATTGGATGTAGCTTCTCCTATTAAGTTTTTTTACCCTTTTCTATTAGGCTATCTTTACTTTTTCACCATCTGTCCCAAGGAAGCTTATGTACAGAGGGTACGACAGTCACCATATTTCAATAAAAAACTTAGAAGCTTGTTTGACGGTAAAAAGCCCACGATGTACCACCAGGCTAGAATGCTACACAAAAGGCAATTCTACTCGTTGTGGATGCAACCACGTTGAAATGAAATGTCGTATATCCACGCGACTTTACCGAAAACATAAACAAGCCACTCATCTTTGTAACCGTCAAGGCACATAAGGAAAAAAATCCGAATTCTTGTTCGTTATTACTTGCATTCATTTCAGTTAATGCTCAAGCAATCGTAGCATTTCACATCCGCATAAAGAGAAAAGTTAAATGCTTTCGGGACAGGCCTATATGGATGAAAGCAGTCGTAAGAACAAACGAACAGGTGCTTTCATGGATCAATAAAAATGACCTGCAAACGAGCTCTATAATTCAGCTTCTAGCACACCTACGTTTATAAATGTGCTAGAAGCGTCTGCTATGTTTGTAAATATGTGTTCTACTCACGGAATGAAACGTAACATGGCAACTTTAAAGTAGAATACCCTATATATGCAGTTACTCCAGAGTGCACTGCGAACTGATTAGCGTACTTGGCGTGCTTTCTCTTTATAACGCGCACTCTTACAGCCTTTACGGGTGCGAGACTAGGATATATAGACCGATTCGCATCGTTAACGAATCAAAAGAGCGTAACTGGATTTACAGTGCGTCACGGCACCCAGCTATGAAGCTGTAAATTAGGATGGTATGCACTCTGATCTAACTGTACGAACCGAAATCGGGCGGTTGTCATACGAGTTCGAGAGGATGGAAATAAATGTATCCGCACTAATTATCACTTAATTGACAATTTACAGTACAGTACAGTACAGTACGTCTAGCGTTTCTACGTATGATAGACGTACGTTTTGTCCTTGTTCTGGTACGCTTGTTCCGTCACTGGGTTCAACCTTAAATGGTAACGATGTAACCCGAATAGATCCCATTACCTGTAGAATGGTTCATGATGCAGTGAGAGAGCCATTATTTTACGTTATTTCTTTTCTTTCCTTTAGCACCACCAAGAAATTTCAGAAAGTTTTTATCAACAAACCTGAGAGCGGTACTAATCGTGTGTTCCTTTCTTTCTTTGTGAAAGTCTTTACGTTCAGCAGGATTAGCTGGGTAAGGACACACAATTTTGAAGTAGCCTGCTTACGGCTAATCCATCTGATGACATGTCATTATTTGCTATTACCATATATGAAGCAAATTTCAATTATTGTGTCTCAAAACCAGTGAATGACTTCCCTTCTGTATTTCCACACGATTGAAGTGAAGAGAGGCATGGAGATAAACGTACATCCTAGCAATAAACACAGTTGATGTTCATAAAAAATGTATCATCTGATGACCATGGCACTTCCCAAAATGCATGTGTCATCTTATACGTATTACGCAGTAGAGAAACGAGGTACAGCCTACACGCCCACCTGTCGTAATGCGTTCAAGGTCATAGAAAATGTAGAGAAGAAAGAATCCGTATCTCAAACGGACCGGAAGCGTTTGGTGTGCGGGATCACAAGACATTAGCGATTCCTAACGACATGCAGTTATAGTGTCAGGGTTCTGGAACTCGAGCATGATTTCCCATTTAAGGGCCTTGCCTTTTCCTAATTTGAAGCCGGAAATGGTCGACGCTAACCTGTCCTTCTTTTCTTAGCATTGCTCTAATTTATGAGGAAACGTTGAGAGCACTCGAAACGCGGCGTTATTTTTTGATGGGGGATAGTAAAGAGGATGGCCATTAGTTTTTTAACTGAGAATCACTGGGCGAATCGTCTGTTTTACATAAACTCATGATTGTATTACTTCTCGGTGCCGCTATTACGGCGACGGTTTAATCTACCCCGTGTAGTATTTCCTCCGAGACGGTGTCGGAGGTACGTATACAGGTGGGAATGCTGGGTTGGAAAACGTGTTTCAGGATACGGCGTCATATATTCGATGGCGTAACTTTTGAGGCGCGACTAAATATAAAATACAGAAACACATGGCCCGCACCTGCTCCTTAAACATGGTCGGTAGTTGCGGGCTGAATTATTATTCATTTTATTTTTGTTGGAGAGTGGACATCACTGATAGTTTACGCGCTCTCAGTTCAACGTGATGTTGCTTTTCGCACTTTTTTCTTTTGGCTCGTTAAGAAAACACCGTTCGGCTAGAGGTCGCATGTTTTAGCTAAGATTCGGATGATCAAAGTCAAAGAACAATAGCAAAATGAAAATATTTCCAGACGCATACAATCAGAAGGAAAGTAGGTAAGGAAGGACAGCGCTTATAATCAATGGCATATGTAGGTGAATAGAATGTCCTTTTGTAGTGTGTCCCGGCTAATTTGGTATTCACATTCAATGCGTGTTTAACTTTCACGTTTAGCGTGAATAGTAAGATACCACCGAAAAATAAATTGGTGTTTTATAAACCGAAGCGCACCGCATCTGTGCGAATGCTCCAAAAAGAGCATTATTACATACTAGCTGTTCATTTTCCCTACTACATAGGAAACCACAATACTTACATTGATATTGAAGAATACAGAAGCTCCTGGATAACTTTTGTCCTCCATGCGCCGTTATCACGCTCATTTTGAAAAATAGCATTTTTTTTTGTTAAAATATCAAAATCACATTGTGCTTTTGCCAAGTAATGTTCCATGGCGAACGCGCGTTAAACAATCTATGGAAACATGTTGATGTATATCGCATTTATTTTCAAATCAAATGACTCGCTGATTTTGTTCTTGTCTCTTTAAATATCTCTGGCCTTTCCTGGTGAGGTCCACATTATTGACGATAACAGTTGTCTCTGTTCGCGTTCACCTAATGAAATATCAATGAACTTTCCACAACTACACTGGTTAAGTTTTATGGTATCTACATGCAAAGTTAATCTGCATTTTTCTTTATCTTGTAAAGTCAAACGGCTTTTTTTATAGGCAAGTCGTCATACTGTATTTCCATCAATTTTATGGAATGCCGAATTACCTCTGGTTAACTTGCTTATGTTTATATACATAATTTTCTTATTTTCGCTCATGCACTGATGGTCGTAATTTTCCGTTTTCTCGTGTTCATCTGGTTAGCCTTTCTGTAACAAGTTTTGTAATTACTCTCGTGCGCTTCCCATTAGTACTACTCAAAAAAGCGCTTCGTATGATGTCGGCGCGAGAAAAAGAAAGAGGAGAAGTTTTCGGTAAGACCGGGAAAGTGTTCCTTCAACTGCTGGCAATGATATTTGAGGTCTGGCTGTGATTATTGCAGACTACGTATAGATCACATGCATGTAAGAGACTTTATAAACGGCACGTCGTGGACTATAAAAAATTATCAGAAATTCCAGGTGAACAAGAAAAAACTTTCGTGCAATAAAACAGACAAATGTAGCTTTAAGAAATTTATACATAAATAAAGTAACGTTAAAACTCGTGTCGTCATAGGAGTGTCGTAATCTGGCCTTCATCATAGCGCCGCACCTATTTTCTTTTCTCCGTCCTACTGTAATCATGCGGTCCTCATTCAATTCTGATAATTCCGCCGTTGTAATGACATCGGTTTTATTGCGTCATCGACAAACAATAGCTGCCATGCATCCATTCTCGTAGCGTTGTAGCCATGCTCTCATCGTCACGCCATCGCCGTGATACTCTCCTCGTCGTCTTACTGTCGTCATGCCGTCCTGTTAATTAAATCTTTGTCGTTCAATCAATTTGATTCCGCGAACATCTTTGACGCCGACTTGGATCACTGCGTATGTACCACTACTTATCTGTCCATCTTCAACTAATCTTTTCATAGCCAACTTTCGTAACAGGGTGTGTGCCACTTTATACGCGCCGCTCTCAACTGAGTAAAAAGATAATTTAAAATTTATCCGGAATCATACTTCGCGGCGGCGCCTCTAGGCAGCGCAGCGTGTGCAGTGGGAAGCGTGAGAGAGGTTCCCAGCTGCATATTCGAGTCGGCACTGGTGATATGGGATTCCGTTACATTTCTGAGATGCTAATTTCATAAAAGACGACATTCGTCGTGACATGGGTTCTCCCCCAAATTTTTTTACGTGAAGCATTCTTCAATATTTCAGCCCAGTTTTCTGTAATGGGTATCTGACCGTTTTCGTGCGTTGATCTTGAAGATGGAGTAGTCTAAAAATATAGGCCGATCTCTAAGGTTGTATAGTCTAAAATGTGGCTGTTCCCGCGGGCATATGTGACTGGGTATATTCCTCTTTGTACACGCCCCTTTATATTTGCGGTTCTTCAATGAACGTCTTTTCACGCCAACTTGGATCACATATAGCTATCGCAACAACAACAATAGTAACGACCAACAAAAACAAACACCATCTTGCACAGCACGGCGAATCACTTTGCAGTTGGTCGCAAAAGTATTAATCATTCGATGCAGAACGGTTGTATGATTCAAAAGAACCGCTCTCTACCAAATCAAGATTGCTTCGTATTGCACAGACGTCGACTGGAGTTGGCTGCTTTTCGTTTCGTGTCACTTTTATTAACGTTTGCATTCTAGTCCTTAGTGTTGCAAGCTTTAGATTGTGTCGAGGTTACCTTTTCTCTTCAATCTTCCCAAGAAGTGCAGTGCGTATTGTGCCCTGGCTCAAATCCATTCTGTTCGTTAGGCTTCCTGTGCGTGCGGTTAAAGGGCTTCAGAATGTACCCACTTCATAAGGTGCACTTTCGGGAAAGTAATACCAGCAGCTTTTCTAAGGCTAGACTAGTATGCAGCTAGCAACAGTACTCCTCTTGCTCGTACTATCATTCGTAACATTAATATTTTCAGAGATATTCTCCTTTTCTGACCATTGTAATTTGAATATCAATCGCGAAGGGATTAATAAGATTGCTTCCAGTGAACAGATACCGAAACGTTACACTTGTAAAAAGTCGAGAGAACACGTTCAAGGTGGTGATGACATATGAAGATATGAAGATATGTGGTCATATCCACATAAGCGAAACATTCATCGTCGTATTCAGGCCCGTCAGGTTCGTTACCACCGTAGCATCGATATCGTCGCTATCCCATGGTCATGCGGCCGTCCGTTATGTTCCCTATTGTCCGTTTGTTATTTAGGAGTAGTTGCTGCAGTTTTGGGCAGAACAAATATTTTTTTATCGTGGTCTTTACCACTTTGCTTTCTTGCTTGATCGGATTACACCAGTGTTTGTATTGAGTCTCAGAAGCACTCCAGAGTTGTCTGAAGCTTCTTAGCCATCCTCTAAGGCTTTGGCCAACAGCCACGGTAGCTTCGTATGAACTAGCCATTTGATATCGTTCCAGCACTAGACTCGAGCGCGCACTAATTTCCCTAAAAGGTTTTTCTATCTCCTTGGCCACGTAGGCCAAGAACACGTATGCCACTGTTTTATGCAACAACACTGCTTTACTCGCAACGCCATGGCGGGGGCCAAAAGCTGCTGGACAACGAGACACCCACCACCATCGAAAGCTGAAAGGCGAAACAAATGGAGAGAGAGAAAATGGTATACTCTCGCTTTATTAATTCCATGGACATGGTGGCCTCCCCTAATTACTCAGCACAACGTGATCAGAATAAGCTATGCAGGGTGCGTTCTGCCGAGCTCGAAAAGCACGGTTTCAGCAGGTCTCGTGGCTGCTTTCCCTTAGAACTGCTCCATTGGGTCCTCTCGCTCGCGTTCCCTCTACCCGCAACCATCCCTTCCTTTCACACAAAGACCATGTTGTTTCTCTGGGCTACAGCAGCAAGGTGTCCAATCTGCTGTGTTTTCCGTGACCTTCAGCGTGTTCTATTCTTACCCTGCCGTGCGCAGAAAACATTGTGCCTTGTTTGGAGGGGTAGGGGCAAACTCGCTAGCGTCCCATTATGTGGCGGTGTCATGCAGTTCACCGGTACAGGTTCGGGAGTTGTTTACTAAAATGTCCACGCACTCCCACCTTCTTGCTTCACTCCAAGACGGTGGTGCTTTACTTGGCCTCTCGACTTCGGCACTTCTGTCTGTTTTCGTTGATGCACACCCAGCCACAAATTATACCGGACCATGAAATCTGAGAAAAAGCTGAATATCTCCGCAACCTCTCACAACGGAGCCTGGTATTTGCATTTCGGGCATCATATAAAATATGCTAACAAAATTGTCGTGCGCACTTTAACTGGCTACTACTACAGGCTGCTCGGAAATGTAACGTCTTCGGTGATCACGTGGTCTATAAACTGCCGGGTGTACATAATAGGGAGGGGGGGAACATAGCCTGCGGACTACACGCGCATCCTTAGCTGCTTTTACGCAGTTCAAATGTATCGCTTTCACTTTTCAAGCTCTTTTACCTAGCTAAGCTTTGCCAAGTGATTCCTTAGCTAGCAAAGTAATGGAAGGTTGTAGCAAAGAATGGAGAAAGGAAGAGAAACCAAACAATATAAATTTGCCTGCTCGTATAATATAGTGCTATTCTGGGCCTTTTTGTCACCCGTGTTAAGCATGAGTAAACAATCGTTAATTAAATGTGTACATGGTCGTCAGAAATGAGTACGCATAGCAGTCAACGACAGATGGTAACTGAGCAACCATTATGTTTTCCTTTTAACCATCGACTTTTCTGTTGAGAGGAAGCAATCGACAAAGCGGATATTTCGAAGTGTAAATTGTTTACTTGCTTAAACACCACTTAAGAATAATATAGTGTTGAGTAACTTCAATTACTTGTTTTACCGCCGTAAAAAGAAACTACCACTAGAAAAAGTGTGCGAAGTGATGGCTTGTAGACAAGTGCAGATAAAGTGGAGGTGTTTTGATAAGAACTTGGCAGCAATAAATAGAGAGGGAAAGAGCAAAACAAGAAAAGGCAGGGGATAACTAGGCGGACGTCCGGTATGCCGCCGTGCACCAGGCACAGAGATGAGAGATTAAGAAAATGAAGGCGGCAAAAGAGAGATATTTATTATTTTTTATTTTTTTTTGCAAAGGGGAGAGAAGTGTTGCTGAAATGAAATGTTTTGTTTTGCTTTAATTGTGAAAATTTCCTGCATTGCAGGACCGCCAGAACGTGGCGTGCTCTCTATCAGAGTTCACACAGTGAAGACAGTTTTCGCAAGATACAGAGGTGTGTTCGCGACCACTGCATTTCGAATAAGTTTCGAAATGAAGTGAAAATGCAGAAGGGCCCTAAAGGTCCCAACACTCAGCATCAGCTCTACCCTCGGAATGCCCTTTTCCCCGTACACTGCTAAGCTGTGTACGGTTAGACGCGAGGGTCTCCAACCCTCGTGTGGTCGGACACGCGGTGTCGCAAACACCAAACGCCTGATGAGGCTGACGCCCCTGCGGGGCCCTACTCCGTTGTTTCTCCTTTCACTTACGTTAGGCGAAGGCAACTGAATGAACTAGTCTGGCCCAGGCCAAACCAGTGTTCAGGTTGACGCTGCAGGTATTTGTCAGGGCGGAGATTGAACTTGAGCCGTCAATCTGGTGATTAAACAATGTCCGGTTTGTTGTTTCCTCGCCAGTTATTTTATTTCTTCTAGATCAATTTCTATTACATTATTTTTGATGTCATCTAATTCACTTTCTGTGGTAATCTCTTACATATTTTTTTTTTTGGCCATTGCTGGCAGCGACATGGTGTAGACGCATTCACGTCGTGTGGAAACACATTTCTTTTTCTCTTTCTTCATTCTTCGCTTCTTTTTCTCTTGTATTTATAAGGGCGACAGAAGAAACACATGTACGTGGAAAGAGCGAGAGGTCAGACCATAAAAAGACAAAATGAGAAGCAGAGTGATTGGCGAAGTTGCTAGCGTTTACGGATCCTGCTGAGTGGAGTGTGAACAGCACCGAAAGTGTTCAGGCCAAATTGAACGCCGCTTTGTGGATTACGGCCTCTCAGATAAAGGCAAGAGGTTGCTGTTTTTGAGTCTTGTTGCCACTGAGTGTACAAGTAGGCCAACGCGATCTATATAATGAGCTTCGGCGTGTTCACTCGTCGGCTCGACCGGCGTCTCTATTAGGTCCACACATTCTCTCTAAGCAAGCAACCCCAGACGCCTTGTTCAGCCTTCCAATGCCCCCCCCCAAAATTGTTTGTTTCTTTGACAAACGCTTGCTAATAGTTGAAGTTCGCACGACACACGAACATCTTGTATCATGCTGTACTTGTAAGAACGCACAACGTTTAAAAAGTGGCTCCTCTTCCATAACTGAAATTTTTAAGCTTACCTTAAACTAAAGTGTAGAGAGAAATATTTTTCTTTCCGACGAACTATCTGTTTAAATAAAAGAATTATGCCCTGAATTCCTAAGTGATTTAAACTACAAATAATCTATAAAGCCTTTTTGTTGTCTTTTTTTTTTTTCATATTTCTTGATGTAGGCTGCTTTTCCACCTAAGGGAAAGACGTACAGGCAAAACACGCTTTACAGGCATTTTATGCATGCTTTGTCCAGTGAGGTATCAAAGTTGTCATGGGAAACTGAAACGTTTAATTGTGTTCCATGACTTGAGGAGGCATAATAAAAACGCCAAAGCAAACATGGTACTGCCCTGTAAGTATTATATAATTGTCCTAAATTTTAAGAAATTAGCAATATTCTTAGCATATTTAGTAATATTATTAGCACAATTAGTGATATTATTGCCACCCTCCGTGGTTGCTCAGTGGCTATGGTGTTAGGCTGCTGAGCGCGAGGTCGCGGGATCGAATCCCGGCCATGGCGGCCGCATATCGATGGGGGCGAAAACGAAAACACCCTTGTACTTAGATTTAGGTGCACGTTAAAGAACCCCAGGTGGTCGAAATTTCCGGAGCCCTCCACTACGGCGTGCCTCATAATCAGAAAGTGGTTTTGGCACGTAAAACTCCCTAATTTAATTTTTAGATATTATTGCCATGTTATCCAGATGCTGGGCTAGTCATTGTAAGGTCTTCCGAGTTAAACGCGGATTGAAAAAAAGAATGATGACAAATATGCCTTATCGTTCATGCTTCAATTATCACGCGGTCGGAAGCGCTATATTATAAATCGTGCCTTCTCAAAAAATTTTGTAAAGTGCTTACCTCTCTTATTTTTTTGCAGATTACATAATCCTATTAAGAAGTAGAACTGAGAGAGGACCATTGAAGTAGCGTCGAATGTATTCGAATGGGTTGAACGGCTTTGCCGCTATGGTGCTTTTCTACGGCAGGCATGTTTACCAAATATATTGAAGAACACAGTGCCTTGATTCCGTTTTCTGTGCACAAGCAGGTTTTCATTTAGAACGGACCACGCATATTTCGTTTCTAGTGTAGATACAAAGGTATGTGCTCTTCAGAACGCAGTGAATTTTGCACCATGCTTCTCTTTCCATTCTTTTGCCATCCTGCAGAGACTCGTAACGACGTTCTTACACTCTACGTTATCAATGAAAACGATGGATGGCACCGCAAGCATTCTTACGCATTATTCCTCATGTATCAATGAAAGCTAAACTTGTTTTAAATGAGAGAGAGGGAGTGTGGGGATGATACGTATTCATAGTAAATATAGGAGTGCGGCGAAGCTGAGGTAAAAGTCAAGCCACGCAACACAAGGGCTAGACTTTAGCAACGCATTGTGGTCGACAAGTTTTATCGCAGGTTTATTGGAGAACAAGCTTTCAAGGCTACTGTTTTTAGAATTCACCTTCTGCATATGAAACAAGTAAACTAAATTACCAGCAATTGTAGTCCATATGTCCTATGTCGCTTACATTGTAACGCAAAGAACGTTTGACAATTTGGAACAGCTAATTTTTGAATCAAGTACAAATGAAATAGTACTTTGTCTTTATTCGCATTCGAAATTTCAAATATTCTCACACCTCCACACATAAAAGAAAACCGAACACATTGCAGGGAGAACCAGCATATTAATTATCGTAGGAACATTTGGTCTTGTTTCTGGTGTCCTACTTCTACAGAGAAAAGAAGAAGAAACGGAATGGCAATCTGTTCTTAGCGCATGAACGGAACCAGTAAAGGGAACATTGGAAGAAGAAAAGCTACAAGGCAGAAGCATTGTAGCCGTCAGGCCACGGTTAAGTTTCACTTGCAATATTAACTGCAAGGTCGCGCTAAGGCATTTCATTACTCTCAAAGAATGACATTATCGAACCATCAAACAGTAAGAACAAGCGTTTCTTTCGCTAGCGTAGCTTTTCGAGCCAAAATTGGGGACAAGGACGCGTAGGCCTCGCACGCATACGTTTCTCTTTAACGATTCTCCATACTTTTCCTGCCTTGATGGTGCTAGCCTGAATCTTTTATCGTCGTTCACGTCGATGATTGGTGGCGCATACTCACAGAGGGCCTACGCAAGCTTTCCCCTGAGCGAAGATTTCTTACGTTAGAGTTGTGCAAGTATGAAATACGAAAAAGAGACGTGCATCCTCCCGAGAAAAGACGGGGTTATCATATTATATACAGTGATTTCACCTCTCGCTCCTTTTGTCAGAACCATTTCTTATGAGGAAATCGACGCCGACTTTTCTATTGTATTTTATGCACCGTATAATAAGATCTTTCAGTAGGAGTAATTCGCGAAATGTGCAAGCAGAAATAAGCTCATGTCAAGAAAAAAAAAGAGCAGCGAAAACTGCTCTTGGTTGCAAGTTGTTTGCGCTTTAGTGTTATTCCTTTTTTTCACTATTTAACCTTTCTTCCACAGTCTTAATTTGAAAGTTTTTATTACGTGCATGAATTGGTGTGCCCTGTCATCACGGCTCAGTAGTTCTGGTGTTTTGATGCCGAGCACAAGGTCGCGGGTTCAATTGGCTGTGTGGCGGCAGCGTTCCGATAGAAGAGGATTGTAATAACACATGTTAACTTAAATTCATTTCTTCTTTATTCTAATTTCAGGGAAAAAAATCGAATGTACGGAGAAAGAAAGTGAGTGTTCGCCACAGCTTAAATAGCCTCGCCACCCCGCACAATCGGAGAGTGTCAGAGAATGATACAAACGTACGTAGAGCTGTCATGGTACATACCATACAAATAAATGTCGACAAACTGCGAAATCAAAATGTTACGTACGTTTACGATGCCAAAGCATCCGCAGTTCAGTCAATGCGATAGCTCGCACGGGAACAAACGGCAAATATTACCCTTCTTTCGCAACCACAGCGCCAGAACGATGAGCCGTCGCAGTTATCTTTTGAGTATACTAACATACGCAGCATTCTATAAAAACGGGTCGAACTTAAATCCTACCTGAAAAACTGTGAATGCGACATACTAACTCTGACGGAAACTTGGCGTCATTTAGGTATTTCAGACACAGAATTTTCCTGGCACTAACGATTACGTTATCTGCCGCAAAGATTGCTACGGTAAAAAAGGAGGTGGTGTTTTAATCGCCATTAGAGATCACATAACAGCATTCCCAGCCAATTGGAGATTATATGGGTCCGCATCACGTCATCAATTGGTGTATTTACAGACCACCAGACAGTTCTCCTTCCTTCCTTTCCGATCTGCGCGACATTCTTGACGCTATTTCAGCGAAATTTCCTAGAGCAAATATATTCTTAATGGGTCATTTTATCTACCATGACATTTATTGGCCCTCCTTAGCTTCCACCTCTTGCTCTTCCACTGAATTCATTAAACTCACCTTCGATATTTTATTAGTAAAATTAGCCGACCAACCTACCCGAGGAACTATCACCCTCGATCTTGTTCTTGGGTTAAATCCCTAAGTTACTAGCACTGTTACTGCCATTGATGGATTCAGTGATCACAAAATCTTAAAGCTAACTATTATCATCGCATCACACTCAAGAACTTTTACGCCTTAGCGCATCTTCAATAATAAGAAAGCCGACTCTACTGCCAATAACTCTAGTCTTGAGACATTCTGCGATACATCCGTTCCTACTTTTTCCTCCCCAACTGTCGACGAAAACTGGACGATTTTCAAACACAAGTTATTCACACTAATGCACGCACGTGTACTTTTAATTTCATTCCGACTTACCATACCTAAACCCCGGTTTCATAGATCTCTGCAAACTCTACAAAATAAAAAGAAACGCTTGTGCAAAACACCTAAACGACTGAACACTCCTGCATCTCGGTTAAAACAAAAATACTGCGAAACCGCACATTGTACTGCGCTTCGTAAAGCTAAGCATACGTTTTTTTCTCATGACTTACAGTCCCTAAAGACTAGCAATCCCTAAACGTTCTGGCGTGCCATTTCCCCGGCTATCTCTCCAACTAATTTAGCACTACAGGATGAAACCGCTAGTTCGATTCAAGAAGGAAAACGTGGCGATGTTTTAAACAAGCACTTCACATCCGTAGTCACGAAGGAAGACTGGTCATATATTGCTAGTATTTGCTGACCTCAATTATAGGTATATTAACCGCATGAGTTAACCGTGGAAGGGATCGCTTCCGTAATAACGAAACCTAAAGTATCCACGAGCTCCGGTATCGATGACATAACAATAATGACCTTCAGTTTAATCCTTTACCATATCTTCACTCCGTTATTATCTACTGGTACACTTCCACAAGATTGGAACATTGGCAAAGGTGATACCCATCTTCAGATCTGGAAATAATAGTAATGTAAATAACTATCGCCCCATATGTCTGACTAGCATCCCTTGCAAAATATTGAACACATAATTTCATCGAACACTGCGCAACATTTGGAAAATAGCCATTAATTTTTTTACCAAAAACACGGTTTTATAAAAGCCTTGTGTGAAGCACAGCTACTAGGATTCCCCCATTACCTATTTTCTAATGTGGAAGGTAACATATACATGGACTGCGTCTATGTCAATTTTTCTAAAGCTTTTGATCTTGTAGCGCATTGCGTTTTATTACCACAATGCAGTCCCTTAACATTGATTTTTTAACAATATCTTGGCTCCGTAACATTTAATCCTCACGCAAGCAGTTTACATGGGTTTATAACACCTCATCTACGTTATCTGACGTTACTTCTGGTGTTCCTCAAGGTAGCGTCCTGGGTCCGTTATTATTTATGACATGCATTAATGGCCTTCCATCTCATGCAACATCAAGCATGCGTTTGTTTGCAGACGATTGCATAATATACCGTAAAATCGTGACTCACGCAGATCGCCTGGTACTACAACAGGATCTTGACAAAATCACTTTCTGGTGCTCACAGTGGCAAACGACAGTTAACACTGACAAATGCAAACTAATGACGTTGAGCCGAAAGCAGTCAAACTAGACTTACACGTACTCTCTTAACAATAACTATATATTGGTAACGTCC